>NC_139512.1:174047467-174162467 GCF_947247035.1 Vipera ursinii | reverse complement strand
ATCAGGCAGTGTTTTAACCTCCTGAGCCACGGGTTCCTTCTCTCTTATATTAGCTGGAAGGCAAGGCAAATGTATGTTTAAGTATTTGTCAAGGTTTTTTTTTTTTTTTTGAATGGACCTTGCTAATTAACTCTTTCATTCCTGTTTTTGGCCCGGCTCAGGGCTTATCCACAGGAACTAGTCAACTTATGACAGCTCATTATTTGTGCAAATTATTCAAATTGCTAATAAAGAATTTGGGAGGCTAAGATGATCATTTCGAACTATTTATGTTCTCATCAGTTAGTCATACCCTTTATCTGAGATTCGAACCCGGGCTGATTATATATATCAGGCAGTGTTTTAACCTCCTGAGCCACGGGTTCCTTCTCTCTTATATTAGCTGGAAGGCAAGGCAAATGTATGTTTAAGTATTTGTCAAGGTTTTTTTTTTTTGAATGGACCTTGCTAATTAACTCTTTCATTCCTGTTTTTGGCCCGGCTCAGGGCTTATCCACAGGAACTAGTCAACTTATGACAGCTCATTATTTGTGCAAATTATTCAAATTGCTAATAAAGAATTTGGGAGGCTAAGATGATCATTTCGAACTATTTATGTTCTCATCAGTTAGTCATACCCTTTATCTGAGATTCGAACCCGGGCTGATTATATATATCAGGCAGTGTTTTAACCTCCTGAGCCACGGGTTCCTTCTCTCTTATAGGAACCCGTGGCTCAGGAGGTTAAAACACTGCCTGATATATATAATCAGCCCGGGTTCGAATCTCAGATAAAGGGTATGACTAACTGATGAGAACATAAATAGTTCGAAATGATCATCTTAGCCTCCCAAATTCTTTATTAGCAATTTGAATAATTTGCACAAATAATGAGCTGTCATAAGTTGACTAGTTCCTGTGGATAAGCCCTGAGCCGGGCCAAAAACAGGAATGAAAGAGTTAATTAGCAAGGTCCATTCAAAAAAAAAAAAAAAACCTTGACAAATACTTAAACATACATTTGCCTTGCCTTCCAGCTAATATAAGAGAGAAGGAACCCGTGGCTCAGGAGGTTAAAACACTGCCTGATATATATAATCAGCCCGGGTTCGAATCTCAGATAAAGGGTATGACTAACTGATGAGAACATAAATAGTTCGAAATGATCATCTTAGCCTCCCAAATTCTTTATTAGCAATTTGAATAATTTGCACAAATAATGAGCTGTCATAAGTTGACTAGTTCCTGTGGATAAGCCCTGAGCCGGGCCAAAAACAGGAATGAAAGAGTTAATTAGCAAGGTCCATTCAAAAAAAAAAAAAAACCTTGACAAATACTTAAACATACATTTGCCTTGCCTTCCAGCTAATATAAGAGAGAAGGAACCCGTGGCTCAGGAGGTTAAAACACTGCCTGATATATATAATCAGCCCGGGTTCGAATCTCAGATAAAGGGTATGACTAACTGATGAGAACATAAATAGTTCGAAATGATCATCTTAGCCTCCCAAATTCTTTATTAGCAATTTGAATAATTTGCACAAATAATGAGCTGTCATAAGTTGACTAGTTCCTGTGGATAAGCCCTGAGCCGGGCCAAAAACAGGAATGAAAGAGTTAATTAGCAAGGTCCATTCAAAAAAAAACAAAACAAAAAAAAAAAAAAACCTTGACAAATACTTAAACATACATTTGCCTTGCCTTCCAGCTAATATAAGAGAGAAGGAACCCGTGGCTCAGGAGGTTAAAACACTGCCTGATATATATAATCAGCCCGGGTTCGAATCTCAGATAAAGGGTATGACTAACTGATGAGAACATAAATAGTTCGAAATGATCATCTTAGCCTCCCAAATTCTTTATTAGCAATTTGAATAATTTGCACAAATAATGAGCTGTCATAAGTTGACTAGTTCCTGTGGATAAGCCCTGAGCCGGGCCAAAAACAGGAATGAAAGAGTTAATTAGCAAGGTCCATTCAAAAAAAAAAAAAACCTTGACAAATACTTAAACATACATTTGCCTTGCCTTCCAGCTAATATAAGAGAGAAGGAACCCGTGGCTCAGGAGGTTAAAACACTGCCTGATATATATAATCAGCCTGGGTTCGAATCTCAGATAAAGGGTATGACTAACTGATGAGAACATAAATAGTTCGAAATGATCATCTTAGCCTCCCAAATTCTTTATTAGCAATTTGAATAATTTGCACAAATAATGAGCTGTCATAAGTTGACTAGTTCCTGTGGATAAGCCCTGAGCCGGGCCAAAAACAGGAATGAAAGAGTTAATTAGCAAGGTCCATTCAAAAAAAAAAAAACCTTGACAAATACTTAAACATACATTTGCCTTGCCTTCCAGCTAATATAAGAGAGAAGGAACCCGTGGCTCAGGAGGTTAAAACACTGCCTGATATATATAATCAGCCCGGGTTCGAATCTCAGATAAAGGGTATGACTAACTGATGAGAACATAAATAGTTCGAAATGATCATCTTAGCCTCCCAAATTCTTTATTAGCAATTTGAATAATTTGCACAAATAATGAGCTGTCATAAGTTGACTAGTTCCTGTGGATAAGCCCTGAGCCGGGCCAAAAACAGGAATGAAAGAGTTAATTAGCAAGGTCCATTCAAAAAAAAAAAAAAAAAAAAAAAACCTTGACAAATACTTAAACATACATTTGCCTTGCCTTCCAGCTAATATAAGAGAGAAGGAACCCGTGGCTCAGGAGGTTAAAACACTGCCTGATATATATAATCAGCCCGGGTTCGAATCTCAGATAAAGGGTATGACTAACTGATGAGAACATAAATAGTTCGAAATGATCATCTTAGCCTCCCAAATTCTTTATTAGCAATTTGAATAATTTGCACAAATAATGAGCTGTCATAAGTTGACTAGTTCCTGTGGATAAGCCCTGAGCCGGGCCAAAAACAGGAATGAAAGAGTTAATTAGCAAGGTCCATTCAAAAAAAAAAAAAAACCTTGACAAATACTTAAACATATATATATATATATATATATATATATATATATATATATATATATATATATAATTTTATTTTTTATTTTAATTCCATTTATATTCAAGGTGCTGGTAATGACCTATAAAGCTCTGAATGGCTTGGGTCCGGATTATCTAAGGGAACACCTGCTGCCGGCATCAACTTCCCATCGTCCTGTGCGCTCCCACAGGGAGGGCCTTCTCAGGGTGCTGACGGTTAAGGAGTGCCGGCGGGTGATCCCCAGGGGGAGGGCATTCTCTGTGGCCGCGCCTGCCCTTTGGAATGATTTACCGGTGGAACTTCGGACCGCCCCCGATCTGTGTACATTTCGCTGGGATCTGAAAACTTGGTTTTTTGATCTATCAGGCCTGGGCTGAAGGGGTTTTAGCTTTTAATATTGTTTTAATTGTTGGGCTCATGTAATTTAATCTATTTTAATTTATACTATTTTTATATCATATTTTATGTTGCCCTGTAAACCGCCCTGAGTCCTTCGGGAATAGGGCGGTATAAAAATTTAATTAAATAAATAAATAAATAAATATATCCCGCCCTTCTCCGAAGACTCAGGGTGGCATACAAGCTTATATATATATATATATATATATATATATATATATATATATATATATATATATATATATATATATATATATATATATATATATATATATATATATATATAACAAATTAATGACACATTTCACTATTATACCTTCTAGTCATTTTTATTTGACGTATTTTATAGAACCTTTTGGCAATACTTGATATTTTGTTAGATTGATCCAGTACCACAGGAAAATTTATGCTTATGTATGCTCACATAACCTGGATGTGAACTACCACTACAAATGTGCTGCTACAACTACAAATGCGTTTAGCAAACTTTGGTTAGTCTGAATCAAAACTGAAATAATTTCTAACTGGAAACAACCTGTAAGTGAACCAAAGTACTGGGTGTTTTGACGAGTTGCATAAAGTCTATTATCATATAGATTCACACATTTATTTATTTATTTAATCAAATTTATATTTTGTATCCACCTTATCAGGGTTTAATTGAAGCCTGTTGTCCACAGTGCCTCTACAGCCTCCAGGCACTGCAAAAGGGCAGCCACAGCATCACTTGGAACACCAGGGATGGAGATGTAAAGCTGAGTATCTTTAGCATATTGATGATACCCCATGGTGTTGAATGATCTCACCCAGGGGCTTCTTGTAGATGTTAAAAAGGAGCAGAGAGCGAGAGTACCAAGTCCTGTGATATCCCATAAAGAGCAGTTGTAGACTGGTCCTCTCACTCCCTATTAATACCAGTTGGAGCCAGCCATGGAGAAAGGAACCAAACCAGTACAATACTGCATTACCCAGTCCAATAGACCAATGTATCACTGATCTATGGTTGTTGTTTTCTGTAAATGTTTACCCTACTATTTTTTTGGCTATTACAAATATGAGCTGTACTACACTATCTCTAGGGTGCACCAAGCTGGAGAAAGCTTATTAAGACTATTTGGTTGGTATTCAACTGGTTGTTTTCAGGTCTGAGCTCCCATTGTTGGTCCTGAAGGATAACAATCATCTTTGCGCCAAAAACAATGGAATATCCTTGTCTTCAGTAGTCTTATACAGTGGGATTTATTTCTAGTGGGGGGAGGGGACTGGGGCTAAATGGTCATGTAAGGTATAGTTACACTTAAGTTTATATCCAGCTTTATAATTAATCAATGGGATAGCAAGAACTGGGTGGGTCCGGGTGGAAAGCAGGCACGCTCTTTTGGGATTTAGACACAGAAACCATCTTTTTGTAACTCTGTAGGTGGAAAGGAAACGGGTGGCTGACTCTGACTCCCTTTGCAGCTGCAAAATCTCTGGGTTATTGTCTTTGTGCACTGGAACAGAGAGAGCATCTCTGTGGTCCAGTAGGAGACGTTTGAAATGTCTTCCAAGTGACATTACCATAGAATTTTACACAGGTGACTTTCATGAAGGAACAACAGGGGAGAATTCTGCCTTGAATTCATGCCTGACTGGCACCCAACTCTGCCTTTTTATTTTGTAAACTTAGAGAAGATAAACTGGGAAAATAAGAGTTAAAGAAATGAATGGGTGCAGCAAATAGGCACCCTGAAACAGCCTTAATAAACAGGTGTCTAAGCTTTAAAATACTGTAGGTTTAGATGCTGCAGATATCATCTAATTTAAAAAGAGTGCTGTTTTATTCAGTTATGGAGTGGCTGCATAGTTAAGAAGGAGAATCTGAGCTTAGATGAATAGCTTTTCATCTGGACTACTTCAATGTGTTCCTTATAGGACCAACTTTGACAGCTCCCAGAAAGCTTCACCTGGACTACAGAGGGAAAGTGGCAGCTCTATGACACAACTCACTTCCCCACTGCTTAGAGAGGTTACTGATTTGCTTCCAGAAGCAATTCAAAGTGCTGGTTATCACCTTTAAAAGCCTTCTTTATGGAAGACTTGGTTTTCTTTAGCCTGTCCATTAAGAGTTGGAAAATAAGGGTGTAATGTATTGGGCCTAGTTTTACTTGAACTGTACCATGTGGGTTTTGAATGCTGTAAGATTGCTTAAGCAGGGAGTTGGGTAACGTTCGCTGGCTCCTTAGACAGGCCATCTCCAGGACCACCATTGGATGGCTCTAGGGCAGCAATAGGTTCCTTTAAACCTATTGGCCGCCACCTAGTGACCAGAGTATAAATAGCTGCGTAGAAGCCTTGGTTAACAGTTCAGTTCCTGCATTCAATAAAGCATGTTCCTGCCTGAACTCTTTTGCCTCATCTCCTGCTTGCTGAAAAGAACCCAGTACACAACACTGGTTACGAGGATGGGATCCTGCTCCTCCTGAAGAGCTGAAAGTCACTAGGGGTGAGGCCAGCCAAGGCAACTGGCAGAGAACGCGTTCCCCCCCCACTTGGTCGGCCTAGCACAGCCACGCTAATGACCACCAGCCCTGTTGACCAGTCCCTGGGCCTATGAAGGAGCAGGACAAGGAAGAAGACAAGCCCCAGCCACGAAGACTTCCTGAGATGGTGAAGGTCAGGAAGCTGGAAGAATTTGATGTCACTCACCTGGAGAGATGGCCATTGTATATCCCGAGGGTTGAAAACTACCTCTGCGCCAACCAAGTCACTGAAGATGGCCTGAAGGCCGCAACGCTCTTGTGCGCCTGCAGGCCTGCAACATTCGACATTGTGGAGAATTTGGTCGCACTGGCACAGCTGGAGTCTATAACATTCGTGGACTTGAAGAAATGGCTTGATGACCATTTCCAGCCCAAACTTTCAGTAATACCTTGGAGGCACACATTTGAACAGAGAGTTCAGCAGCCGGGTGAAACAGCCACAGAATTCATCGCGGCATTGAGACAAGCTTCATGTCTGGGCCAATTCACTGATTTAGAAGAAAGGCTTTGAGACTGACTCATCTGTGGACTTTGGAGCAGAGAGCTGCAGCAGAAACTCTTCGCCAAAGAGACTCCCTCACTCCAGGAAGCACTGAAGGACATCATGGCGGACAAAACCGCTGGTGAGGCCGTGAAAGCCATGTGGACCAGCAAAAGCACTCAGCATGAGGAGGCTGTCCACCACAAGGATGCCGAACTTACAAAAGACATTGACAGCAACCACAAAGTGAACAAGCTTCAAAGGCACAATGACCAACAACAGCACAACGACCAACAGCAAAGGACTTCTTACAAGGCAACTCCCTTCTCTTGGTGTCTGGGTTGTGGCGGCCACCACCAACTCATGGACTGCAGGTTCTGGACAGCCATGTGTCAGGCCTGTGGGAAGACCAGCCACATTGCTTTAGTCTGTAGAGGTCACCAGAAGCACCGCCAATCGGACATTCTGATCAGTTTAGCATAGGGTTTTGCTCCAGCCACCAGAGCATTTGCCGCATGGGAGCTCGCCACCCTCTTAAGCCCAAATTCTGACTTCAGGTCGAGCTGCAAGGTGTTCCTTGCAGGATGGAACTGGACACTGGGTCAGCCGTGTCCAACTTTTTAAACTTAAAAAGAATAAGTATAGCATAGGGGTCCCCTCAACTGAGTTCCTGGGTTGATGCTAAAGGTATCCCCCCTGCCAAGCCCAAGCTGAAGGCCATTCAGCTAGCACCTAGCCCCAGGTCAAAGGGAGAGCTTCAGGCATTCTTGGGCCACCTCAATTTTTACCATGTGTTCCTTCCTAACAAGGCCACAGTGGCAGAGCTGTTACACCAGCTCTTAGACAAAAACACCCCATGGAAGTGGACCAGGGTCCACGAAAGCAGTTTTAAGTCAGTAAAGTCACTACTGCCTTCCAATTCAGTGTTCACTAACTTTAAAGAGTCATTGCCAGTATGCCTTGCACTTGACGCATCCCCTTATGGGGTAGGGGCTGTTTTAAGCCACTTGGAAAGAGATGGGACTCAAGTCCCAATTCCCTATTACTCAAGGACATTGTCCTCTGCTGAGCGCAATTACGCACAAATTGACAAAGAGGCCTTGGCCATTGGGGCCGGGGTGAAGAAATTCCATGATTACTTGTATGGCAGGGAATTCACAGTCTTCACAGACCATAAGCCACTGTTGGGGTTATTTACTACAGATAGGCAGACACCCCAAATCCTGTCCCCGAGAATGTTAAGATGGTCCATCTTCTTGTCAGCCTACAACTTCAGGCTGGTTCACAAACCCAGCAAAGACATGGGCCATGCAGATGGCCTCAGCCGGTTGCCATTGCCACAGATCAAGACAGATCCAGCTCCAGCAGCTCACATATTGTCCATTCAGGATTTGCCTGAGTTTCCCCTCCATGCTGGGGATGTGGCTGCAGAAACTGCTGTAGACAAGGTTTTAAGCAGGGTGCTATCCTGGATTCACACAGGGTGGCTAGAAAACAGTCTTGGACCCAAGTTCCAGAGCTACTTTATACATAGACATGAGCTTTCAGCTCACAAGGGTTGTATTTTATGGGGGAGCAGGGTCATTGTCCCCAGTTCATTAAGAGACAGGGTACTTCAATCTTTGCATGAGGGACTTCTGGGCATCGCCCGGATGAAGGCATTGGCACAAAACTACCTATGGTGGCCTGGGTTAGATAAGACTATCGAGGCTCAAGTACATGGGTGTTACATGTGTCAACAGTCCAGGCCACAAATTCCATATGCTCCTGTTCACAGACAGGAGGAGACACACACTCCTTGGTCGAAGATTCACATTGATTTCGCTGGGCCCTTTCAGGGACAGCTATTTTTGATAGTGGTTGACAGCCACTCTAAATGGCTGGAAGTTATTTCAATCGCAAGGATGACTATTGCTAGGACCATCCAGGTGCTTAGAAAGTTTTTTGCAACACATGGGCTGCTGGATGTCATAGTGTCTGACAATGGGACCCAGTTCACAGTGGCAGAGTTTCAAGACTTCTTGAGGATTAACCTCATAAGGCATGCTACATTGGCTCCCTTTCAACCCTTGACTAACGGGCAGGCCAAACAGATGGTGTGCAGTACAAAGGAGTCACTCAAACGCATAGTGACTGTGGATTGGCACCACAGGCTAGCTGATTTTTTGCTTTGCCAGCACACTACGCCTTGCACAGCAACAGGCAAGAGCCCAGCAGAGCTTCACTGGGGAAAAAGACTTATCACTAAACTGGACAGGCTGCACCCAGACCGGGTGGCAGCAGACACCTCTTGCCAAAAGCCTCTGAGGGGGTTGCAAGTGGGAGATGGGGTGTGGGCCCAGAACTATGGGCATGGGAACCTGTGGGTGCCAGGTAAAATTGCTAAAGTCTCAGGCCCCCTCTCGTATGAGGTGGCTCTTGTACGAGTTGGGTAACGGTCACTGGCTCCTCAGGCAGGCCATCTCCAGGACCACCATTGGTTGGCTCTAGGGCAGCAATAGGTTCCTTTAAACCTATTGGCCGCCGCCTAGTGGTCAGAGTATAAATAGCTGCATAGAAGCCTTGGTTAACAATTCAGTTCCTGCATTCAATAAAGCATGTTCCTGCCTGAACTTTCTCGCCTCATCTTCTGCTTGCTGAAAAGAACCCAGTACACAACACAGGGTGTCTCCAGCTCCTTGAAAGTATTATCTGCAGAGCTCACAAAATTGGGCCTTCTGAATCACTTCCCTGGGTCTTTGGAACAGCATCCATCTAGAACAGACATGTCAAACACAAGGCCCGGGGGCCGGATGCGGCCCGCAAAGTGGTTTCATGTGGCCCGCGAAGTCATCCTGGAAACAGTGAGGGAACGGCCCCTGCTGTCTTGGCCCCAGGCCAGGCTGGCCGGGAGCCAATGTACAATTTTGTGGTGGTCATCTATGCTGAAATACATTTAATCTTAGTTCCATTTGGAAACAGAGAGGGACTGGCCCATGCTGCGTCGGCCCTGCCCCGTGAGCGCACGCTGGGGAGGTATCACCCTTTGTGAGGAATGAAGAAATGCACCATCAGCTGGAAGTGGCCAGCACATGGCCCTGCCTACTTCGTGCAGGCTAGGGGCTGGGCAGTGTTGTGCTTCTCTTCAAATTCATGCCACCTGGCTCAGCCTCTCAGCACTGTGAGAAGAACGCCCCACTGCCTGCCAAAACCAGGCAGGCTGGGCAGCATTACACAGGTAACATCGACTCTCATGCTGCTCATGGCAACTCCTCCCACAGAGCCCACCAAGCCGGATATGTGAAGTAGGCGAGGGCCATGTGCTGGCCACTTCCAGGCGATGGTGCAATTCTTCATTCCTCACAAAGGATGACACTTCCCCAGCTGTGTTTCTTGCCTGTTTTTCTCCATCCCTCATCTCAAATATTTTCCCACCACTCTGTTCGAAGGAAGGAAGGAAGGAAGGAAGGAAGGAAGGAAGAAAGGAAGAAAGGAAGGAAGAAAGGAAGGAAGGAAGGAAGGAAGGAAGGAAGGAAGGAAGGAAGGAAGGGGAGGGTCTGAGGGAAGTCCTACCTTAATCCTGCCCTGCTGCCCTTTCAGCATCCCCTTGCTCCCTCCTTCTGTCCTATCCTGGGGGGGTCTCCCATGCTATTGCTAAGGAAGCTTTGGATACAAAGCCAGGTCTCCTCAAATGGAGAGGGAGTGGGCCTCCCTCTTGATTTTGCCCTCCTACTCATCATGAGCAAAATGGCTAAGGAAAGCAAGAACAGCAGCAGCAACCTTGAGAAGGAGGTAAATGCAGCTGAGCACCCTCTTGGGGAAATGGGGCTGGGCTTAGTGTCGCGGGTGCTTGAGGGCTGGGCTGGGCATTTGACCTCCGCGCCAATGTCCAGCCCCCTCCCCATATGGCCTGAGAGGAACAGTGAGGCTCCTCCAGGGGACCATGCCTTGGCACTTCCCCGGTCCTATCTCCTTCTGCCAGAGACCCTCAGATCTGTCCCACTCCTGCCCAAGCCCCCATAGGCACCCTTGAAACGAATGATGTAGAGCTGGCCACGCCCACCCAGTAGGCCATAAGCACTCTAGCCACGCCCACCCAGTAGGCCACACCCACCCAGGCCGCATCCACCCGGGCCCCCGAGGGCAACCGCAATGCTGATGCGGCCCTCAATGAAATTGAGTTTGACACCCCTGATCTAGAAATTTAGTTGATGTCAACTTTCTTTTGAATTTTTTTAAAAAAATATTTAAAACCTCACTTTTTCAGCAAGATTTTGAAATTTGATAGGTTATTTTTTCCTCCATGCAGGGGGAATGTTGTAGTAATTGGCCTGTTTTTCCAAAGATTTGTGCATTTATTATATTATTTTTCATTAACTTACATTTTTAATCTTATTCCACTTTTCAGATCAGTAGGCCAGTCAGAGTCAGTTTTGTGACTGGAGCAATATGCAAGCCTAGTAAACAAAGACATGTAAATTCATTTGTTGTTTTGGCAATATTCTGAAACTATACAAGTAGCAGAACAAAGATATATGCCAATATCTCCATTTTTTTTTTGCATTTTAAAAACATGATTCACAATTTGGAATATGAGTTTTGAACTCATCTCACCAAGGAAGAATGTGTATAACTATGGACATAAAACTGTGCCCTTTCATGTTTATCTTAGAAGAAATGTTCATAAAACAAGACGGGCTTAGAATGCGTAACATGTTGTGTGAAAAGGAGAAAGGGAATGAATTGAATTCCCTTCATGTGGACACTATTCCAAATAAAATGACACCCTAGGTACAAAATGGTAAAAAGCCTGGAATCCGACAGCCAGTGAAACTTGTTGGTGTTTTATTAAAAATGATTCCATACTTGCTTCTGAACAAATTTAATATTTTAAATTCTAAATGGTTATGCAGAGACCACTGGAAATGGTCTCGGACTGGAGGAAGAACCGCTATCCATACAACATCAGGTAGAAGAGAATGTAAGCTGAATAAACTTCTTAGATAAGGCCCTCCCTAATTCTCACAAAGAAAGAAGGAAGGAGGGGGAAAGCTTATTCAGACTTGCAAGATTCTGTTATTATAACTTTATAATAAAAGTAATACTGATCTCCATGCAGTGGTTCACACCGGTAGCTAATTTTTTGTTGCCCAGGCCCAGAATGGACTTCTGGAAGCGGCATCCACACAGAGAATTGGTTGTTCACATATTTGAATCCCACCACTGCCTCCGTGGCTTTGGGTTCCTAGTCTGATGGACTGACAGTTGGACCCAAGTTGCTGAATCAACCTTCTGCATATGTATGAGCCCATACAGTTTTTACAATTAACCACTAATGCTTGACTCTTTGACTTTGCCTCCAGCTGAAGGGGCCATGAGTTAGAGCCTGCTCTGTGGGCTGCTAATCTAGCAAATCCAGGGATGTCTGTAGCAAGAAAAGATTTTGACAAAATGATGATCCCTGTGTCATGATGTTGACCCCTCTTTACTCCTTGCACAAGGCATTGCGATACAACTACAAAAGAGGCAGTGTTTGCATCACAACCACTCAGTGCAGATTTGACCTTTTTGGATGTCCCCCTCCTCAGATGCCCAAGTGCAATTCTCGCCTGTGGGTATGAATTTGGCTCCTTTGCTTTTGTTTGGAGGGACATTTAAAACAATTGCAAACATCTTTCCCATAAGAAACTGGATTGTTCATGTTTGGATTGCCCTTAGAATCATTTGTGATTGTATTTGATAACCATATGTGTTTGTTACATTAAGTCATTTAAAATGTTGTAATGTGAATCAACATCCCAGGGTAAATCTTTAAAATACAGGAATTAAACATGTTTGCTGTTTATCTCAAATTTCTTGAAGTTTTCAGAGAGATGGAATACAATTTCAGGGCAGAAAAAAATGCTAGACAAGAAGGAGATACAAAATTTAAACTTGGTTAATGACATGTGACATTGCAGGAGATGTCTTTAATGTACAGGCAGAACTCTCAAATTAGCTTTGAATTTTGCTTGAGATTTGACTGATTTCTTTTCATATGAAAGTTACATATGGAAGAAGGGGTGATCGAAGTTCTAGAGGGCTACAATATGAAGTTTGCAATCAGGTCATGAAGCAGCTGCTTTGTTATCTCTGTGGGGAAAAACTAACAGATCCAGCACAAAGGCTTTCCTTTTCTGGGGGCACATCTCTTTGTTGTTTTATTTTGTTCTAGCTTTTTACAAATAGAACTCTCAGAGTCATTAGGAGATAGCAGTTTTAAGAATCCATGTCTAAAAATAAAATTTAAAAAAAGTTTTTGATGCTTATCCATGAAAGCTCTCATTGATTTAGATTTCTGGGCTCCTCATCAACAAAGACAAACCTAGCTGATAGCCCTGAAAACAGAAAGGAGAGAAAAAGAAACTGTGGACTGATCAAGTTTGAGATGATTGGAACATCTAATGGGTTGCCACAAAGAAGAGGGGGTCAACCTATTCTCCAAAGCACCTGGAGGTAGAACAAGAAGCAGCAGATGGAAACTAATCAAGGATTGAATCAACCTAGAACCAAGGAGAGATTTCCTGAAAGTCAGAACAATTAAACAGTGGAACAGCTTGCCTTTAAAAGTTGTAGGTGCTCCATCACTGGAGGCTTTTGAGAAGAGACTGGGCAACCACCTGTCTGAAATGTTATAGGGTGTCCTGCCTGAGCAGTGGGTAGGACTAGGAGACCTCCAAGGTCTCTTCCAACTCTATCGTTCTGTTATTTTGTTGTTGTTCTGTTATTCAGTTATTCTGAAGAGGTCCAGTGCAACACCCCATCAAGGAGTCTTGGAAAGCAGAAACTATGGAAAAGCAAATGCAACAATTTGTTGAGATAATGGAGAAAAAGTTGGAGGAGAAGTTTACAAAGAAATTAGCAGAAATGAGAGCAGACATCACATCTGCAACGTTAAATCTGGCTAAAAGCATTGAGATTTTGGATGAAAAAGTGGAAGATCTTGTTCAAAATGATACTAGAATGGAAGCCAAAATGACAGAAACTGAAAATATGATAGCGGAAATGGATTATGATTTGATTTCGACACAGTATTTTCAGATGGAGCTTGCTTTGAGAATCAGAGGCCTAAAAGAAAATCCTAAGGAAAATTTGACGAAAATGGTTTCTGAGGTTTTGGAAGGGGTGTTGGAGCGACCAGCAGATGAAATAATGGAAGATATAGATAAAATCTTCCGTGTTAATTCGTGGATTTTTTTCTTTTTTTGGTTTGCTAAAGATAAAATGTATTGTAAAACTTTTTTAATAAAAAAGGAGTCTTGGAAAGCATACCTATATCATGTCAACCAGGTTAGGGACAGAAGAGTATACCTGGGCATTGCCAATATTTATTTCTGTATTTAAAAGATTTGTATCAGCATCAGTTTAGAATACAACTTTGGGCAGCTCACAACATTACAGCCCTGAACGATTAAAATGACAAAACAATAAAACACAACCAAAACCCAGTGCCGACCTTCACAGCCAGTCTAGAAGGATACCATGATTAATGGTATTGAAAGCCATTGAGAAATCCAGGGGAGCCAGGATCTTTGTACTACCTGATCCTGAGTCCTCCAAAGGCCATTTATTAGTGTGACCAATGCTTTCTCCATTCCGTACCCTGGCCTGAACCCAGACTGAAAAGAAAATTTGCTTCACCCAGGGACCTCTGAAGCTATGTGGGATAATTAATTTGATAAGAATTAATCAAAGCACTAGAATTTTTAACTGGGGCTTTTATTTTCAGGGATAATTTAATCTTTTTTAATTGTTTTTTAACTGTATTTGTATTGGTGTGATTTTAAAATACCCTGTAAACTGCCCTGAGTCCTTCGGGAAAGGGCGGTATATAAATCTAATAAAATAAACTTAAATTAAATTAAAGAACATTGAATAAAGTGAATTAAAAGGGAATCAAAATTGAACCCTGAGAAAGACTCACCATTAAAGATAAAAGCTGAGAAATAAAATTATTCCACATAATACAAAAAGTGTGGTGGGATATGTAAGACTGAAACCACTGAAATACAAAAATGTGATAATCTAAATATCACACTGAGAAAATAAACCTAATAATGCCAGTATTTAATATAGATGGTTTGCAGCCAGGCATTTAAAATCTGTCAGGGCCATCTCAGTTGAATGCATGGAAAGCTAGCTGCAGAAGATGGTTGACAGCGCAATGAGGAAGGAATTCAGACATCATTGTCTCTCAAGAACCCTGGATAGGAATGAAAGGTTAATACATGAAAAATATAAAGGGATCAAGGACCATATTTTTTTAAGAGAAGATGAAGATAAGTGACAGGTTTTAGGGATCTTGGAAGATTGCCACTAGAAAAAAGTGCAGTTTGTTAGGCTATCAAGAAGGGTCAACAAAAAGACTCTTAAGGAGAGTAAGGAAGAATAAAGGAAACAAGAAAAGAAATCCAAGAAACTGTTGAAATTACTTGCCACAGTAAAATTAACTTCAATCTGGAAATCAAGGATCCAGTGCTAAAAGTGCATTTTGGAGGTTTTCAATTGTGTACATAAATCAATTACCAAATTAGATATAAAGGAAGAAGAACATTTCTCAGCAACAGGGATGAAACTGGAATTCAGTGTAGTTGAAGTGGCAGAAAGCTGTCAGATAGATACTAAATATTGATAATAATGTTATTTGCCTGATATAATAGGGAGAAAATAATTAGGAAATCCTCATTGTAAAGATTCCCCGTTATTAACTGTTAGGCATTTATGTGTACTGTAAGTCAAAAGTTAAATAAGGTGGGGTTTTTTTTCTTCAGAAGCCAGTTTTTCCACAGTTGAGGCCAAACCATTTGGTGCTGCTTGTGTAGCAGAACTGAAGTATGTTATCTAATGATTCTGGTGCAAATGAAACTGAACTTACCTTTATATTTGCCACACAGGGTGAAATTATAAAGCAAGTTCTCAAAATGATCTACTAGACATCTTTGAAGAGACCAGGTCCTAACTTTGTGAAATATCAGCAATGGGAAAGATTTACTTCAAAGAGAAAAAATAATAATGTGATCAAATTACATTGCCAAATACAAGCCTCTTTAGTCCAGATTAAAGGATGTTTCTTTGGCAATGGGTAGATGGATTCTCCAACAATTCTAAACCTTATAATAATAATAGTGAATATGCTTTTCTACCAAAAGGGAAAAATTATCTGGAATGTAGGCACGGGCATTCTCAGGGCACCATATAACATTCATATTGTGAATCCCTCCCCTCAGCTGGTATTTCACAAGATGGGTGGCCATATACGTCTTTTAAATAAATAGTCATAAGGGGCAATTTGCTTTTTGATGTCATTATTCGGACAAAACTGTTAGATTCTGGGGACACTTGCTGAGCAGTTTTTTTTAAATCTGTGCATAAAATAGAGGGTGTTCACATTTGTTGATTAAATTCCCACCCCCACCCCAAGATTCCATGCTTGTAAAAATTATGTAGTTGAAATACAGCAAGCTAAGCTTCTCCTGTGTGTTGTTTAAAGCTTTGACTATTGGATTTCTATTAATGTTATGAGCATTTGATAACACTGAATTCCTGTTAAGGAAAAAAAAGTTAGCAACTTTTATAATGAATTAACTTTCTCTTGATATTAGTACAAACAAACATGATAACTTGCAGGACAGAGTTTTGGGCTACTAAGTGAACCATCACACACATTCTCTCCGTATTATGTATCTCTGGATTATGTCCAATTTGTGCAAGTAAATAGTACAGATGGCAACAACTCAGGCACTTATAATGCTCCCAGGGTCAACTGTGACTTCTCAGCAGGACTGTTTCAACATCTTCACTCAATCTAGCTAGAGCAACCTGCCTATAAACCAGAGTTCAAGTATCCTATCAGATATAATTCGTGCAAAGGCTGCCCGCAAGGGCTTCATAGGAATAAAATCAAGAAAGGGAGAAAATCTACTGTTCATCTGGCACCTGGGCCATTTGCAGGATATCTGTGCTAGAAGAGATCTGGCATCTGGTTTCTGACCTGACCCTATAACTACACAATGTTGTGTGGTCACATGGACAGTGGAAGAGATGGCAGGGTTGACATTGGGTTTCTTCAAGATCTGACATTGCTTTAGCCATATTGATTGGGATTCTAAATTTTTTTTGGGGATGCATATGTGAAAAAATAGAAGAAACCCCTACCTAAGCCATCAGAAAGCTTATAAATTGCTAGTTAATCTCAGTCTTTTCCCATTCCCCATTTTTCCTGAAGAAAAACATGGCTAGTTGCAATTTATCTCACCCATCAGCCAGCCTGCCTAAGGTCCACTGGAAGTGAAATCCCAAAATCACTTCTATGACAATTCCAATCAGAAGTCATTTTAAGCCTTTAATCACATAAGAAAAGAAAAATATATTTACTTGATGTAATAAATAAGATATATTTCAGTTTGGAGGAGATGGATAGATTATATTCAGAATAAATATGGGACTAAAAAGTTCCATTTAGCTTATGAGTAGATTTTAAAGGGATATTGTTATTGATTGTTGGTACTTTGTATGTATTTATGTTAAAGGGGAGTTAAAGCACATTATGAATTTGGTTAATTGTATATTATGCATAAGTTTTTATTTAGAATATGATTATTATAACTATAATCCTGTATTTAGCTCTGGGAAGTGGGGGGGGAGTGGGCGGGTTTGGGGTGGGGGGGATTTGGGAATATATTGTAAAATCTTCTTTTTGTAAAACTCTTTAATAAAAAAAAGATTTTTCCTTATGAAACAAATATTTTTCATCTCTTGTTTAGCTGCTGCCTGATGTTCTTGATAATTTTCTTTTTTGTCTGGCCTATCTTCATACCTGGGAGAAAGTAACACTGGAAAGGCAATTTTGCAATCTCATGAGTAACTTTCTTCTATTTATTTATACCTGATAGATGGGTCAGATTGTTTTTCTCCATCTGGCAATTCTTATAAAGTATGATGTGGCTGCTAAATGTTTCCAGTAACAAAACAGTGAGGGCAGAACATGGCAGTACAGATATTTTTTTGACAATATAGGCAATGAAAAACATCAGTTCCTTGTCTCAGGGGATATTACAGCAATGAAGATACTGGACTCTTCTAGTAAATATTAACTGGAAAAAGTGGTTGCTTACTGTACATATGTCTAAAATAAAATGCATGTACAATAACCTCAAAACATTAAGAATGCCATCCAAAGGCAAGGCTCTGCCAAACTGATGTGGGATTAATATCCCCCACCACACTGTTGTTATATTAAATACCAGAGAATCCAGAATCCCAGCCAGTGAGCAGTTTTGTTTATATTTTATTCTCTTGAAAACTAGGAGAAAAGAAAATCAAGCAAGCAAGAAAAAGAGTCTCAGCTGGTGAATTTGGAACACCACTTTGAAAAAATTATAAATGATTTAAAATGCCTTAAAGGATGACTTCCAGTATTAAGAGAGATACATACACTTGCATGTTTCCCCCCCCCCAGTGTTCTCTTAATGCTTTTTCAAAATACATGTAAATCCATATTCAAATAAACAATTCCGTGCTTATAAACTGAGAAGCTTTCATTTAACTTAAAAAAAAATCAGAGTGGATTGAGATGTATCTATTCATAGTTACAAACTTTGTCTACCAAAAGGAAATTCTTGGCTGATTAAAGGATGATGAAGCACAAATGCATTGGGATTTTAGGCTATAATCCTCTAAATATTTTGTGGAAATAAACCCTGGTGAAGAAATTTGTACTTCTGAGTTAACATGGACAAGATTCCACTAGAACAACTTTCATTCTTCTATAAATCTATTTTTGATCAGTTTTGATGATTAATCTTCTAATGGTGATGGTCCAAGCCCTGGGAAAAAAGTAAGTTCCCTGTGCTATTTGATGATATGATGAAAGCCAAAGTCAACATATCTTGAGGAAAGCTGGAAGAGTCTATGGCAGCACTTGCCCTACATTGATTCTAAGGAGGTATCTGGTTCATAGCGATGGCAGAAAAGCATACAACCTGTTCACAGTTTAGAAGGTTTGGACAGAGATAGCCCAGGGGGCCTGGATTGTTTAGAACAGGGGTATCAAACTCAATTTCATTGAGGGCCGCATCAGCATTGCAGTTGCCCTCAAGGGGCCGGGTGGGTATGGCTTGGGTGGGCGTGGCCTACTGGGTGGGTGTGGCTAGAGTGCATATGGCCTAGTGGGTGGGCGTGGCCAGCTCTACATCGTTTGCATCAAGGGTGCCTATGGGGGCCTGGGCAGGAGTGGGACAGATCTGGGGGTCTCTGGCAGAAGGAGGGTCTCTGGGCCAGGGCCAAGGCAGTGGGGGCCGTTCCCTCACTGTTTCCAGGATGGCTTCGCGGGCCGCATGAAACCACTTTGCGGGCCGGATCCGGCCCCCGGGCCTTGTGTTTGACATGTCAGGTTTAGAAGAATGCATTCTGAGGCCCAGATGGTAGGTGTGTCCTAATGGGACGGATGCTTCGTGTCTGGTCCACCCAAAAATTATTTTTTTTTATAAATGAATCTTTATTTACATTTCGTGTTAAAAACACACCATACACCAACAAAGACAAAAAAAAACATTTACAATATACAAAAAACGAAGAAATCAAAAAATTGAAAACCATTTCAAAAATTTCACATTATATCTACTTCTAAACTAACCATTATATTCCACTCATTAAGTCTCTTATAACTATTCAACTCCAAAGCTTATTCATTAACAGGTCCACCCAAAAATTAGACTAAATATTTTTAGTTGGGGAGTTGGAGAGTTGGACCTGTGCAAAATCTGCCCATTTATATTCCAAGAGGCAGAATTCACAGCACCTTTGTGGAATTTAAAATGGACAATTTCAGTGGCTTCTGGCACATCAAATAAGTTTGGGTATAATGAAACAGCAGCTGGGTCTGGTGTCAACACTGCTAACATCGGATGTTCTTGCTTTGACAACAGATGAAAATGTAGCCATCTTTTCTCTTTTGCTTTTAGAGTTAGATGATGCTGGGAGGGGGGGATGTGGATGAGAGTACAGTTAGTCATAACAACAATAACTGAGCTGTGGGAATCAAGGTTATTGCGCCCAGAGCTGATAAAGATTTGGCGGGCTGAAGAACTGGGTAGAAAGCCCGTGCTTCAAGATTTATGACTGTTAATTGGAGGAGAGAATTGTGCTTTGTTACTTTGTGCCGGGGGTGGGGGGGTGGGGGTTCAGTTTTTGGCTTTAACTATGTAGTGCCGATACTTTGTTTCTTGAATAAAAGATTTTTTAAGGTAAACAATGCCTCAAAATTCTTTTAAAGAGTTTCATCTGTTAGAACCATTTGTTCTTGATCCCAACAAAATGGCCCTGGAAGAAGATGAGCATCAACTGTTTGTCCTGGAATGCATTTACTTTTGGAAAATAAGCCAGTGTCTTATGCTTCCAGCTCTCTGAATTTGATCAGAGCAGAATCACGGACAGAGAAAGAACCACTTGGAATCCTCTCTTTAAAGAGGACGTTGCATGAAAATGTACTTGGTAAAGTCGTATTCATCCAGAATGCCCATAAGCCTCTGAAAACTACTTTTAGGGAGGGGGGAAAGGACCCTGCTTAATTTAGCAGAAAGGTAAATGAATGTATACATTTGATATATGGTTTAATGTTTTATCTACAGATAAAAAGTAGTGAGAAGGATAGAGAGTACCGTATTTTCCGGCGTATAAGATGACTGGGCGTATAAGACGACCCCCTACATTTCCTGTTAAATTATAGGGTTTGGGCTATACTCACCGTATAAGACTACCCCTCTTCCAACGCACACCAAATAAAAATTAAAAAACATCAGATTTGATTTTAATATGGTAATTTTAATTCAAATGCTTATGACATGCAGGTACTTAGTAGGAAAACTGTCACTTATAAACATAAGGCTGTTTGTCATCAAACATGTAAACATAAAACAGTGCAAGTGGATTAAGCTTTTCCTAATTCACTCTAAAGCTTTCCCTGCACAGACCAAATGGGAGATCCGCTCCAGGTTTTCCAGCCTGCCCGCCCAGTTACTGAGTCAAATGTGTCTTAGAGCTAAGCAGCTGCTCTGCTGCTGCATTCCCCACCTGCCTTTCAAATTGGGATAGACTGCAGCTGCTCTTCAACTTTAGAAGGAAAGACGCCCAGACCCCAGCCTGTAAAAAAATCACAGACTGCAGCTTCTTCTCCAATTGGTCCCGCTTTCCCTGCGCAGACCAAATGAGAGATCCACTCCAGGTTTTCCAGCCAGCCATGTCCCTAAAGTTTCAGCACCCGGCGTATAAGACGACCCCTGACTTTTGAGAAGATTTTCATGGGTTAAAAAGTCGTCTTATACGCCAGAAAATACGGTACTGTAAGCATGCAGTTGGTTAGCTATTGATATGAGGGGAAAAGTTGCCACTGTGGAAGCTATGAAATGAGCTTCAGAATTTTGGTTATTGATGACACTAGTGAAAACTAGATTGCTCCAATAAAATATTTATGATATTGTCATTAAGGTATTTCTGTCTGGGGGATAGTTTTTTTCTGTATCTGTGTGGTGGTCTGGATAACTTTTCCAATTTCATGAGTCTCATTAAATTATTCATAGATCTTATAGCAATGGCAAGAGGAAGAAACCATTGGCCTTGGTACATCTGTTGACATTACTCTTTATGATATGTACTTGGTATTCCTCTAGAAACAAGAAAAAAATAATATGCCATTCATAACTGATATGGAAAAAGTTGAGTATAGATATTTTAGCACTATTCAGCTTGTTTTCTTTCCATCAGCATTTTCCCCCCAAACACTCCAAATGTCAAGTCTTTCTAGCAAAAAAAAAGTACTATAATCATCTATGGTGTTTTATCAGTTAAATCATGTTTGCCATGATTTTTCATTTTCACAAGTCACATTTTATTGTCTACAAGTTCTGTTCGCCCCCACTATTTTTAAACTTGAAACACACACATATCTCTATATGTGTCTGCTAATGTCTCCATTTTTGTATGTAGTTTTTGCAGACTATACATTTTTATATACAGTTTTATAGCAAATGATAATTTTGCGCATATTCCTATTTAATAAATGCCATTTTTTGTTTTTTTGTTCTAAAAACATGTAAGTTTGCATTCTCCTGCTTCTAATTCATGAACTATACAATAAAATCAGGCTGTAAGGTGTAACTGGGGAGGAGACCTTTCCGACTATATTCAGACTGTCGAGGTGAAACAAGGATGCATCCTAGCACTATTGCTTTTTAACACATATATCAATTCTCTGACTAAAACTCTCCAGAGAGTAGGCATCTATGTTTTTTAATTAGCCAATAGACATCTCCCAATTTTATTCTACACTCATGATGCTGTTCTTCTCTTCTTGTCTTCTATAGCCATGAGGCGGGCACTCGGCAGATGCCTTAGTGGAAGCCTGGGAAAGGGCAGCCACTGAGGCTCTTGACCGAGTTGTACCCTTGCGGCCCCTGACCTGGTGCAGATCCCGTCGAGCTCCATGGTTCTCCGCGGAGCTCCGGGAGATGAAGCGTCGGAGACGGGGCCTAGAGAGCGGTTGGAGATCCAGCCGATCCGAATCCAAGCGATTGTGACTAAGAGCCCATATTAGGTCTTATCTCGCTGCGATAAGGGTGGCGAGGTCTAATCACTTTGCTACCCTTATCGCGTCCGCAGATAATCGCCCGGCCGCCCTGTTTAGGGTGACTCGCTCCCTCCTTAATCAAGAGGTGAGGGAGGAACCCTTGCAGGGTCGTGCCGAGGAGTTTAACCAACATCTGTCGGACAAAATCGCTCGGATTCGGACCGGTCTGGACTCTGACTGGGCAGAGTCTGACGATCAGGACACGGGCGGTCTTGTCGATATTACCTGGGAGGAGTTTGATTCTGTGACTCCGGAGGAAGTGGACAGGATCATGGGGAGGCTGAGCTCTACCACATGCTTATTGGACCCGTGCCCTTCCTGGCTGGTCTATGCAGCCCGGGAGAGGACACGCAGCTGGTTCCAGGCAGTTATATCGGCTTCTTTGAGTGAGGGTTGCTTCCCCGCTGTCTTGAAAGAGGCGGTGGTGAGGCCTCTCCTCAAGAAGCCTGCCTTGGACCCAGCTGTATTGAACAACTTTCGTCCTGTCTCCAACCTTCGCTTTCTTGCGAAGGTTGTTGAGAGTGTGGTGGCGTATCAGCTCCCTCTGGTCCTGGATGAAGTGGATTATCTAGACCCGTACCAATCGGGTTTCAGGCCCGGGTACAGCACGGAGACGGCATTGGTCGCGCTGGTGAATGATCTCTGGAGGGCTCGGGACAGGGGACATTCCTCTGTTCTAGTCCTATTAGACATTGATTGCCAAAACGATATTACCAGTGCCCCTGAATTCTATTGCCAAATGTCAGACTGTTGCAAGCCCTCAGTGGCGTAGCGTGGGTTGTCAGCACCCGGGGCAAGGCAAGTAATTTGCGCCCCCTAACCTGTGTATTTTAGCACTCGAGTCTCTTCCACTAGATTAGGTAAAGAAACCCTTACCCCCTAAGCACATGTATTGTTTGTTATGAAAATACTGATGTAATTAAAGTAAAATGCATCTAAATACAAGTTTATTTTCAAACACTTTATTGAGTGCGAACATGCATTACACATTCTCCACATTTTCAGCAGGTCTATGAATACAAATCTACAAATGTAGTAACCTAGCATGGGCTATGCTATTATATGTCTTCTCACAACCATAGTAAACGACAAAAAATTTCAAGAACAAAAACTAAACATCAAAATGTTTGACTTTCCAAATGAGCTTTTCCCTTTAGCCTTCTGAAAAAGCATGCAAGGAAAGCAATATGCAGCATTGTTTACAGGAGAAAACACCAACCATGTCCTTAACATAGTCTCACCATTCTCCAAATGTATGTAGAACCAATCCTTGGAAAATGACCTGCCATTACTGTCTCTTGGAAACCATGCATCCTTATTCTGCATTCCTCTGTCCCTCGCCTGACAAGTTCAGTTTTCAATGTTTCATCCATGGTTTCAAGCCAATAGCCAATATCAGTATAAACTTTTTGGTCAATATTTTCTGGCAGATTTGGCTGAGTATAAACATCCTTAGATGAAACTGTCTCTGCTTCTAATGCAGGAAGAGGAATGTCCACCGACACAGGATCAGGATTATGAGTCTCCTGTGGTGGTGCTGCTGATGGTCCTGCTGTAATTTCAGTAGTACTCACCAAAAACCGGTGAAGGCTTCCAGCTAACTTAGCTTGTTGCTCTGTCTCTATCTTTCTCCTTTTCCTGCCTTGTGCACCAGATTCTTTTTTGTATGGCATGATATAGGTGGTGTATTCTGCTAAAATTCTAAAAAAAGAAAAAAAAGAAAACCACTTTCTTGCCTTGCTGCACTTTTAGCACCCCTTCATTGTAAAACCATTTCTTTACTCTTAACATAATGTTTATTCACCTTCATGCCTATTGCCTTACTCTTTCAGCAAAAAAAATAAATAAATAAATTAAAGGTTGCTAGACCCACTGGCTTACATCAACTTATGTTGAGCTGGAGCAGCTACATATGGATCGAAATCTGTTTTCCTCCTGCAGCGTCTGTCACCACTGGCTCTCTCCTCTCTGGCCTGTGTCACCTGCCGCCGCTGCCAGCTTCTTGCTGCTGCCTGGTCTGGTCTGGTGTGGTTCTCTCCCATGGTCAGCGCTGCGCTGGGCGGCCGCTGCACTGTCCCTCCCCCAGATAGTCCCTCACTCTCTCTCTGCACCGCACTGCACACCTGGCACCCCCCCTCCACAGTGGGCGGTGGCTCGGATTGGATTCGCACAGCCAGCACTGCAGTGAGAGAGAGTGAGTGAGCCAGGCAGGGGCAGAGAGCTGCGAGTGCGAGCGCGCCCCCCCAGATGTTGCGCCCGGTGCGGCCGGGCACCCCTGCACCCCCCACGCTACGCCACTGCAAGCCCTCTATTGCACGGTACTTATACAATTTAACACTAAGCATACATAGATGGGCCTTTTCTAGAACCTGATTTGATGCCCTCCCATCAGCTCTACTGAAGGGAAGATTTCATGGGACCCCTTATTCACAGAAACTTTGCCATGGTGGATCTAAGGAGGTAGAATGCATGTCCTCATGCATTGCCCCAAGAAATGTGTTGATTGCCCCAATCATTTCTAAATATGAAGGCCCTACAGATAAATTTTATGTTTATTATTTTTTAAGGGATGCTAACCCCACACTCAGGTGGCCAAATATTTTCACCAAGTTATATAGCTGCACAAAATTTTTAATTAGATATGCTGTTTTATTGTTCTATTATGATTTTTCCCCCTTCCCCAATAATGACATTCTGTATTAATCTATTTCTCTTTTTACTGTACTCTTTTATTGTAAAGGCTGGTTAACAACCATAATAAAGATATTTGCTTTTTTTATTGCAACTTTCCTATGTACATCTCAAAGCTCTGGTCAAAGATTTATTGGTCTTATACATAGCATTTTTTGTGTGTTTTCCATTTTTCTTTCTGATTCTTCATAATTTGGACTTTAGGAAAAAGAAAGCATCATTCAACAATTCTTCAAGCTCAAGTGAGCTGAGGTATTGCTGTTGTTGCTGTTGTTATTGTTACTGATGTCCTTCCTACAATCTGCTAAGACAAAAAGGCCTGCTTATTTCATTTCTGTGTTCTATTTTTGCATTCTTAGGTAACTCTATTATTAAATATGAAGTATGAAACTTACTAAAGTGTTTTTAAAGCAACAACCAACCAAAAACTATTCAGCCTGAAGGGTAAAGCTGTTACTTTAAAGCTAACTAGGTCATCTTGTACATCATAGCAATTTTATAGTATATTATGAAGCATAATAGGTCTTTGCAATTAACTGGAAAGACAAAAGGACATTTCAGGGCAAGGTGGACTTGATTACATCACTGCGAACCAATGTAGTTTTGCTATGGGATCTTACATTAGCTGAATGGATATATAAAAGTACTTTCTTAAATGTACTTAATGGTTCCATTTACTGGGTCTGTAAGAAACCAATGGGGACTGTAGTGTATTGGGCTTGCTTGTTAGCACCACGTGGTAACGGCTGGTAGATTGCTAGAGCAGGGAGCTAGCTAACAGCTCCCAGCATCTCAGACAACCCGTCTCCAGAGCTGCTATTGGTTGCCCCTAGGCGGCAATAAGTTGCTTCAAACCTATTGGCCGCCACCTAGGGGTCAAGGTATAAATTGCTGCATCTGCAGCCCTGTTCTCTAGTTCAGATTCCACAAGCAATAAACCATGTTCTTTGCTGAACTCACTCTCCTCATCTTCATTCCTGCGCAACGAACCCAGTACACAACACTGGCGACGAAGGTGGGATTCTGCTTCTCCATCGAAGCTGAAAGTCACTAGGGGAGAGGCAGCGCACGTCTGGTGGGAAAAGCAATTCCCCCCCTACGGTCGGCTAGCTAAGCCACGCTAGCAACCATGCGCTCAGAGGACCAGTCCCTGAGCAATGGAGAGGCAGGATTTGAAGACACAAAAGCCAGCTGCAAAGACCAGCACAATGCCTAAGGTCAGAAGGCTGCGAGAATTTAACATCAGGCAACCAGAAGAATGGCCCTTGTACCTGTCCCAGGTTGAAAACTACCTTCAGGTGAAGCAGGTCGCAGAGGACGGACTGAAGGCCACCACACTGCTCTCTGTGTGTGGCCCAGTGACGTTCAATCTTGCAGAGAACCTGTTCGCTCCCACGCCGTTGGAATCTATCTCCTACACTGAAGTGAAGAAGAAGCTCAGAGAACACTTCCAACCAAACATGTTGGTGATTGCATGGCGCTACGCCTTTGAACAATGAATACAGCGACTGGGAGAGACCGCATCCGAGTACATTGCGGCCTTGAGGCAGGCCGCATGCCTGTGCCAATTTTCAAACCTCAAAAAGCAACTGCGAGACGGGCTTGTCTGTGGCCTCTGCGACTGAGACCTGCAACAGAAACTATTTGCCAGAGAGGTCCTATCGTTTGCAGATGCCCAGCAAGAAGTCATGGCAGATGAAGCCGCCAGAGGAGCCGTCCGAGCTATCCGGCCTGCCAAAATGATGCAACGAGAAGAAGTCATCCACCACAAGGACGCAGAACTCACAGAGGACACAGAAGAAGACGCTGAAGTCAACAAACTGCACAGAGAGCCCGACAAACAACACCACAGCAGCAAGCAACAAGAGACTACTCACAAAGCAGATCTCTTGCCTAGATGTCCAGGTTGTGGTGGCCGCCACCAACGCTCGGACTGCAGGTTCTGGACAGCCACGTGCCGGGCCTGTGAAAAAAACAGCCACATTGCATGCATTTGCAGAGGTCGCCAGAGGGACTGGCCATCAAATCGCCAGTCGGAAGATCCAACCAGGAGAGATACCAGGGCCCCGGGGCCGTTCAGCATGGGATTTTGCTCAAGCCATAGAAGTGTCTGCTGTACCGGGGCCTGATGCCCCCTTAAACCCAAGTACAGACTTCAGGTGGAGCTGCAAGGGTTCCCCTGTAAGATGAAGCTGGACACAGGCTCCACCGTTTCCATTATTTCTCTGGACACATTTAATTTCGTGTGCAGTCGCAGTAGGAGATGGGCCAAGCTGAGGCCCTCTGACATACTCTTAACAGATTTTCAGAACGCAAAAGTCGTAGTCAAGGGTGAAGCCACCTTGGCCGTTGCATTTAAGGGGTTTTCAGGGCACCTGGATGTTGTTGTAGTAGGGGGCCAGAGAACGAGCCTAATTGGGCTCGATTGGTTTGATGCACTAGGCATCCAAGTAACCGGTATCAATCGGACACAAGTCGCGAGTCTAGCATCAGCTTGTGAGGACTTAGCAGACGTATTTGATTCAGCTCTAGGAACTTACACGGGCTCCCCTATAGCATTCAAACTAGACCCAAATGTGGTTCCTGTCAGGATTAAGCCTTGCAGGGTCCCCTTTGCCCTCAAGCACAAAATAGACATGGAAATAGACAAGCTTCTGGAACAGGGCGTTGTGCAACCAGTAGATGGTGGGGAGTGGGAAACTCCTATTGTAACACCACTTAAAGCCAACGGGGAAGTCAGAATATGTGCAGACTACAAATGCACAATTAACTGGGCCCTTAAACAGCACGCATACCCAGTCCTAGTGGTGAGCCACGTCCTGGCATCTTTGTAAGGTGGCACCACTTTCACGAAATTAGATTTGGTGCAGGCCTATCAGCAACTACCTGTTGATGAGGCCACGGCTGCAGCATAGACAATTGTGACCCACAGGGGGGCTTTCAGAGTAAAGCGCTTGCAATTTGGGGTCAGTGTAGCCCCAGGCATTTTTCAGGGAATCATGGAACGTGCACTCAAAGTCATTCAAGGGGTTTGCCCCTATTTTGATGACGTGCTTATTGCTGGAGAATCCACAGAAGGGCTAGCAAGGAGGCTCAGAACCATTCTGCAGAGGCTGCGTGAAGCAGGCCTCAAACTAAAAAAGAGCAAATGCAGTATTGGGGTTCCCTCAACTGAGTTTTTGGGGTTTCGCATTGATGCTAATGGCATCCACCCAGCAGAGTCCAATGTAAAGGCCATTCAGATGGCACCTAGCCCTAAAACAAAAAGAGATCTGCAAGCATTCTTGGGCCTCCTCAACTTCTACCACATGTTCCTTCCTAACAAGGCCACAGTGGCAGAGCCACTTCACAGGCTCTTAGATAAAAAAGCTTCTTGGAAGTGGACCAGCATTCACGAAAAAAGTTTTCAGGACCTGAAGGCACTTCTGTCGGTCAGTTCCACTATCACTCATTTCAGGGAGTCTAAACCAGTCTGTTTAGCATGTGATGCATCCCCATACAGGGTGGGTGCAGTCTTGAGTCACTTAGAGAAAGATGGAACCCAGGTTCCCATTGCATTTTATTCGAGGACACTGTCCTTTGCTGAGCGGAACTATGCTCAGATTGACAAAGAGGCATTGGCCATGGTAGCTGGAGTTTAAAAATTCCATGACTACTTGTATGGCATGGACTTCACGGTCTTCACAGACCACAAACCGCTACTGGGGTTATTCACCACAGACAAATAGACACCCCATATATTATCCCCTAGAATGCTGAGATGGTCTATTTTTTAATCAGCATACATGTTTAAGCTTATTCACAAACCCGGCAAAGAAATGGGCCATGCAGATGGCCTGAGTAGGCCTCCACTGCCACAAATTGAACCAGATCCGGGCCCAGCGGCCTGCATATTTTCCATTCAGGATTTGCCAGAGTTTCCCCTCCATGCTGGGGACATAGCTGCAGAAACAACAGCTGATAAGACACTAAGTAGAGTGTTTTCTTGGGTGCACACAGGGTGGCTAGATAAGAGCCCAGGCCCTGAATTTCAGAGTTATTTTACTAGAAGACACGAGCTATCAGCTCACAAGGGTTGTATCTTGTGGGGGAACAGGGTCATAGCCCCACCTCACTAAGAGACAGGGTCTTACAATCACTCATGATGGTCATCTGGGTATTGTCCGTATGAAAGCTTTAGCTAGAAGCTACTTATGGTGGCCAGGTTTAGACAAGGCCATTGAAGCCCAGGTGAATGGATGTTACACATGCCAGCAATCAAGGCCACACGCTCCAGTTCGCAGGTGGGAGGAGACTTACACTCCCTGGTCTAGAATTCACATAGACTTCGCTGGGCCCTTTCAGGGACAGCTCTTCCTTATAGTGGTTGACAGCCACTCTAAATGGCTTGAAGTAATTCCAGTTGCTAACATGACTACTGCTAGGACCATCCAGCTGCTTAGGAAACTCTTTGCCACACATGGGCTGCCAGACGTTATAGTATCCAACAATTGAACCCAATTTACAGCGGCAGAATTTCAGGCATTCCTGAGAACTAACCTCATCAGGCACGTAATGTCGGCCCTGTTTCACCCTTCTTCTAATGGTCAAGCTGAATGCATGGTCAGGACCACAAAAGAGTCACTGAAGCGTATAGTGACTGGGGACTGGCATCACAGATTGGCAGATTTTTAACTTTGCCAGTATTCCATGCCCTGCACAGCTACAGGGAAAAGCCCAGCAGAGCTGCTCTGGGGGAGGCGACTGATCACAAAACTGGACAGGTTGCATCCAGATAGGGTGGCAGCAGAACCTTCGTGCCCAAAACCCCCGAGGGGGCTGCAAGTGGGCGATGGGGTGTGGGCCAGGAACTATGGGCATGGGAATTTGTGGGTGCCTGGAAAAATTACTAAAACATCAGGCCCCCTCTCTTACAAAGTGGGGCTGGAGGGCGGGTGAGTTGTCTGGTGCCACATCGATCAGCTTACGAAGCATTTCCAAAAATGGCCACAAAGCGAGGACTTTGTCACAAGTCCTTACCAAGGTCCACAAACCGGCAGCCAAGCCGGCCCATGCATAGACTCTGAAGGCTCACACAGCCCAAGCAACTAGGAGTTGGCCATAGAGGAGGGGAGCCCGGATGTGCAACATGGGTCCACTGACGGAGAAAGCCAACCTGATGGCTTCAGCCGCTGTGCTAACTCTGTTGAACAAACTGACTCTGGGGTGGGCCAACCTGGAAAGGCCAGGCAGAGAGCACCAAGCCACTCCGAATCACTTGAACTAAGAGACACTGGTCTACCCAGCCTGGCGGGCAAGCTGGTAGGCCAGGACATGCCTGCGTCCCCCAGGCATTCCACAAGGCCACACAAACCTCCTGCTTATCTGAAAGATTTTGTTCTGTAATAATAAAGCTATAATGTTGTAAGTACTTTATTGTGCTGCTAAGTGGAACCTATTCACACCAGTGTTAAGTCTTTGTAAAGTGTATTGCTGTAATTACTTTCTATTGTTGCTATAGTGTTGTTCGTTCTAAGGGGGAGGAGTGTAATGTATTGGGCTTGCTTGTTAGCACCAGTGGTAACGGCTGGTAGGTTGCTAGAGCAGGGAGTTAGCTAACGGCTCCCAGCATCTCAGACAACCTGTCTGCAGTGCTGCTATTGGTTGCCCCTAGGCGGCAATAGGTTACTTCAAACCTATTGGCCGCTGCCTAGGGGCCAAGGTATAAATTGCTGCATCTGCAGCCCTGTTCTGTAGTTCAGATTCTGCAAGCAATAAACCATGTTGTTTGCTGAACTCACTTGCCTCGTCTTCATTCCTGCGCAACAAACCCAGTTCACAACAGGGACCCTGAACCAAGATTCCTCAAAATTTGGGTGTAGCATATTATTTCCTATAATGAAATCCTTGTGAGGCTGATTCTGTCCACAGTGAACATATGAAGATAGTGTTCTAAGTGGGGTACAAAAGTGAGCATAAATAACTAAATAATATATCCCCTGTCCTGGTATTCTGGAACTTACGGTACTTTTCTTTTTCAGAGTGAGATAGATGGCATATAAATTTAATAACCGAACCAATAATAAATATCATTCTGCAGCACTATCTCTCCTAGGCTCTCAAGCACTACATTAACTAAACCTGAGAAATCTTGCATATTTCTAATCTACAAAGGGTCCATAATGAAGTACTGGAAACAAACTGATAAACTGTATTAAATCAGACCACATGAGGTTGAAGAAGATTATATATGAGGGCAATTTGGACATAAACCTCCATTTGGTTATCAATGACAGACACTTGCAGATACAGAACTTGTATTATACACATTAGAAAACTACAACATTACATTACTTTTTGACATAATTGCCATTGAAGTTGAAGCATTTGTCATAACGTCTTACAAGATTTGAAATTCCTTCTGCAAAAAAATCTCCCACCCAGGACTGAGGCCACCTTGTAACAGCATCGTGAAGCGCATTGTCATTCTCGAAGCGGTGCGACGCAAGGCACTGTTTCATTTAAAAAACTGGTTCATTTTCAATTCATCTAGCAGATGAGTCAACTGCAACACAACCTTCTCTTTCCACTCCTCACTGCCTACTGAAGTACTGCGTATGGCACCATAGGATGGGTGTTTGCTATCCCTGCCTATTTCTCACACATGCTCAAATGGAGGTTTATTTCTGAATTGCCCTCATACCTCCAAGGAGCATTTGGCACATTGATTGTCCCTGGCTCCTACAGCTTCTGGATTCTTTGATTCTTAATTCATAGTTTTAAAGTAAATAAGAGTCCTGGTAGTCTGGAACCTGAGTTGAATTTCTCCATCCAAGATTATCTCTACTCAGCCTAGTCCTTTGGGTCCTCTTGAGGAGAATGGAATAACAGGCACCTGTCATGTCTTAGTCATATTCTAACCTCATTTCTCTCTCTTTTCAACTATTCCTGTAGTTCTCCTTTAGACACAGTTGAAATCTATGAGAACTATGTCTAGGTCCTTAAGCAGCCAAGAGAAACATTAATAATCAAACAGCAAACAACAAAAAAATCAGGGCAAAATTCTGTCTGTCAACCCACTCAGGAGATTGTCCTGTTATTTATGAACATGCTAAAGTAGCCTTCTGGGTGCACAGATTTAAAGATTCAAGTAAAAATGTTCAGTAATCTCATCCATTATACAGATATAAAAATCTGAGTATGTTATTTGAGAAAGTTTTCAATCTGATAAGAATTCTGTTCCTCTTGAGTGAACGTCCTTCTTGTGAATATAGTATGAAACTATTATTGTATCAGTGATGCCTGCAACTCATTAGTGAAAAAAGGGGAAAAAATGCAATGCACATTTTCTAAGTTAGAAATCCAGGCAATAAAGTCAGTATTAGGAGATTCCATATAAGCTTTCTTTGCATGCCTCGTGAGCACTATGTATTTTATTCAAATGCATTTTGACTTTAAAAGGATTCCTCAGTTTCAAATTGCAGTAAAAAAATTTTTTAAAAAAAACTGCCTTAATAGTATTGAGTTAAACTACATCTACTTTTGGGGAATTTTTTATTTCTGGCAAAACTGGATGGATGGATGGGCACACACACACACACACACACACACACACACACACACACACACACACACACAGAGAGAGAGAGAGAGAGAGAGAGAGAGAGAGAGAGAGAGAGAGAGAGAGAGAGAGAGAATAGAGTAGAGTAGAGTAGAGTAGAGTAGAGTAGAGTAGAATAGAATAGAATAGAATAGAATAGAATAGAATAGAATAGAATAGAATAGAATAGAATAGAATAGAATAGAATAGAATAGAATAGAATAGAATAGAATAGAATAGGTAACCACAAGGGGCAGGAGGTAGGGTTGGGCTGCAGCAGGGCCACTCAAAGAAATGCTCTGAATTTGCTGTGACAATCCAAATGATACATATCAAGGTGGACTCTCATATAAACCTTTCCTACCCTGCAGCATTTCTTGAATAGTCCTGTGACTTCTGTTGTGTAATTTTCTGATCATTCTAGAAAGATCTCTTGAGTAAACGTTTTGGAACAGGATGCTGTACAAAATGCATATTGAGGCATTTTAATGTAAAGAAAGAGAGCAATGCGGAGAGACAGGGTCCAGACAGTCCTTCATTTCTTGTCCCCATGCACAACATAATCTGTTGTCTCTATGTTGGCTCTCAAATCCTGGATGACCAAACATTAAACTCCTGGAAGTCCATTCAAGCAGAATGCCATAACACCATTAGAAATCCCTATGAAATTAAAGTTTATGGTGGGTGGGGTGGATCTGAGAATAAGGATAGAGCAGGGGTCTTCAAACTTGGCCCTCTTATGACTTGTGGACTTCAACTCCCAGAATTCCTCAGCCAGGAGGAATTCTGGGAGTTGAAGTCCACAAGTCATAAAAGGGCCAAGTTTGAAGACCCGTGGCATAGAGTAAGATCTCCTGTTCCAATAAAGGAGAGTATTTGTAACCCAAGGATGAAATGAGGGGTCTTTGGTGCTCTCTCAGCTTGGTTGATTTTACCTAGTTTGGGTAATGAAGTGTTGGTAAGAAAACAACCAAGTTCAGAGAGCACCAAAGACCCCTAATCTCCTCTTCTCTCCACACATTTGTCATCTAGGGTTGTTATCTGTAGAATGCCACAATCTAAACCTTATCAAAGTGGTAATTTCTACAGCTTACATTTTTCAACAGAAGAGCTCTTCAAGTCATAGTTTTATATTACTGAAAGAAATGAAGGAGGACCCTCTGCATTTATTTAAACCTATAACAAGAGCTGTAAAGAAGTGGATGAATATTGAATTAGTTTCAAACATGGGTTTGAAACTTTTGTTCCTTCCACAGCAATCTTATCAGTGATAATTGGTTAAAATATAACTTTATTGTAAAACATTCCATTTTTGTTTTTACACAACCAATAAAGCCCAATAAATTGCTGGTCACTGGCCTCACACGTATATCTGAATGTGTTCATTCTGAGTACTACTTTTCTAATCCTATCTGGATGATGCAACTCAGGAAAGGGCTCTTAATATATATATTATGTAAGGTTAATTAATGTCCCAAATGCCCCTTAAATATATTTAATCTTCTTCACACTCATGTGGTATCATTTAATACAATTTATCAGTTTGTTTCTGGTACTTCTAATATTCTCTTATTATGTGGACCTTTTGTAGGCTAGAAATATGCAAGATTTTCCAGGTTTAATTAATCTAGTGCTATGGTTTTATTTAACAATGCTAAAAGTTTGCACCTCTAAAATATTTTAATTAAATGAGGCAAATGTGTTTTGTGTTTTGGAAACATACCAAAAGCTATAGGCACATCAGGAAGTCATTTTTGAATAAAATTTCTTTAAAGCTTTTGACATAATATATTATAGAAGTTCTTAGCCTGGAAAGTAGAGAGGGATATTTTTGCCTTTTTATGTATCTTTTCTTTAAACAACAATAATAATTTAACTCAGCTTTTCTCAATCTGGTATTGTCCAGATGTTTTGGCCACTAGCCAAGCTGGCTAGGGATTCTGGGAATTGACCTCTAACACATCTGGAGGGCAGCAAGTTGGGAAATATTGGACTAGATAATTATTGTTTTTGAATTTTCAGGTGATAATTAATATATTCAGAAGTAGGACTATTCAGGAGGATTTCATATAATCCAAATATCTAAGCAAATATTTCTGATTTGCACTGCCCGGGCAAATAAGCATAAGAGAATTCAGCAATCCTTTGGTTTTTGCACTTTACTGATTTTTGCAATTCAGTTCTCCTCTTAGCTCCCCCCACTCCCAGCTAAATATGGAGAAAAATACAGAGAAAAAGAAGTCTTGTAGAATAAAAGGTTTATATGAAAAGGCTTTTCTAGTTTTTTAAAATGTTCTAATAATGTGGTTTTCACTGTGATTGCAGATTGATTCCAAAACAAGGACTCAAATGGATTGGCAGGGGCTGGTTTAGATCAACCCTCCCTTATCCAGAAGGTGAGAAAAGATATTCCTTCACCATCCTGACTCTCTTATCCAAAGGAAATCAAACTGGAAAAGATAAAAATGCTGCTAATTCAAATAAGCAATTGGGAAATGGCTGGCTCCAGCTTTAAGAATGGCAATTTGCTTTCAGGTCTATAGTCTAATTCTTTCTTTTGGATTAATTAAAAGATGTTTGAATATGACAGGCACTGCAAGATCTCTCTGCAAACGGGGGGGGGGGGATTTATCCCCACCCGTCTCTACGCTCAGAAGAATTTTACTACAATGCAGCAAGGTTGTTTACCTTAGCTCCTTCACAAAAGATAATCCAACAAATTACATTAATTATAAACCAATATGTTCTGTTCAATTCCCTCATGAGCCAAACCTGGGTATGAGCATCTGCTCTTATTTTCTAAACTGGGTTTTGAGGACAAGATTCACAACAATGCTCAATCTATAATTAACAGACACAAAAATTAAAGATGCAACATCCTTGCATCCGCCTTTGGAGGCAGCTCTGCTTCTGAATATGCACTGTATTGTCCTGGCTGATTTAACTCAGTTTTAAGAAAGGCTCGAACTATTTACATTTTTGTTGAACTTAAAATAAACATGAAAATATTTTCCATATTAGGGCTGGAGGTTCATTGATTTCCCTGTGTGGTGTATTTCCCTCCCTCTCCATCTTTAGCTGTGGTTCCCAGTATCCTCCAGTATTGCATCCTTTGGATGCCAAAATACGGTTTATTCAGTCATTATATTCACAACTTGCTTTATGAAGAAATGATCTGTTTGCAATATGCTTTTTAATAAAGCTGTCAAATTATGAGGATTTTTTTTTGCGTTGGTGTTGTTTCATTTGGCTAATCAGATTCCTCTGTTCATTTGACCTGGTTACCAAAGACCATACAAGCTGGAGAAAATACACGTCACCAGACAAGTTACTGCAAGAAGAATCCAGAGAAAGAAATATTTTGGGAAATATTAAAAAGGCAGAATATATTTTCCCAAAGGAATAATGGAGATCTTTAAAAAGACTGAAACCAGCCCCCAGAAATCAGCCCCAGCCTCTAGGCAGAGGCCAGCTTTTAGAAATTCAAATTCAATAATCCATTCAGGAAAGTTGGGGCCAGGAAGCTAGAAGCTATGAGATTAGGAAGACAAAGACCTCTAAAATCTACATATCCCACCCAAACTCTAAAAGACATGATCTTTGGGGACATAATAGGATTAACTCACCAATACCAAAAGGGCACACTCAGACTCAGGTCAAACTACATGACACAGGAAATACAAAGCCTCAAACAGGAACAGGAACAGGAAACAACCTCAAAAGCCCCAGAAGTTATAAAAACCCACCAGTAGCAGCAACATGTGGTCAGCTTTCCCAGAGTCACACTTCTGTCTGGCTTTGCTCTCCAATAAACTACAACCTTCTTTCTAAAGCACTCTCCATTTTGTTTATTCCCTGCTTGGATTGGACCCTGATGAAGACTTTTCATTCAACATTACAATATGGGAGCGTAGCAGAACAATCCAGGTTTTAAAACATCAGAAGTTCCTTCTCCTTCCAACATTGGGTAGGTTAAAGAGAAGCAGTCTGCTGATGTTCTATCAAGACAACATGGGAAGGAAGCAGGCCCAATTTCCCCCAGAAAACATTGCTCTTTTGTGATCTCAGACATTGGGTAATCTGGACATGATAAAAACTCTATAGAAAATACGCTTCATTTATTGATTGCTTCCTTTAGTGACAATTCAAAGTTACGTCGGTGTATAAAATACAGCTTGCAACCAATCCTTACGTTTATAACCAATGCAGTCAAATGACTGCCATTTGGGCCCTTCGCAACCAGCTTCCTACAAGCAGAGTTAATAGAGAACACAGAAGTAAAATCACAAGCCACAGTCACGTGATTTCTTATTTAATGACCAAATGGGCAATGAGGTCATAGGTCTGTTGTGGCCATGTGATTTTCTACTTAGCAACCACAGGACTTAATGACAGAATTGCCAATCCCAATTGTGGTCGCTAAATAAGAACTTTCTGTAGGGTTATGTACAGACAATACATTTGGGCCTTTCCGTTTAAATGTCTGCACAAGGTAGCTACATCATATAGGACCACAGACTCAAATAGGCAAGCAAGTTCTTTAGCAGTGGCAAAGTACAATGAATACTGTAGTGGATCTGGAAGTCTCAGTTTATCTACCTACCATAGAGGCAGAGTTTTTATTCTTCTCCCTGCATTGATTTGTACACTAGAATTTTGAAGTTCCCTGAAATTAAATAACTTCTCCCTGCAGATCTGAATCTGATACTTTTAGCATACAGGATACATTCTGGTCATACTGGCAAGAAGGAGCTGCCTTCCCCCATCCTAGGATGAAATCCTTCGATTGGCAAATCCTATTCTCAGCTCCCCAACATTATCAGAAGGAACTTTTCCCACTTTCTCCAAAACTCATTTGTTCTATATTGTTAGGATGCAGAGACATTATTTCTTTACAATACAGAAAACAACTGAAAGCCTGCAGGGAACTGCTAAGAAAACCAAATGAGACAAAACAAGAGACAAGGCTCAGTGGGTTAGGATGCTGAGCTTGTCAATCAGAAGGTCGACAGTTTGGCGGGTCAAATCCCGAGTGCCGCGTAGCAGAGTGACCGCCTGTTACTCATCTCAGCTTCTGCCAACCTAGCACTTCGAAAGCACATAAAAATGCAAGTGGGAAGGTAACAGCGTTCCGTGTACCTTTGGCGTCTAGTCATGCCGGCCACATGACCATGGAGACGTCCTCGGACAAGCACTGGCTCTTCGGCTTTGAAATGGACATGAGCACCAGCGCCTAGAGTCAGAAATGACTAGCACACATGTGCGGGGGAACATTTTACCTTTGTTTGAGAAGAAACTAATACTGATGTCTGAATATTTTTCCATATAAAATCCTGAAGCCAATGACTTGAGAAGATGCGGTACATGATTTATTTGCTTATGGGAAAGAGAGAGAGCATGAGAGACAGAGAAGGTGGTGTCTAGAGGCTGAGCTAAATGTCCATTTAGCCTCAGATGCAGTAGAGCAAAGGAAGCTGCCTGATCACACATTTCCTTGGCTTGTCATACAGACCCACAAAGACCCTCCACAGTTTCAGGCAAGAGTCTTTTCCTCTGCTTCTCCAGACAAGAACAGAGGTTTCAAACTGGGACTTCTTGCTGTCAAGACAAATAATTTACCACTTAATAAAGGCTTTGGCAAATCATTGTCTTGCAGCCTTAACATCTCAGCTGACGTGAGCTTCGTCAAATGGGCCAATCTCCCAGTTTTGCATAATACACAATGTTGCATTAAATATTGTTGATCTCTCCAACAATAGGCAATTTTTTTAAAATTTGTTATTCCACTTTTATTATTTTTATAAATAACTCAAGGCATCAAGCAAACATGCCTCATGCTCAATTTTTCCTATTTTCCCCACAAACAACAAGAAAAGGTGAGTTGGGTTGTGAGAGAGAGTAACCAGCATAAAGTTACCCAGCCGGCTTTCATGCCTATGGTGGGACTAGAATTCATGATCTAGGAAATACAGTTTTAAACTTATTGATTTCTGGGACTGGCGTATATGCAGGGAATCAGTGAGATGATTGGAGCAGGGCTTTTCAACCAGTGGTACGGGTACCACCTGTGGTACATTGGCACCTGGCAGGTGGTATACAACCATCCTAGAAAAGTGGTAGCGGGGAAGGGGAATGAGCTGAACCGGTGGCAGCACCACACAAGCCTAAGCAAGAGATGGCTGGAGCTGCAGCGCTGTCAGGGCTCAGCAGAAGCACCAGGATCAGCCCTTCTTTGGGGCTGTCAGGGCTCAATGGAAGCGCCAGGATCAGCGCCAGGCTCCAGCTGGAGCTCGGCACTGATCGTGGCACTTCTGAGCCCAGAAGAAGCACCAATCAGCTGGAATGTTGCAGCATCTCCAGGGTCTTGTGATTTACATTCAGATGCTTGGCAACTGATTCATATTTATGACGGTCATAGTGTCCCAGGGTCATGTTTAAGTGACCAAAACCTGCTGCAACCACCCAGCAGACGGGGGGAATAAAAACCAAACACACCCCCACCCCACCCCCACTGCCAATCCTCAACAGAAATGCTCACAACAATAAAAACCTCAGACAGGAGGAAGAGCACCGCCAGGTGGGGAGGCAAGTGTCTTGCTCGGCTGTGGCTTGGGGGGCACTTTTTTCAGTGCCATTGTAACTCCAAACATTTACTAGGCGAACTGTTGTAAGTCGAGGACTACCTATACTTCATCACTTTTTTCCTTTTTTTTTTTTTTGGTCATCAAGTTTTTGACACCTTGCTAGGCGACTGGTGGTACTCGGATGTTGCCATATCCTAAAAGTGGTGCAATGGGTAAAAAGGTTGAAAAGCTCTGGATTAGCGGCCAAAGAATTTAGATTTTATGAGTATAGACTTTGTGATTTAGAACAAGGAAGAGAGATTGATAAAGAACCCAAAGGTTTGCTTTTGTGGAAATACAGAAATGATTTGCAGATAAAAACACATCCTCTTGAATACATCTTGAAATCTGAATATGTAACCAGTTGTTGCTGAGTATTACCACACTATGCATGTTATGCTCTTTTTTTTTTGAAGTAAGTTATGCTAGTTAGTAAGTTAGGACTTGGAAGAACATTGTTGCCTTCAATTCAATCATATCTATTCTCAGAGACTGCCTACAATTTTCTTGGCAAGGCTTTTCAGAAGTGGTTTGCCATTGCTTCCTTCCTAGGGCTAAGAGAAAATGATTGGCCCAAGATCACCCAGCTGGGACTAGAACCTATGATCTCCCAATTTCTAACCTTAACGCTGCACCAAACGGGCTCTCAGGAAAAACTATAACTTCTGTATATAAGGCATGAGTGCATTGAAATAAATCTGTGTATGGATGGTGAAGGAAAAGAGTTAGGAGATGAAAACGTTGAAGAAGAATGCAAGTCTACAAAGACCTTGAAGTCAAGGCTAGGCTAAGACTTTCTGCTGATTATCTATACAGAAGCCCAGCAGATCAGCAACTGCAGCTTACATTAAAACCTGGAGAAGACATAACACATTAATGGACAATAAGGTAGCTTAGGGAACACAAAGGATAGCTAGGAAACAAGTCTATTTTTCAACAGAGAGAATGGCTATGGGGCTGGCCTTGCCGTCCACAGCCCTAGGATTCTTGGCCTGGGAGAGTCACTTATCATATACCACAGTAGGTCTCTTCCAGCTGAGATGATGGGCCAGGGGAACAAGCTATGAAGCATCTTTAAAAAATGATTGATTTGGTCAGGCCAGGCCAAAAGGAAGGAAGGTGTGGGACTCTTGAAATTGTTGTGCAAGGACAACTCCACTAACTTAGCCCAGTCATTGGGGTACAATAGGTAGAGGACAGCTGTCTTCAGTCTATAGGGCTCTGAGCCAAATGATAGTAGCCAGGGCAGGGAAGTTGCCCAACTTATAGGCAGCTGTTCCTTAGATAGTCAAGTCCTATATGGTCCTCCTGTGAGCAACCATTTTCTAGATTTAAGTGAAATCTGTCATCAGGATGGAAAAAATGAAAAAAAAAGTGTGTTGGACTGAGAGGGGGAGAAATTTCATTAAGACAATAACAGACAGTATTATGGAGCTCCAGCAATATGGAAGTGATAGCACTATAAAACATTTTTTTAATATTATTGGATTTTGGAGTCATTTCGGAGTATTAGGTTATTAGATTTCTCTGTATTTACAGTTAGCTTTAAGGTTGCCAGTCTGAGTTTTTACACTGTCTGATCTTAATATTATAAATAGCATTCTTCTGATTAGATACATCCCCCCCCCCGTTTTAGAGGAGGTAATGCTGCAAAGCAATGTATTAATTACACTTGAGGTACCTCCTCCCACCTTTGGAGTGAGTTCAGTTTCTAGAGGATTAAATGGCATTTCTACATGTGTAAGGCATTCAATAAATCTGAGTGGCATTTATGGTATGATTTTTTTTATTTATTTATTTGCAAAGTGCAACAGGGTATTTATCACTGAGACCAGAGTGGGTAGTACCTTGCTGGAAACAGCAAGCCAAGAAATAACTAAAGAAATGTTTAAATAAAAAGCAGAAAATTCTGAAATCATAGTGTTTGTGTGTGGGGGGGGGGGAGTTGAGTTCTATAATTTTCTCAGGAAAGATAAAGAAAGGGTTAGGGTTAAAAATCTTCTGGGATTTTTTAAACTTCTCAATCTAATTTAAAGCTTTGGGATCTCTTGGTTGTCTTCCCTCCAAGTGCTACAAAAATCTAATCCTGTTAAATTTTACAAGATCTATCTAGATCAACTATATGCTATAACTTGCCGCAGGTCGCATATATGGTTAACAGGATATATTTCTAGTCCTCATAATTTGTACAAATGGTTTGCAAAAATGTAGACAATCTCTGTTTAGGCCTTTGGACTCTCTTCTGTTCTCATGTTATAGTAGCAGTAAGATAAATGCTTTACATACTTGATAAAGTAAATGCTTTACATATTGGCAGTAAGAGAAGAAGAACCAGGTCCTGCAGGATTCCGTAGCCAAAATGTTTCCAATTGCTGAATATACTGCACAACATAAGAAGGCTAACCAAGCAATAAGTTTCAGGTGGATTCAGAAGCAGCACCTACTGAATTTAATAGGGTTCCTCCAAATTATATGCATTGTAGTCAGTAGTGAATCGATGGAACCCAGAACTGGGATTATTAAAAAAATAAGTACAAAATCTGAATCAATTTATAACATTCTGGCTGAGTTAAACATCATTTATCTATACTCAGAAGTAAACCTATGTTCAGTGGGGCTTACTTGTTGGGAGATAAACATTGAACAAACATTCTCAGATTTTGCAGATTCTCTAAATTGTAATGTTAGCACCAATTCTGAAGAATGTGGGAAAATGCATCCTTTTGCTGTTTAAGATTTTGGAGGGATGGGGTTTGATCATGAAATTATAACTAATACTAGGAAGGAACTTAAGTGAATAGAATCATCACCTATAGCTCATAATGTTCCTTTCTTGTATATAATTTTATTAAAAGTTTTTAAAACACAGGTAAAAACTAATACAAACTAATATGAAGTAAAGAAGAAAAACCAAAAAGAAGCAAACAAAGGGAGAGCAAAGTGCAAGAAAGAAAGAAATATATAAAACAAAATTCCATGTTTTTTCCCCAAGTGTTTTTCCATCAATCCCAAGAGATAAGACTTCTGGTCTCAATTATATATTAATTTTTGAAATCCTCTGAATCACAGTATGTATGGGAATACAAAATTTTCTACTTCTTGACATGTCTACACTTCTTTTTCTTCACATTTCCAACATAAATTTGAAGTGCCTTTATTCACATACCAAATATACATCATTTTATAAATGTTCTCTTTAAGATTATAACAATGTAAATTTCAATATTTTCAACCACATATTTTCCAATTGTTCAATCTGTATGATATAACCAAAATTTTTAGTCCACTTTATAATATGGTACATTCTTTCTAATGCTTGTAAGGAGGAAGGAAATAAAAGCAATAAAGGACACTTTCTGTGTAATGATTAGCTTTTTGCTGTTGGGATACAACTTTTAATACAGCCCACCCAATACATATCTAAAATGTCATGATTCACATGATTACTCTACATTCCATAAAATTTAATTGTCATCATTACAATTCTGAAATTACTCTTTATACATTTTTGATAATATCTATCACTCCTAAATTCTCTTACACAGAAATATCTATTGTTGTTTTTGTTTATCAGAATACCTGTTTCAAAGACAATGACACCCCCCCCAATTGCCTATTTTATAAAATTTGAGGGGAATGATTCTAGTAAAAATAATATATTGTTTTGTTTGTTTTTTAAAAAAATACTCAAGTACCTAGAGTAGCAAATGCTTATAACTAGACCAATTTTGTTATGGTACTTCCACTGCAGAATCATTAATTATCTCCCAACATTCAATTCTTCTCTCTATAGTTTGCTCTCTATAGCCAACATATCCAGGGGGCAGGATTGTGCCAACCCTGAAACTAAATGCCTACATTATTTTAACAGTCCCATCCTGCTGAAACTTGCTTCAGCTTCTATTAAGTCTTGGCAGCATAAAAAGATGAATCATTGGAGCTGCACAACCACTGAAATGTTAATTCAATAAGGGAAATAATACTCATTCTTTTCTAAATATAAACTTCTAAAATAACATGTGTGGAGAAAAATGTTTACAAAAATCCATAATTTACATTTGAATTTGACTGTCATGGTTCCGACAGATGAAACTCTTCAAAGAACTTTGAGGTATTGTTTACCTTAAAGAATCTTTATTTGAGTAGCATAGCATAGGCACATACATAGTCGAAGCCAAAATCTGAGTTCTCTTCCCCTGAGCACATAGTATCAAAGCACAATTCCCTCCTCCAATTAACAGTCATAAATCACATTCTTCAATTAATTTGAAATGCAGACTTCAACCTCCAGTTCTCCAGCCCACCAATTTACTCACATGTAAGTATGGATATACAAGTTTTAAGAGCAGCAAAGCCCCTGCTATCCTTCAACTCATACTTGCTGATTTTACCATGGTTTCTTTTTTCTAAAGGTCTTCCTCCTAATTATGCAGAAGAAATCAGGGCAGAAAATTTGTCATACAGGAAAGCAATAGTAGGTCTTTTGAGCTACAAAGCTGATTTACTTTCCTAAACATAATCATTCATTCTAGAGAAGATCAGACAAAATTGAGTAATGTGGAGAGAAGAGGGTGGAGAGAGAGAATAAGGAGGCGGGAGGTCTGTTTCTCAAAGATGGAACTGTGGAGTCTTTGGTGCTCTCTGAGCTTGGTTGTTTGCTTGCAGACATTTTGTTACCCGACTTCATAATACTTGAAAGCTAGAAGGGAGTGATGTTTGCTCTCTGTTTATATACAGTAGCTTGCCCATTAGTCTTGGTGGGGGTGTGGTTTTCTCCTTGGTATCCTTGATATCGCTGTTGTTATAACTTGATGGTCTGGTATTGCTCATGGGGTTAATCCCTGCTTATATTAGTGGTGATTCCTGGGGTGGTCTTTCTATTTCCGTTTTAACTTTTTTATTGTCTCTTTTAAACAGTGTGTAAATGTTGTTTATCTCTATGTACTTGTTGATGGCTGATTTGTCTGCATGCCAAGCTTCCAGGAATTCCCTAGCATTTTTGGATTTAGCTTGGTCCAAGATGCTAGTTTCCTAATTGAAACTATGATTAAGTCTGTCCATATGTTGTGAAATTAAGGAGTTTTCATCCTTTCTTCTAGATATGAAGTACCAGGCAGAACAATTTAAAGCACTGAAGCTCCCTTTTCAAAACATTCAAGAGAAAAACATTGTCTGAAGGCTGGACATTAAAACTGAAAGTAATGAGGTCCAGAAGACTTGTTGGGATCCCAAGAAGATATGGATTCATAATTTTGGTGTACCTGCTTTGTCTCTTCTGACAACAGCCCTCTGGTGGCTTTCCTGAATCCTTCATGCAGAAACCTTAGAAAAATCTCAAAGCTTTCTGCAGGAAAAACACTCAAAAATGCGACTGTCAAAGAATCCATCATTCAAATCTTCGTCAGTGGAATTGTAGACTTTGCATTACATAAGAGACTATGTACTTGTTGTTGTTAGCTGCGAAGTCGTGTCTGACCCATCGCGACCCTATGGACAACATTCCTCCAGGCCTTCCTGTCCTCTACCATCTTCTGGAGTCCATTTAAGCTCATGCCTACTGCTTCAGTGACTCCATCCAGCCACCTCATTCTCTGTCGTCCCCTTCTTCTATTGCCCTCAATCTTTCCCAGCATTAGGCTCTTCTCCAGTGAGTCCTTCCTTCTCATTAGGTGGCCAAAGTATTTGAGTTTTAGCTTCAGGATCTGGCCTTCTAAAGAACAGTCAGGGTTGATCTCCTCTAGGACTGACTGGTTTGATCGCCTTGCAGTCCAAGGGACTCGCAGGAGTCTTCTCCAGCACCATAGTTCAAAGGCCTCAATTCTTTGGCGCTCAGCCTTTTTTATGGTCCAACTTTCACAGCCATACATTGCAACTGGGAAGACCATAGCCTTGACTATATGCACTTTTGTTGACAGGGTGATGTCTCTGCTTTTTAGTGTGCTGTCTAGATTTTCCATGGCTTTCCTCCCCAGGAGCATGCTTCTTTTAATTTCTTGGCTACAGTCCCCATCTGCAGTGATCTTGGAGCCCAGGAAAATAAAATCTGTCACTACCTCCATTTCTTCCCCATCTATTTGCCAGGAATTGAGAGGGCCGGATGCCATGATCTTGGTTTTCTTAATGTTAAGTTTCAACCCAAGTTTTGCACTCTCCTTCTTCACCTGCAACACGAGGCTCTTTAGTTCTTCTTCACTTTCTGCCATTAGAGTGGTATCATCTGCATATCTTAGGTTGTTGATATTTCTCCCGGCAATCTTAATTCCAACTTTTGATTCATCTAGCCCTGCCTTTCTCATGATGTGCTCTGCATATAAGTTAAATAAGCAGGGTGACAGTATACAGCCTTGCCGGATTCCTTTCCCAATTTTGAACCAATCAGTGGTTCCGTGTCCAGTTCTCACTGTTGCTTCTTGGCCCACATATAGGTTTCTCAAGAGACAAATAAGATGGTTCTCTTTAAGAACTTGCCACGGTTTATTATGATCCACACAATCAAAAGCTTTAGCATAGTCAATGAAGCAGAAGTAGATATTTTTCTGGAAATAATAATAATAATAATAATAATAATAATAATAATAATAATAATAATAATAATAATAATAAAGTTGGAAGGGACCTTGGAGGTCATCTAGTCCAACCCCCTGCTCAGGCAGGAAACCTTATTCCATTTCAGGCAAATGGCTGTCCAGTCTCTTCTTAAAAACCTCCAGTGTTGGAGCATTCACCACCTCTGGAGGCAGGTTGTTCCACTGGTTAATTGTTCTAACTGTCAGGAAGTTTCTCCTTAGTTCTAGGTTGCTTCTCTCCTTGACTCTCTAGCTTTCTCCATGATCCAGCGTATGTTGGCAATTTCATCTCTAGTTCCTCTGCCTCTTTGAAATCCTGCCTGTACTTCTGGTAGTTCTCGATCCACATACTGCTGGAGTCTAGCTTGTAGGATTTTAAGCATAACTTTACTAGCATGGCAAATGAGTGCAACGGTGCTATAGTTTGAACATTCTTTGGCACTGCCTTTCTTTGGAATTGGAATGTAAACTGATCTTTTCCAATCCTGTGGCCACTGTTGAGTTTTCCAAATTTGCTGGCAAATTGAGTGTAGCACTTTTACTGCATTGTCTTTTAAGATTTTGAATAGCTCAGCTGGAATACTGTCACCTCCACTAGCTTTGTTGTTGCTCAGCTTTTCTAAGGCCCACTTCACTTCACATTCTAGGATGTCTGGCTCGAGGTCAGTGACCACCTCATTGTGATTATCAGGGATGTTAAGCTCATTCTTGTATAGTTCTTCTGTGTAATTTTGCCATCTCTTCTTAATCTCTTCTGCCTCTGTACATTTTCATAATGTTCAGATGTTGACACGGAGCTGAAGTAGCTCGAACCAGGCATTTGGGAAAAAGAAAAGTGTTTTGGAGTTCTAATTTGGCAAGACTTAAGATTGGTTGCTCTTACTAGATTGATTTTCTGGAGACCACACTGTGGTGTCCTTGTACCTTGAACATCTACTTTCCCTTATTACAGCAGTCATTCTCACCAGACAGGTGACTGTAGTTGGCAGGATAGAGGGAGGAGATGATTGACAGCAAAATCAGAGGTTTCCCAAGTCTGTTTGCTTTTTAGAACTGGAAAATTATTTACAAGGCCAACAAATCCTACTTGTTTTGGTTTTTCTTTAATTATGTTATATATGGTAACTGCTTTTGACAATTGTTGCTATTTTCAGGGGGCGGTGTTTCTCCTCTCTATTCTGGTAAAGGGAAAGTCTTTGGCCCTTCTTTCTTTTCCAAAATCTTTTAGCAGCTGCACAATTAATTTTCAACAATAATAATCAGAGGGGATCCATTCCGGGGGCTGGAAAAAAGAGAATCCCCTGGGAATAGCAAGTATTTTCTGGTTTCCAGGAAGAAAAGATACCCTTTCTTAGAAAAATAAACGTGTGCTTTATTTTCATATAAAAAGCCTCTGTCCCCTGGAGCTTCTGACTGCAAGGTGCCATCTTAAAAGTGCCAACTAAGAAGAGAGATACTTCAAACAAAGCAGATGGCTCTGCCATCTATAAATCTTAATTTTTCATTCATCGCAATATTCTTGCATGTTCCTTAGCACAACAAAGCCCCAGGGGAGCATAGCACTGTCAATCTAATTAACACTGCTAATTGAAGATTACTGGATTCATTGACATAAAAAAAACCTGTCATGACCGGGGCACAACTTACAGGTTGCATAAAATAGGCATCTGAATATTGCACAGAAAGCTATTTCAAGTAGGTTATTGGATTAGTTCAGGTGTCACTCTAGAATCTTAGAAGACTTTCCCATCAGTTGCTACTGCAGGAGTACCCAAACAAGAAATCTAGGGGCCAATCTGCAGCAGATTGGTGAGGTTTTCCTTAATTATTTGTTAATAGCAGCAATATAATGTGTTCCCTCCTTCTCCAAATAAATTCTGAAATGAAAGTTTGGAGTAAATGGGAAGATATTTTAATGGAGAAAGTCTGTGAAAAGTTTTGATATTTAACTCTTTAAAGAAAATTCTTGAATTCTACATATGATGTGTCCTTTCCATCATTTTGGTAGAGCTTTTAGCAAACAAAAGCCCCATTGCCAATAGCACAATTCCAAAATTTGTATAGTTCTTAGGCTAACAAATGCTTTCTTAGCTTGGAATCCAGGGATGTCCACAAGATGTGGCTCAAAAAGTCAAAATGGAAGATAAAACAGAAGCGACATTTCACCTCTGCATTTAAAGCAGCTGGAACTTCAGTTGGAGCTTTCTAAATTTTTTACCCTACCCTGTGGACATCCGTATTGGAATTCAACCTGTAAAGCATCTATCTTCTGGCACCAAGCTATAATACTTCTGAGGATGACAGATTTATATATCAGCCCCTTCAGAATAATTGCCCTCTCCACCCGTAGGCTACTGCTAAGCTTGTAAGCCACCCTGAGTCTTCGGAGAAGGGCGGGATATAAATGGAATTAAAATAAAAATAAATAAAATAAAATTCTGGAGCATGTACATATGTCTGTACTTTAATCCTTTAGCTGGTCTTGTATGCATAACTTTTGAAAGGGGTAAAGAAGCTTGCCTGAATCAAAAAGTGGCCAAGAAACTAAGCCACAAGGTCTCAGTGTATCATGTGTTATAATACTGGAAATGCTGACCTATACAAAAAAATTTTTTGCAACAAAAAGCCTATTGATGCTGACTTTAGAGACTCGTCCCTTGTCAGGAACACCCTATAAATTGTAAAATTTATGAAAATTTAAAAAAGGGATGAATAGTTAATGCCACCTTGCTGAAACACAACTTAATTGACTGCTTATATTATTTATAAAACATAAAAAACAATGTAGCACATCTTTCCTTAAACATGGTTATGAAGGAATTGATCCCTCTCTTCATCCTAGGAGGCCTCAACACTATTTTTTTTCTCTCTTTTTCTAACTGCTATCACTGCCCTGACTGTAATATAAGAAACTAACTGTGATGGGACCCTGTTCCAGTCAGGTTGGGTCTGCCATACTCCATGAGGCATTGGGTTCCTTGGGCTAAAATAAAGTTCTTCAGAACAACACCAGGTGAATGATTCCAGAGAGAATGAAGCACTGCTGAGATCTAGCTTCTGGTCTCAACTGCCAGCATCATTGCAAAGTGGTGGTGGTGGGGGGGGGGGAAGCGGCAGCTTGTGGGCTTCATAGCTGCTTTATCTAAGGCAAGCAATTGTCATGGTGTGCTTCGAAATGAAACTGGCCTGGCCTCCTAGGAAACCACATTCACAAAAAGAGAACCACTTTGATATATCCATGAAAGTGACCTACAGGTTCACTACTGAGATTCTGAGCTAATTCCTGACAAAACCATTAAAAAAAGAATGGATGCTATTGATTATTATTCTTATTAAACAAATGAATTTCTGAGCTCCCCATTACTACAGATATGAAGATCAATCTGCTCATTTCCTTAAAGGGCATTATGCAATTCCATTTCTTCTCTGTTTTGTTTTTCTCAGAATTAGATCTGGAGGCCTTCAACTAGACATCCCCCAGGTGGAGATACTCAAGTCTATCTTCCCTAGGTGAGGCTCATTCCCCTTGCAGCAACTTTGTTGTTTCTTTTTCTTTTCTTTTCTTATGTTACTGGTGTTATGTACTGGGCTTTTTGAGCGAATACCACGTGGGTTGCTGGAGCAGCTAATGGCTCTCCAGCAACCCAGACTACAAGTCTCCTGTGCTGCAATTGGCTATCTCTAGGCGGCAATGGTTGATTCAAACCTATTGGCTGCCGCCTAGGGGCTAGACTATATATTGCGGCTAGTTGCAGCCATTCCCCCAGGATAGTTCCAGCACGAAATAAACAATGAGTTACCTTGTACTCAGCTTTGTGTCTTCATTCCTGTGCCAAAGAATCTGCTATTTAACAACTGGCAACACTTGTGTGAAGGCTGACCTGGAGAACTTACTACAGAAGAAGGAAGAACTATGTTTCTCCTCAGAAGTCAGCCTCGATTGGCCCGCCCACACTTATTTTTGAGTTAAATAAAAGGGAAAAGCTGTCAACATGCCACACAATATGCAGTTTGACCCTGAGAGATTTATTATCATTGAATCACCCTAGTACATATAGGCAAAGGCATAGAGAATGGCTGGCTGCCATAGCGACCTAGGCCTGGCAAGGCCATGCTGTCCCAGATCATCTTGAAATAACTGGGGGGGGGGACAAAATGCTTTCTAGGTATCTATTTATTGCTAACATTGTTAGCTGCTCCAGTTTATATCTTTTGTAATCCCAAACAGAATACAAAGTAGGATTAAAAGACTTAAAATTACATCATCATGAAAACATATTACTATGTCTTAAAATCATAAAAATACAACTTCTTAAAATACAGCAAATATAGCATACAGTGGAACAAATCTCCATGGCAACTGACATCACTAGCATAATTCTGTAATCCTGCAAATCACATATGCTAAATCATTTGCATAATTTGCAATTATTAAAATATTTGAGAAAAATATTAAAATCACTCAAGGCAAATTATCCAAACTTTTCTTTGATTTGATGGACAATTAGGGCTGGTTGATATGTGGAGAAAGAAAAATGGCAATTCAAGAGAGTATAATTACTTTTCTGAAATATATAGATCATTTTCAAGAATAGACATTGGCTACTAAATAGAACTTGGCTACTAAATTTCTAAAGTAGAAAAATTTCCAATGACATTTTTGAATCATAATCCTGTTAGATTTATAAAAGAAAACCTAATTTTTTTAGATGGAGATTAAATGAAATGTTGCTACAGAAAGAAGCAATAGAGATGGATTGTAAAAAGAAATTTTAAAAAATGAAAATAATTTAGGAAAGGCGCTCATTTGTGAATGGTTTGAGATGCAAGTAAAACTTTTATTTCAAATTATATTATATAACATAAAATGGAACTGATAAAGAGGAGTCAAGGGAAAATACAAGCTATTTTGGATAAGATAAACAGAAAAGAAATACATTTTCAGAGAAGGTAAGTATTTCTCAACAAATTTCACAATGGTAATTATCTATATTAATAATAAGAGAAATGGAAATAAAACATGAATTACGTAAAGCCAAAAAACTGAGTTACAAATAAACCGAAAAAATGGCTAGCATATAAATTACAAAAACAAAAAGAAAACAATATTGAAATTACAAGAAGGAGATGCTATATTAATGGAGAATGCAGCTATACAAAAAGCATTTCATTAATATTATTCCAATTTGTATAAAGGAAGGGACATCTTTCTAGAGAAAATAGATGAATATCTAAAGAAACAAAATTTATCTAGGATTACAGAACTGAGAAGGATTAATGAATGGACCTAAGGGAAGTTTTTGAAGTAATAAAGATTGAATTTATTTATTTATCATAAATTTATTTATTTATATAAATTTATTCAATTTATCTGGTGGCTAGACCAGAAGGATTATCAAGCTCTATTATAAATTATTTGAGGATGAATTTACAACCTTTACAAAGCACAATCAACTCTGTTTTACTTAAAAAAAACAGTTTAAGGAATGCTAGGAATTGTTAGACATTTGGGAATATTTGAAGCAATACAAAGAAAAACAAGTTGATCTTCTGAGATGCAGAGAACAACTTTGACAGTTTGAAGTGGGCTTTCTTATTCAAAGTTTTGGAAGACATGAATTTTGGAAGCAACTTAACAAAATGGATAAGATTGATTTACACTTCACAGAGAGCACAAATAATTGTTAATGGGGATCTAACAAAACCTCATGAGAATAAAAAAGGAACAAGACAGGAATGTCCACTATCTGTTCTCTTGTTTATTTTGGTTCTTGAAATACTGAATAGAGCTATAAAAGGAAAATGAGAGGATTGTGGGAATAAAGATTAAAAAAGAAACTTTCTAAGTTAAGATCAAGTATAACATTTGGTGTTGGTTCGGGAAGATCCTTTAAAGGAAACTGAATATATAATAGACAAATTAAAAGAATTTGGTACATTAACAGGTTTTCAAGATTAATAAACGGAAGATGAAGAAGTTAACAAAAATGTGAAAGTAGAAGATCAAACAGAACTGATTAATCAAATGGGCTTTAAGATTGAGATGATAAAATATCCAGCTATCACCGTGTTAAATACAAGTTTCAAATTTGTTATTCAAACTAACCATGTTACGACAAGGCATGAAGCTTAAAAAGTTATGTTAAGATGGGAGAAATCATGACTGTTATTTCTGGGAAGAATGTGCAATAAGGTGAGCTAAATATTTTGTTATAATATATAGAGTGGAACAATGGAAAAATAAGTAGCTGAAAAGGGAACAAAACTCTGGACTTAAAAATGTTTCAGCCACAATAGTTCTTGCATATTTCCATCCAGGTAATTTTTTTTTGTAAAAAGTAAAGAAGATGGACTTGACAAATATATGTTAGCTCTGTAACCAAAGTAATGAAAGGAAAAATATATCTTAATTCCACAGCAAGGAAATAGTATTTGTAAGCATTTCTTCGCCCCCGTCACCACAGTGTAGTCTTTGAGTAAGCTTTTAGCCATGTTCAGTTGACTTGTCTCCAGGGATCTTCACTGAATGAAGAAGTTCTCTTGGAGAAACAACTCAATACATGGTCTTCAAGGCTGTAACTATCTCCATATTCCAGTGAGTGAGCTCAGCTTATCTACCCATCAGAGTTTTATGAAATTATTAAGTACCTTCAACCAGCAATAGGATCCATTATATGAACTGATCTCATAAACTCGTCTTCTCTGTGGAGGCTGGTGATCCTGGTCAATTCCATAAAAACCAGGGAGCATTCTGACCATGGCTAGTGTTCCCCAGCTTAGATTATGCTGCATTTGTTCTGAGATAAAAACCATAATACCTAATATGTAGCCACCTCATGAATTAGGCCTGCTATTATCTAGGGCAACTCTGTGGTTATCATAGTGGCCACAAATTCCTAAACTTCCTCTGATTCTGTCCCCAAGCAAAGTAATTTGAGGTCTCTCTGGAATCTCTATGAGGTCAAGAAGGCTAGGGAAAATATGGGCTGGGCTAAAGGGTGAATGGTAGCATAACAATATATCCAGTTTGTCCTTCAAGCTTAACTTCAGAAAGAAGATCTCACACCTGGTTAGCTATCTCACAGGTTCTGCATCACAATCATCATTCTTCCCTATAGAAGACACTATTCTGAGATTCTAGCTGACCCTCATAACCATATTTTGGCAAAGATAACATCTCCTCCTCGTCTATCCATGTCTCAGCTAGATCTTCCTGCACATCCTCAATCAGATGGTAGATGAGAAAGATGTATTACAGGAAGACTTGATATTACACAGAGATAGCTGGTGACTTGGTTCCCAGGCTGATGTCGGCAGCCCAAAAACTGGAATTAGCCTATGCTCAGTTCCTCTTTTACGAGAGCAGCCTCTCTCCCCACTTTCTCTCATATTGCCTCCTGCTCAACATTATCCTGATCTTATTCTATCTTATTCTATCTCCACCTTGAGCTCCATTGTCCCTAGCTCTTTGTCTTGCTAGAAGGGAGTTTCACCTCTCAGTCTCTCAATGTCACATTGCCTCCATTCCTCCCAAGCACCTTGCCTGAAGGCTGCACTTCACTGAATCATTCACAGCCGTGATAGGTAATTTTTCTTTCATCCAGGATTGGAAGGGAAATGCTCCTAGTCTTTCTCTTCAGAAAGGGGTATCCCCTCTTTCTCCTCCATCTCACTCCCAAATCCAACAACCCCAGTCTTTACCAATTTCATCAACTTCTTCGATCTTCTTCAATTGCCAGTAATAGTGAAAAAAGTCTGATATGTTGTGTGACGTCACATGACATTGCGAGTTTGACATGTCTGCTCTAGAAGACCCAGTTTTTCATTACTGATAGTAATTGCTGGATTTTTAAATAATTATACATCGATTAATTAAAGGTGGATTTGTGCTGGCATTATCATACTGGCTAGCAAAACTAGGTCCAAGAAGGCCCACTTACAGTTATTCATATCCTAGTCACTTTCTGCTTGGACTGGTGCAAACTTCAACTGGCACAGAATAAAGTGGAATACAATTTTGGGTCCCTGCAGTTTGCTCCTGCTGCATTGCTGCTGAGTAAGTGGTGCTAGCTTCTTTCCAGGTGCAATTCAAGATGCTAATTATCCCCTTTAAAGCCCTGCATGGCGTTGGGCCAGGTTATTGGAGGGACTGCCTCACCCTGAGGATATCTACCTAAACTCACCAGATTGAGCAAACATGTAGCAAGTCCATGCAGTCAACAGAGTGTAGCACAATTCCAGGGGATTTTATTTTTATTTTTCAAATCAAATACTGTGCAATTCATAGATCCAAAATCATTACAACTTTTCATCACATGACAAATCATAACCTATAGAGAAGCTTCTCTAAAAGCAGCTCAGCACACCAACTAGGAGTCTAGGTTAATAGTCAAAACAGGTCAATATAAAATTATCTGTAGGTTAGAATTATCTGTAGATATTCTAATTTGTTTTTTAATGATTTAAAAATAAATAGTTAAAAATTGGTGTCTTTATATTTGGCATTTTCTTTTAATGTTTTTTTAATGTTTAAGAGTTCCTCAGAAAGAATATGCGTAGCTGCTTCATATGCCCATGCAGACAACTGAGTACAACCCTGAACTAGTTGTAAGGGTTATAAAGGATATGGTTGTTTTAATATAGTACTTCTAGCTGGATTCTTTTCAAGACACTTCTTTGGAATGTTTTGGACTGCTACATATTTATAATTTCATTGGCAATCTAAGGGCTGCATTGGATAGGATACTAAAGGCATCTTTGTCTTTAATTAAAAATGTATATAGATGATGCTGGAGTATTACAATTATTAAAAGCAGGCAAGTGCTGCAGAAGTTAACAGTTTCTTCACAAATTGTAATCCTGAGAAAAATGAGTCGTCTAAAACAGTTGTTTGCATTAAAGAAAAATCTTCACTAGCATCTTTCTTTTCCAGATGCATTTTTTTTAAATGTCCACATCAGGGGAAAGTTGTTTAATTTCCTGTCTAGTTTGAGCCTACGTGACGTGATTTGTTTGCTAATTCAAATCATAATAGCAATAAAAGATCTCTTTCCAAATAAGAAAGTTGGGAGGGCAAAATACAACACAGATTTGCATAACATGTTCCTATCCTATTTACATGGAGCATCGACTTTTACCTGAAAGAGACTTCAATGCACCTAACATTTAATGAGAAATGCAGTGTACTTTGCCATTGTTGTTAAGACAATGATCTGCAGGCTAGCTCTATCAGAGATTTGAGATTCCAGTCTGGCCTTGTCAGGTTCTTTAAATGAAAATTGGATGGCAGACAGGGGAAGATCCTTTTCAAATAAAGAGCAGAAATTTGTGAATTAGAAGCTCCAGCACTCTCACTTGCAGTCTGTTCCAGCTTGGTTTGATTTCTTCCTGCAACCAAATGAAATTTCCTTTACAATAAACTCTGTACACTACATAAAAGTTCCCAGTAATAACAATAAAAAGACAATAGTCATCAGTGATTTAGATCTGGGAGGAGTATCTCACATTAATATCAATGTCTTTCATTGTGTGATTAAATCCTTAAGGAGCATAGTGAAAACCAACCTATTTAGATTAATGATGTTATTGCAAAGCACAGACTTGAAAGGCTGAGCTAAACTTTTGTTTGCTTTGCATAATCCCTCCCCACTCCCAACAAATTTTGATTTTACCATATAAGTGAGAGAAGAACACAAAAATATTGCTGTTTGAAATTATGCATCAAGAATACCAATGCTGTAAGTATTGGTGGCTCTACCTAAATACTTAAACAAATTCACATGCATTTCATAATATTTATAACAACCAGGGCTTTTTTTCTCATAGAACGCTCAGAATGGAGTTCCGGCACCTTTTTTGGATGGAACCTTGTAGGGTAGGCAAGGCGGGCTGTATGACGTGTGTGAGTTCCAGCACCTTTTTCTTTCACAAAAAAAGCACTGATAACAACAATACTAGAAGGCCAACCACTTAAAATTACTTTCACTAGAACTTTGCAATGCTGAGAGAAGAAAGAAAGGGGTTTGCTTTCTAAAATAAAACCTGATTATGATTCCCTCAAGATTTTCATATGTTAGGAAATAAGAATCGGAACTACACATTAGAGATATCTGAAGTAAAGTTACATTACATTTAGTTGGTTCCTGGTATTGTATAATATCTCCTGCCCACCTAGGAGTTTGAAAGTATGCAAATGCAAGTAAATAAATAGGCACCACTTTGGTGAGAAGGTAACAGAGTTCCATAGACCTTGGCATGTAGTCATGCTGGCCACATGACCACGGAATTGTCTTGGGACAACGCTGGCTCCCTTGGCTAAGAAATGGAGATGAGCACCACCCCCTGGAGTTGGAAAGAACTGGACAGGGGAAACCTTTACCTGTATTGTCTGATATACATCAATTCAGCAGGTGAACCATTTCCATTATAAGCAGGTTCAGTGATCAGGAAAATGTTTATTTTATTTTTATATATACATACCAGTGCTGCCATTGTTGTCATTATGATTGTTATTATTTAACAGTGAGATGCCAAAAAGGATAATACCAACAGGAGGGGGCGGGGGAAAGAGACTACTTTTATTGAGCAACACACATACACACACATGTCCTCTGAAGCTATGTGATTGTTTTGTCAATGTATGGATTTCCAACATTGCCTTACTTTTCACTATAAACAAAATTTGAGGACAACTGTAATCTTGAACTAATTCATCTTTGCTAGGAAAAGGTGGAAGCAACAGAGTTAATATACGATTTAGGTTGCATTCCCATTTATGTGGAAGTAACTCAATGTGATTTTCTTCTAAGCAGACATGCACAGCACTGCATTATTATGCTTTAGAACTTATGTAACTTATGTACTGGCATTGGCATAGGCTACCACACAACCACAATGGATTTAAAAGAGACCTCTGAAAGTGGAATCTTAGAATACAGAACATTCAAATGATGTGTACATGTGTACATACAGACATGCATATCAAACACAGACCAACTGAATGAATTGTCAAATAATAAACAATAGCATTTAATTTAATTTAATTTAATTAATTAAATTTCTGTACCGCCCTATTCCCGAAGGACTCAGGGCGGTTTACAGGGCAGCATAAAATACAATATAAAAGATAATATAGAATTAAAATACATTAAATTAAAGGTAAAGGTAAAGGTTCCCCCGCACATGCGTGCTAGTCGTTTCCGACTCTAGGGGCCGGTGCTCATCTCCGTTTCAAAGCCGAAGAGCCAGCGCTTGTCCGAGGACGTCTCCGTGGTCATGTGGCCGGCATGACTAGATGCCAAAGGCGCATGGAACGCTGTTACCTTCCCACCGTAGCGGTCCCTATTTTTCTACTTGCATTTTGACGTGCTTTCGAACTGCTAGGTTGGCAGAAGCTGGGACGAGTAACAGGCACTCACTCTGTTACGCGGCACTTGGGATTCAACCCGCCAAACTGCCGACCTTCTGATCGACAAGCTCAGTGTCCTAACCCACTGAGCCACCGCGTCCCTACATTAAATTAATTAAGCCCAATTAAAACAATATTTAAAAAAGCTAAAACCCCTTCAGTCCAGGCCTGATAGATCGAAAAACCAGGTTTTCAGGTCCCGGCAAAATGAACGCAGATCGGGGGTGATCCTAAGTTCCACAGGTAAATCATTCCAGAGGGCAGGCGCACCCACAGAGAACGCTTTTCCCCTAGGAATAACCCACCGGCATTCCTTAACCGGCGGTATCCTGAGAAGGCCCTCCCTGTGGGAGCGCATGGGACAAAGGGAGCTTGATGCCGGCAGCAGGTGTTCCCTCAGATAACCCGGACCCAAGCCATTAAGGGCTTTATAGGTCATCACCAGCACCACTTATATGCTGCTTCACAGTGCTTTACATTCCTCTCTAAGCAGTTTATAGAAGCAGCATATTGACCCCAATGATCTGGGTCCTCATTTTACTGATCTCGGAAGTATGGGAGGCATAGGTAACATGTAAAAATTCAGCAAGCAAGAAGCTGGATGATGATGGATATATACAATCATTTATTATTTTTACTGATATTTCTATGCTGCTGTACAGTCATACAGCCATAGTCATGTGTCACTATGCTAGGCATATGCACCCAGGACAAAACTGCCTCTGGAGCAAAAGCTCATATTTGACTACTGGTTTAGGCTGTTAGGAAAGCTTGTTGATAGCATTGATATATATTTCCATTAGAAGTTGCAAGATTGTTTTTGGAATAATACAGGCAAGAAAATTCCATGTTTTTTATAAACCTTGAGAAATTGTTTCCTGTAATAATTTTGCCCTTTTAACTTGAAAACAAGGTGTTAAATGTTGGTCAAGTAGTAACTTTTCAGTAAACACTGTAATGCTGCACATGTTCAGATCTAGTTGCCACATAACCTTGGATATTTGACTCTCTTTTATGAGAGAGAATGTTGACCAGGACATATGGGGTTATCTCTTGTCTTTTCAGCATGTTCTGCAGAATTGCTAGTCCATACTTGGCACGAGGAGAGAGACCTTGGTTCAACACCTGCTCACAAAGAGTATTAATATAAAAGAAGTAAAGAGATTGTTATCTTTATGATATTGAACAAAGCCACATCCTTGAGGCTAAGGACACTAGTTAATATTTTAAATAAAGACTATGCAAAACGCATTCCATTTTTATGCATTAAGCCAGGCTAAGAAATATTGACAGAAATGTATACAAGTTGTAACTGCTACCACTTCAATGCAGTTAAAACAATTAATTTAGATATTTTATTATTCTAAGGATTTGAGTTTATATATATATATATATATATATATATATATATATATATATATATATATATATATATATATATATATATATAAACTTGCTTTACAATTATCTGCCTTTTTCTGTTTGTGTATCTGATTATATTACAATAATTATTTATAATAAATTAATACAATACAATATAATAATATTATAATATTCTCTGCTTGCTGGAATCATGCAGCAGATGCCTTTTGATCAGTAATAGAATGGTATATATATATATATATATATATATATATATATATATATATATATATATATATATACACACACACACACACACACATATATATATATATATATATATATATATATATATATATATATATATATATATATATATATATATATATATATTTCAAATGTTTAACTATTTAGATTACCTTGCTAGGCCCCAAACATGGGGCAAATCTTTATTTCCTGTTTTCAGCCTATCTTGAAGGCTATCGAACAGGCAGTAGTCACACCGGACAATTCATATATTTGTGTAAATTACTAACAAAGAATTAAAGGGAAACTGAGATGCATTTCTGACTCCTTAGTCATCATCAGCCAGCTATACCCTTCTGAGATTCGAACCTGGGCTGATTGCACTGCCTCATATGCAATCAGCCCAGGTTCGAATCTCAGAAGGGTATAGCTGGCTGATGACGACTAAGGAGTCAGAAATGCATCTCAGTTTCCCTTTAATTCTTTGTTAGTAATTTACATATATATATATATATATATATATATATTGGATATATATACTGCCCTTTCCCGAAAGACTCAGGGCGGTTTACAGGGTAATTTAAAACAAGAAATACAAAAGTTAAAAACAATTAAAAATAATTACAACAGTCCCTGAAAAAGTATAAAAAAACCCAATTAAAATTAAAATTAAAATTAAAATTCTCAGCCTGGGCCAGAGAGCTCGAAGAGCCAGGTCTTCAGGTCCCGGCGGAATGAACGGAGGTTGGGAGCAGTCCTAAGCTCTATGGGCAACTGGTTTCAAAGGGCAGGCGCACCCACTGAGAAGGCCCTCCCCCTGGGTGTTACCTGCCGGCAATCTTTTACCGGTGGCACCCTGAGAAGACCCTCCCTGTGGGAGCGCACTGGATGAACGGAACTTGATGCTGGCAGCACGTGTTCCCTCAGATATCCCAGACCCAAGTCATTTAGGGCTTTATAGGTCCTCACCAGCACCTTGAATCTCACCCGGAGGGCAACCGGGAGCCAATGCAGCTCGCAGAGTAGAGGTGTTACATGGGAGTATTGGGAAACCCCCATCACAACTCGCGTGGCCGCATTCTGCACCAGCTGAAGCCTCCGAGTGGTCCTCAAGGGCAGCCCCATGTAGAGAGCGTTGCAGTAGTCCAAATGGGAGGTCATGAGTGCATGAATGACTGTGCGTAGGGCATCTCGGTCCAGGTAGGATCGCAACTGGTGCACCAGGTGAACCTGGGCAAAATCCCTATATATATATATACAAGCTCAATGTCCTAACCCTCTGAGCCACCGTGTCCCTATATATATATATATATATATTTATATATATGTGTTTGTGTGTGTGTGTGTAAATTTTTTTGGCTTGCTAACAAAGAATAAGCAAGCCAAAACAATTTACACAAATATGAGCTGCCACTGCTGTGGCTACTGCCTGTAGATGGCCTTGGGCTAGGCTGAAACAGGAAATACGATTTGTTCCATGTCTGGGACTAAGCAAGTGTATTCTGAATGCTTAACAAACATTTCACACACACACACACACACACACACACACACATTTTATATATATATATATATGTATGTATGTACTGTATGTATGTATGTATGTATGTATGTATGTATGTATGTATATTCCTTAATTAAATTAAAAACACGAATCCTAGGCATATTGAAATTGAAGCAAGAAATCTGAACACTGGGACAAGGTAAAAAACTAAAGCGGTTTTTAATAAAATCGAGCTTTCATTGGCCAAACTGCCAACATCGTCAGGATAAAATCATTAGAGCGGTGAAACTACATTTATATCATTGGTGTTTTTGCACTCCACTCATGGAACACATCACTGGTCTGTTCATTTCTGTCCGCCGTATTTTCTCGAGCCACCTCGCACTCATTTTTGTAAGCTGCGATTGTCTCTGAGTATTTGCTGTCGTCAAGAAGCAGGACAAAGATAGGTTTATGGGTGAGCTTAATTCCATCTACCCTGATATTCGCTTTATGGTGGAGGAAGAAGCCAATGGAGCTCTGACCTTCCTGGATGTGCTGATCAGCCGTCAATCAGACAGCTCCATTCGCACATCTGTCTACCGTAAACCCACCCATACGGACAGAATATTCCAGTACAAGAGCAATCATCTCATGACTTACAAAGTTAGCTGTATTAGAACCCTTTTTAAGTGAGTGGATACACACTGCAGCATGCACAAGGTAAAAAAGGAGGAAAGGTGCCATTACCACGTCTGCAGAAGCAATGGATATCCACTAAATTTCATCAGGCAATACAGCAAACCATGTGAACCTGTCCATAACCAACATGGAGAGATGGCACGGATAACACTGCCTTACATTCATGGCCCTCTATAAAGTCACTGTTGCCCAGATCTTGCATACTTGTGTCATGTGCCCAAAAGATCCGCTCCCCAATGAAGAGAAATTCTCAGTCGTATATAAAATGGCATGTGAGAACTGCCACTATAATTATATTGGGGAGACTGCAAAATGGCTGAGGACTAGAATACACAAACACGAGCTTGCAATCAAAAGACAGGAACAACATTCACAGATTTGGGCCCACATGGCCACATACAATCACACCTTTGATCTGGCGGGAGTTAAGGAGATGGCCCATGACAACACCAAGGGTGGACGATTGTTCAAAGAAGCCTGGAATCTGACCACTTCTCAATCAACCGTCAAATAGATCTCCCCCCTGCATACCAAGCCCTTAGGATTTGGGAAAAGGAATGGCACAGACAATGTGAATGCAGACAATGCGAACACTTACAGGGCACATCACCAAACCAAGATCAGGATTGCATAACTACACAATGATCCCACACCACAGAACGTGAGAAAGAGGAACAGCAACCATTAAGATCCTTTAGTATGAGAACACGTGCAATGGCTATGACTGATAGAACGGATAGCAATCCCCCTTGGACAGCAAATACTCAGAGACAATCGCAGGTTACAAAAACGAGTGTGAGGTGGCTCGAGAAAATACGGCTGACAGAAACGAACAGACCAGTGATGCATTCCATGAGTGGAGCACAAAAACGCCAATGATATAAATGTAGTTTCACCACTCCAACGATTTTATCCTGAGGATGTTGGCATTTGGCCAATGAAAGCTCAATTTTATTAAAAACCGCTTTAGTTTTTTACCTTGTCCCAGTGTTCGGACTTCTTGCATGTATGTATGTATGTATGTGTGTGTGTGTGTATGTGTATATATATATATATATATATGTATATATGTATATATATATATATATATGTATATATATATGTATATATATGTATATATATGTATATATATATGTATATATGTATATATATATATATATAGATATATATAGATATATATATATATGTATATATATATATATATATATATATATATATATATATATATATATATATATATATATATATATATATATATATATACTGCTAAGCTTGTAAGCCGCCCTGAGTCTTCGGAGAAGGGCGGGATATAAATGGGATTAAAATAAAATAAATAATATATATATACAGTATATATATATGATAATTATTGTATGGTATATAATATAGTATACATAGTGTAAAGTATATAATACTGAGTATTTTTAATTATCCTCCAGTTTAATTGCATACAGGCACTCCTCATCTAAGAGCAATTCATTTAGTGACCATTCAGAGTTACAATGGCCTTGAAAAAAAGTGACTTATGAACATTTTTCACATTATATGACCATTGCGGCATCCCCATGGTCACGTAAGGTACTGACACATATTTATGACAGTTGCAGTGTCCCAGAGTCATGTGACCACCCTTTTTAACCTTCTGACAAGCAAAGACAATGGGAAAACCAGATTCACTTAACTAAACTGCTACTAACTTCACAACTGTAGTGATCCACTTAATAAGTATGGCAAAAAAGGTCATAAAAGACTTAACAACTGTCTTGCTTAGCAACAGAAATGTTGGGCTCAGTTGTGGTTGAAAGTCATGCATTACTTATATATGTTAACTCAGACATAAGTCCCATTTAATTAAGTGGAGCTCACTCCCAGGCAAGTGTGGAAAAGATGATGGTACCGAGATGTAATCCTGAATAAATTTTGGTGCTCTTGATTCAATGGCATAGTCTACTGATATCAAGAGATACTCACTGATTTCTGCTGCATCTACTCCTGCTTCTATTTAAATGTCCTTTTTTTACAGCTCCCCATTGTTTTGTTCTGTGTCAGGGGTGTCCCCCCGCTATAACGATTTATATTTTCTGAAGCAGAGAATGGCAGCTGTCATTGACACCGACTGAAAGCTACCTGATCAGGACATCCTGGAATGGATGGCTCCCACTGAAATTCATCCACTCTTCAGTTCCTTCCCAGTTTCTTTATCTCTAGCATTGGAGCCATTGGAGAAATTATTCCAAACTCTTATCCTAATTGCAGTTCCAAGGTTTGGTTTAGTTTGGTCGTCAAACCAGCTTGTGACAAACACTTGGAAGAATTGGATGACATGTTGGAATAAGGCTTTCAAATATATGTAAGAAGTGTTTGATTGTTCAGTGAGATGGGAAGTTAACAGAGTTAGGACATAATATTTAATGTTAAATTAATCTAATAATGTACTGAGCTGTCTGCAGTCTCCTTAAAAGACTGAAGAACAGGTCAGTATAATAGATTAGAGAAATACAATAATATTAAATTTTACAACCCTAATTGTTTTGTTTTAATCTGATTTCATTTGATTATCTGCATATAAGTAAGGCAAATATGTCTACAGCCATTATGTCATGAATCACAGAACTAATACCATTTAGCATTTACTACTGTACATGAAGTGCATCATGGTAGGAAATGCCAAGTAATCAGATGATGCTTTCATTTCCTTGAAAGCTTGCATTGGATGAAACAAACTATGGGCATGATTTAGTCTAAGTTAAGTACTCTAACAGCAGAATCATGTATTTGTCAGAGGTATGACTATAGTGTGTGTGTGTGTGTGTGTGTGTATCTGTGTGTGGCATATATTTGAAATGAATACAATCTATCCCAATACCCCATAATTCACCTTTAAATAGGAAAGTTGTTTTAGATTCAAAATATTAAGGAAAGAGGCTTTGTTTTCTTTTGATTTCTATAGTCTTTCTTTCTTTCAAAGAGATTATCTTATTTTTATTCTTGGGTAAATACAAGTGTATAAATAGTTCACACTAGTGTACATTATTGATAGTTTAAATTTATAGAGCCATAGGCTGCAGACAATCCTCAGGATTCTTCAAAATCATGTATCAGTCAGCAATGGCATGAATTCCCATTGATTTTTTTTTTTTACAAAAGAAAAATCAATAGATGGTATCTTAACTTGCCTATAGAACTAACATAACTATAAGCTTAAAACATTCTTTATATTCCTCCCTTTCATTAAATCTTTATCATGGCCTTAAAGACACAAAATATAATATACATCAAATATGTATGCTGTATTACATATATAGTGCATATATATATATGTTACATATATCTAAAATCTACAAATGTAAATTTCTCACAAAAATGACTCTGGATGGTATACAACAATTGAAAATAAACATAAAATACATTAAATAAGAATACAAAATATTGGCACTCACTGAGAACAGCACTAATTTTTAGAGAAAAGTGGTATAAATAGAATAAATAAAGACACAGAATCTGGGAACTTGAAGTTTCAGCAGGATTCTGCTCAGATAGAAGAAGTGACAAATAAGCAACTTGCTCTCTGCTGGGGTATTTCTTTAAAATGGGGATAGGGGAATGTCATTTGAGATTTCCTATAAAGAAAGCAGAAGAGGATTGGATGGGTCAGGGATTCTATAGAGCCATCCTTCCTGGGCGTGTATGCACTGCTGTGAGGAATGCTGTGAGGGCATTGCATCCAACCTGGGAATAATGAAATTTGAGAACTACTCTGGTCTCTGTTCAAATCATATCAATCTCTTACCTTTTACCCACTTCCTGTTTAGGAGAACAATTACCTCCCAATCCAACCAACATACTCACTATAGTGTTTGGTGGCTGAAAACATAACTTAAAAATATGATCCCTGCTGAAAAAAGTTGCCTGCTTCTGAGTTTAATTAACAGAAGTCTTAATTCATAAATAATAATAGTAATAAATAATAATAATAAATAATAATAATGACATTCCAGGTGACACTTGGAATGTTGATTGCAAATGCCTAGGTTGTTTTTTACTGAATTACTATGGTAGGTATTTTACTGATATTCTGCTTCAAACATCCAATTAATGAATTAGAGAGCGGGTGTGCTTCTTTCATAAACTCAAGAAAGGAGAGACTTCTGCTTGAATTACTGGGACTTAGGGAACAGTGGAGAATCTGATATTTCTTTCATAGGGTTCTTAGTTATTGGTTTCAGAGATTTCTAGAGGCTTACTTTCTATAACATTGGGGAGAATCAGGAAATAAGTTTTATGGATTTCATAATTCATTTAATTCATGATTTAAGGTGCAGTCTTTGCTTGTTGAATCAATAACACCATCGTTTTTGAAACAACAACTCATGTGCATTTATGGATTTTTGTTAGACTGCCAGATGCAAAGGATGTCAAGCCTGCAAACTCTGTGACTTACAGCGATTTTCAAGAAACGTTAAGCCTAATGTCCTCCCTGCCACAATGCCTGCCCTATGGAACAATGTCTCCCACAGAGATCTGGATGCCCCCCACCTTCTTGGCCTTTCTGAAGGCACTAAAGACTTAGATGTTCCTTTGGGACTTTGGGTTGGCAGGTTAAACTAACTGTATCGGTGGATTGTCTGTTCTGGTCTTTATTGATTGAAATGGAAGGATTTATAAACACTGGGCATATGTTATATTATTGTTACTATTCTGGATTAGTGGTGTTGGGTGTTTATCTGTCTATCTATCTGTCTGTCTATCTATCTATCTATCTATCTATCTATCTATCTATCTATCTATCTATCTATCTATCTATCTATCTATCATATTTATATAGCTGCCCAATTCACAGAGCATTAGTATATTATAATGTCATTACTTTTGTTGGTTTTAATCCTCTGCATGCCATTCAGAGTCACACCTGAGAGATGGGTGGCTATGTACGTTGTTCAAATTTATAACTAATTAAACTAAAGAAATTCACCTCCAAATCATCATCATCCCCATGATAAGTCTCCTGCACTTCCCTGTGCTTCTTGCTAGGAATTTTGCCCCCCTCCCTCCCTCCCTCCAATGGAAGCAGAAGCATTAGCCTGGAGGAAGAACCTCCTCAAAGCCAGGAGTCCTCATTAGGGGATGACTGATGCTTAAGGACAACCGGGCTGACCCCCTTTGCTGCTGGGAATTCCTTTTGAAATGGGTTGTCCGCCTGTCTGGGGGGGCATTCACGTGCCTCCCCATTAGCCTTAAACACACATACCAGCACGTGAGCCTTGACCCCTTAATGGCATCCTTAGTGAAGAACTCAGGCTGCTGGAATCAGTGGGCTTGACAGCTCCCCTAAGCTTGGCAATTTAACCTCCCTGAAAGATCTAGTTTCCTGTAATGAAAGGAGATAAGGGCCCAGATGCATAAACATTTTAAAAAATTACTGCAGGAAGCACAGCTTTGCCAGTGAAAGACAAATAAATTAAATGTCTTATAACTAAACAATAGTTGGGTTCTCTTCTTATCTCAGTAGTGATTATCCTAATATTATCCTAATCAGTGCCATTAATTCCTTTTGTTCAGATGTAAGTGGGCCTCCTCCCTCTTCTCTCTTCCTTTCAGTTGATGATTGGAGGTGAAGGAGATCTCTCTTGTCAGAAGAGGGTTCCTTTAGAAAATTGCCTCTGGAGCCAGAACAGGGAAAGGGAAAAAGTGGAGGATTCAGAGGCCAGCAGAAGCTGGAGAACTGAAGCTCCTTCATCTCCAGAAGCAGAGCCAGGCCCTGGAGGAAGCCAAATAGTGCAGATGCCAAGGCTCACAGCTGCACAGTAACTTGGCTGAAACCAAATCTCTCCTTCCATAGCTGGAACAATGGAATGAATAATGCCTGCAGGCCAATATTAAGAGTTATAAAATGTTAAGTCTCTCTCTCTCTCTCTCTCTCTCTCTCTCTCTCTCTCTCTCTCTCTCTCTCTCTCTCTCTCTCTCTCTCTCTCTGCCTCTCTCTCTCTGCCCCCCTCTCTCTCACACACACAAACAGAGGAAGATGCTCTAACAGTGATCCCTCCCTGAAGTGAATGGCTTGCATAAAGTCTTCAACTTTGCTAATTATGACATTAAGTTCCTTCTTCACAGAATTCATGATGCACAGAACAAATGTTGTTAGAGAACATCCTTATAATGCAGGTGAAGACAGTTTTTGAGGCAAGCTGAGGATATTCTCTCAAAAACAGGTTCAGACAAAATTCCCCAAAGTTATAACTTGGAAGCACTGTGATGGAGCTCTGACATCAATTGAAAAATTTGTTTTTCTTTTTTGTTTTCCAGAATCCCCTCTTTCTCAATAGTTTTCCCATAGGTAGTTTCCTATAGGATGTCCTTTTTTTCTTTTATCATATTGTTTTTATAATACAGGTTATGTTTTTTTTCTTTAAAGTATAGCTGTGTAAAAAGGTAAAGGTAAAGGTTCCCCCGCACATGTGTGCTAGTCGTTTCCGACTCTAGGGGCCGGTGCTCATCTCCGTTTCAAAGCCGAAGAGCCAGCGCTTGTCCGAGGACGTCTCCGTGGTCATGTGGCCGGCATGACTAGACGCCAAAGGCTCACGGAACGCTGTTACCTTCCCACCGGAGTGGTCCCTATTTTTCTACTTGCATTTTTTTTACGTCCTTTCAAACTGCTAGGTTGGCAGAAGCTGGGACGAGTAACAGGCGCTCACTCTGTTACGCGACACTCGGGATTCGACCCGCCAAACTGCCGACCTTCTGATCGACAGGCTCAGCGTCCTAACCCACTGAGCCACCTAATAGTAATAAGACAGTTAGTTATACAGGTAGCCCACAATTAACTGCCACAGCTGGGCCCAGAATTTTGGTTGTAAGTCATTGCAGTCATTAAGTGGATCACTGTGTCACCTGACTCAATGTTGTAATTGCTTTTATGATGGTCCTAAAGCAAGTCACTGAAAACCAGCTGGAAACCAGCAAAAAATGGCAGAAACTGGCAAAAATGTCCCAAAGCACAGTCATGTGACCATGGAACGCTGCAACCAGTCGCAAATGCAAGTTGTTGCCAAGCAACCAAAACGCAATCAGATGACCTCATGGGTGGGGTGGGGGATGCAGCACTTGTAACTTTGAGGCTGGATTATAAATAATTATACGTGTATCATAACTGCAACTGATTGTTCAATGAGCATTGCCTGTGTAGCTATATATTTTGCAAGGAAATGTCACGCATTAATAGCAAATGTTTTCAAAAGGAATGAATGATTTACAATGATTTAACTTTTAATACAAATGATTGGTGTTATTTGTTTCTTCAATACATTGGTGTCTTTAACTGCCTAGAAGCAATATCTTTTGTTTATTTGTTTTGTGCCTTTGAGTCAATCTTGAATCCTGTCAACTGCCTGGATAAGTCCCTGCAGTTTTCTTGGCAAGGTTTTACAAGTGTTTTATTTTGTCTTCTTCCTAGGGCTGAGAGAGAGTGGCTGGGCCAAGGTTACAGGACTAGAACTCACGGTTTCCTGGTTCCTAGTCTGTGCTTTAACCACTACACCAAACTGACTCAGTCAATATATGTGTTTTCATTATATATTGCAATAAAGGCTTATGAAGATGTATTATAAATATAACAATGTTATCAGATTGGATAGAGATAAAATGGATTATTTAGACAATGATACCTATATCTCTTACTTGTAATTCTTTATCAGGTACAGTACATGGAGTAGCTAAACTGATACAGGTTTTAAATTGGGGTAGGGGAAGGTGCGAAGGAAGGGGAAGATGGGTAGGTTATAAGTAAGACAGATTGCCAGCAGCTTATCAATTAACAATTATAATATGTTAAAACCCATTGTGGAGTCCTTGATGACCTCTGATTTGCTTGCAGACATTTTGTTACCAGACAATCTTCACTGAAGGGGTTACCTAGTTTGGAAATGAAACATTGGCAAGCAAACAACCAGGCTCAGAGAGCACTGAGGACTACACAGTTCAACCCCAAATTACAAATATTCTATTTAAACCTATTGTGTTCCTTCAGACCTCCTGAGATTGTATTTGAAGTGAGTTTAACAATCTCTCCTTCAATGATATTGACAAAGTCCCACTCTCCTAAAACAGGTTTGGTATGAAGTCTCCTGGCAGGAAGAAATGCTGTGATATAACCAGTGGTGGGATTCAAATATGTGAACAACCGGTTCTCTGTGTGGATGCCGCTTCTGGAAGTCCATTCTGGGCCTGGGCAACAAAGAATTAGCTACCGGTTCTGCCGAAGTGGTGTGAACTGGCTGAATCCCACCACTGGATATAACTTTATCCTTGTTTAAAGTCCTAATGTCAAACTTTTTTCTATTAAATTGGAAAACCAGTGTTGCCAGATTTATGTATTTGGAGTAGATGGAAAATGTCTGCCTGTACCTCTTGGTGTGTCTTCCATGTACATACAGGGATGCGATACCTGAGGAGTCTACATTCATTAATAAGGGAAGAGAAGGAAAGGGGTCTTTGTAAGAAGTCTAGAGGAACTATAGAAAAATTTACAGCAAAGGTAGAATAATTCAAGAGAAATAATAGAAAAGAGTTTAACAAAGCTGTTAAACAAAGGTGGAAATACTGTACTACAATCCAACAGAATTCTAGAATGTCAGAAACATTTGCAAAGATATATATTATGTATTCTTATTTTGAATATAAATATATTCAGAAACTGACTCCATTAGAAAATGAAATACAATAGACAGCGGGGCAGTGTGAAAAGGAAAGCATCAGGATCAAGTAAAATACCCACTGAACTGTTTAAAACAGTTTAAAACTACTGAATTATTTTAATGATTCTTTATACAGCTAAGTTTCGAATAAGATCTTACAAAAAAGGAAAAGACCATGCATGGGGAAAAAATAGTTCTAAAAAAAGACAGAGAAACACCAAATCAGATAGCTAACATAGCAAAGATAATGAAAAGAACATATATGAAGGTTTATTTCATTACTACAGCAAGGCTGACTGTGTAGATCATGCCAACATGTGGAACAGATTATGGTTAATGGGTGTGCCAGAACACTTGATTAGTCTTCTGAGAATCTTTACAATGAACAAGAAGCTACTGTAAGAACTGAGTTTGGAGAAACAAAATATTAGAAATAGAGAAGGGAATGAAACAAGGATGCATATTGTCTCCATATCTATATGTTATAAGTACAACAGAATGAAAAAAATGTCAGCTGGAATCAAAACTGAAAGTTGAAAGGCTTACATTTTGAGATATGTAGATACCACTTTGTAAGCTGAGAGTCAAAAAGATTTACAAGAACATATCGGGGGGGGGAAAGCAATGCAAAGTATAATAGTGAGGTTAATGTTAGTTAAGATATTAGACTGGGCTGGGTTGACTCAGATTTGCATCCACGCTTTGCTGCTTCTTTGTATGAAGCCTGTTGCCATGAACTTTGCTCCCATTCACATGGAAACACATGGAATTTGGAAGACAACATATTCATTAACCCACAGGCTGCAATTTTCTTTAATTAATATGCTTCTGATTCATTTGGTGGTGTGTGTGTAATTTTTTTTTTAAATAAGCCGCCAAAACTAAAAGCTAATGGTAAGCCACACTTGTTAAAAAAAAAGAAGAAGAAGAAGAACAAAGAAAAGGAATGCAAAATGCTGGAGCAAAATATGTTGACTGCTTTGAATTCAGTTCTGATGGTTCTGTTGCACTGATTGTTGAAGGTAAAAAAAACCTTTGTGTGGGTCAGAGAGTATTAGGAAATGGATGTGCTTTCTTTGCACAACATGCCTTTAATGTTCAAATGGGTTATACTCCTGCACTGTGTTTTTGCAAGCGGATTTTGGCAAGCATATCTTGTCCTATGTGGCACTTTTGGCAGATCCTGTTTGAAAGAGCCAAGACAAGCTTTTGGTTGCCCATATTCTATTTTAGTGTCAGAGCCTATATGGGGGCAGGCAAAGTACAGGTGGTTTGCCATCCATCCATCTGTCCAACATATTATCAACAGTGAAAGCAGGACTGACACTCATGGTGAAATTGCTCTTGCTGACTCCTGACAAAAGTCTTTTGTGGTTGAAAAGCTGCATGGGGTCCTGTGCAGATGCTTAAAGGAGAAGAAGCATTGAAGTCATTTTAAAGAAAGCATTCCAAAGCTTCCCTCTCTGAACTTTGTCTCAGGAAGATTCCACCCATAATATTTGCGCTGCACCTTGGTATTTGTTTCGTCCTTCATAGGGCATTGATCAACATATATTAAAGTTTGGCAATAATTCCAGGCTGGAACACATGAAATAACCAGCAACCCTCCATCCTCAATGCACTGAGATTGGTACTCCTACCTCATTTCCCCCCTATGTTTGTCACTAGAGAACCTGGGGCATTCTGATCTCAGAATTCCATGCTGTCAAGGAAATCCAGGGAAAATCTTTTTCGGGTTGGCTGCCTCAAGTTGCCCATTCCTCACTTCCACTTCTCACCTTTTCCAAGTAAGAATTGGGGAAGGAATGCTTAGATTAGGGAAGTATGCAAAAAAGTGAAATTAATACATTTTATTATAGGAATATTTATGCTATGTGTGTCAGTAACCCAAATGCCTTAGGATTTGAATAATGGTGTTATTGTCCCAAAATGAATAGAGGCTCTGGCAGATATGGGACTGTTCTCCTAGTGTATGCATGTATTACACTTCAATAAGGAGGAAAATAAATATTGTAAATGATGAATTAGTTCAAGGCAGCTGTTAAGAATCAGAACATTACATTTTTCTATTAATAACCAGAAGATTAGAAGAGGGGGAAAAATATACAATCTGACAAGCATACAAACCAGTGTACTACTTCTACTCCTAAAATAAAAATAAAAATGCAGAGAAATTAATACTAATTCAAAATAAGAATGTGAATAGTACTATTGAACTGGAAAGGTAGAAAATGAAAATCTGTACCTCAAGAGAAAATTCTGTGAAGTGGTATGATGAGAGAGGCAACATAAAAGAAAAAGGGAAAGAAATCGAAACACAAACTCTTTAAGGGGAACATAAAGAATCTCACATCGTATATGATTGTAGATACTTGAAGACACTCTCTGGTTTGACTATGAATTCAGCATGGAGAATTGCCCTTAGTTAGACTGACAGTCTTGAGTGCCAAATTAACAAAAAAAAGTCCAAAAGAATGATATCTTTATCTGAATCTACTGCCCTCTATTATTTCTTTTTTGGACCCTGATTTCACTGTGAAAATTAGAAGCAGGCATCAAAGGAAGAGAAAATAACTACAATCCAGCAAAGTATGGGTCAATAAGTGGTAACATTTGATTTGGGAGTAAGAGTCTCACCAGGATGTCTCAACAGCATCATTGGACTTGGACTCAGAGCCAGCAACTTCAAACAATGATATACTCCCAATGAAACACCAAGAGAGAGGTGGGGAACCTTTTTAATGTCAGTACCCACTAGGGAACTGGATTCTGTACTCTATAATATCTGTCAATTCTTTAAAGCAGTAGTGCCATCTTGTGAAAAGACATAGCTGCTTTAAATGGTTACAGGCAGATGCTATATTCATATCCCGAAGCTTTCTTTTAGAATTAAATCCAAAGCGATATTGTGCTTATCCCTCCCTTAGAAAAGGAACGTGAAAAGAGATCTCAGGCAGGCTTTTTGCTGCTTGACTGATTCAAAGCTGGCAGGTGAGCATTAACAAAGTGTTGGTTGAAGGAAACAAACTGGAAAAAGATCAACGAAAGCAAGACATCACGATGATTGTCCAGATAGTACTTCAATGAATTGGTTAATCTCATGGAGAAGACACTTTAGGATTGGCTGTGCTTCCTGCTAAAACTCTCACCCGGCCAATTTTCAGAGGCCACTGAGAGTTATCCAACTGGGAGAGTGAATATTATCATAAAAAGTCCTGGCAAACATCCCCACAATAGTATATCTTAGTCAAAACTAGAGCAGTTGTCTACAGTTAAAAAATCCACTCTCGAACACTGGGCGCTATCTAACAAAATGAAATTCAATGGTGAAAAAAGTAAGGTTCTACATTTAGGCAGGAAAAATCAAATGCACAGGTATAGTATAGGTGGTACCTTGCTCAATAGTAGTAACTGTGAGAGGGATCTCGGAGTCCTAGTAGACAATCACTTCAATATGAGCCAGCAGTGTGCTGCAGCTGCCAAAAAAGCCAACACAGTGCTAGGCTGCATTAACAGAGGGATAGAATCAAGATCAAGTGAAGCACTAATACCACTTTACAATGCTTTGGTAAGGCCACACCTGGAATACTGCATCCAGTTTTGGTCACCACGATGTAAAAAAGATGTCGAGACTCTAGAAAGGGTACAGAGAAGAGCAACAAAGATGATTGGGGGACTGGAGGCTAAAACATATAGGGAACGGTTGCTGGAATTGGGTATGTGTAGTTTAATGACGAGAAGGGTGAGGGGTGACATGATAGCAGTGTTCCAATATCATCATCATATTATTATTATTATTATTATTATTATTATTATTATTATTATTATTATTATTATTATTATTATTATTATTATTATTATTATTTCAAGGTACTAGTAATGGTGTTCAAAGCCCTACATGGCAGGGGTCCGGAGTACCTTAGGGAACACCTGCTGCCGGCATCGACTTCCCTCCACCCTGTGTGTTCCCAAAGAGAGGGCCTCCTCAGGGTGCCACCGGTCAGAGAATGTCGACTGGTGGCCCCCAGGGGGAGATCCTTCTCTGTGGGCGCCCTGGAGCTATGGAATCAGCTACCGGTTGAGCTCCGGACGGCGCCTGATCTTCGCTCCTTTCGCCGCGAGCTAAAAACATATTTTTTTGAACAAGCTGGCCTGGCCTGATGACGGGATTGGGGGGGGTTTGTTATTGTTATTTTATTGGGTTTTTAAGATGTATTTTAGTATATGGGCATTTATTTAATCTTGTTTTAACTTTTGTAATCTTGTATTTTTATTCTTGCCCTGTTCACCGCCCTGAGTCCTTCGGGAGAAGGGCGGTATAGAAATATTATTAAATTAAATTAAATTATTATTATTATTATTATTATTATTATTATTATTATTATTATTATTATTATTATTATTATTATTATTATTATTATTATTATTATTAACTGCTAGAGATTAAGACAGGAAGTTAAAGCTCCAGAACTATAATTAAACACAACTCAGGAGTCGACATATTCTCATATAAGACACAGAGGCTTTTTAAAGTTCCTCTTCCTGCCACCCTTTCTCTCTCCCTTTTTCTCAGCAGTCAGGAAGGAATATTTTTTATTTTTTATTTTTTTTGGTCTCCTTATGATTCGGCCCCAAGTAATCAGATGCCAAACCATTAGATCACATTATAGGCCAGAGCCAATTGTACATCATGCTCCTTCTTATTCATTGTACCCAAGCTCAGTTACTATTAAAATAATAGGAAATTGGTAATGAAACGGAGAAAATATTATTGGCAGCGGGCTCAGCCAAAAGAACTTTGCAATATTGTGGGTGTTTTTCTTTACAGCATTGCAAAGTTTAGCTGAGCCCGCTGCCAATACAGCTTTCCCCCCATTATCAACCTAATCCTATAATTCCAGTTTCCATGGTGATAATTTATGACTTTTTCACTCATTTCTAGCATGTGTTTACTTATTTTTTTTAATTAGGCAGTAACATATAGCAAGATGGAATATATCACTTTTTTTCTCAGCAACCTTCTCTTCCCCTTCTGCAACTGGGCAAATAATCATATTACATGACAGAATTGAGTCAGACGTGTGCTACTAATCTGGTTGAATCCCAGAGGAAATTAGGCTGATTCAGTCAGATTGAGGAAATGGCCATATCAAAGCAATGCTTGACAAACATGGACCCAATCTGAACCTGAACCTTTAGGAAGCTTTACAGCTTTTTCAGAGGATTATAGGATGGAGGAAGTGGGTCTCTTCATATATATATAGGAAAAGAGGGGGTATCAACAGGAAGGGGAAGTGAAGGAACAAGATAGCAATACTAATAGCAACAGCACTTAGACTTATATACCACTTCCATAGTGCTTTATAGCACTCTCTAAGTGGTTTACAATGTCAACACATTGCCCCCAACAATTTAGGCCCTCATTTTACTGACCACAGAAGGATGGAAAGCATAGTCAACTTTGATCCAGTCAGAATCAAACTCCTGGCAGTGGGCAGAGTTAGCCTGCAATACTGCATTTTAACCACTGCGCCACCATGGCTCTTATGCTTAACTTGAAGTAACTAATAGTATGTTACTTCAGTGGATATGCTTAATTTGAAGTAACCAATAGTAGGAAACATGGAGGGAAGTCTCCCTGTAACAGTCGATTCGAGATACTAATGGAAACTAAAGCTGAGTGTACTGAGGTGTATAAATAGAACTTAAAAGCAAGCTTTAATCAAGCCAGAACAATATCAGTAAGATTTCATGGCAGGAGAACCTAAGGAGAAAAGGAGTTCAAGATGGAAGGGAATTCCTACAATGACAGTAAAAAAATCATAAATAGTCCCATAGGGTGGAGTACATTAGCAGAAAAACTCAATGAGGTTGCATAAAGAGCCTTGGTGGAGCAGTGGGCTAATGCCTCCTTAAGTAACACCAGCTGCCTGCAATTAGTGCAAGTTTGCATCCCACCAGGCTCAAGGCTGACTCAACCTTCCATCCTTCCGAGGTAGGTAAAATGAGGACCCAGATTGTTGGAAGCAATAAGCTGACTTTGTAATAATGCCGCTTGGGGGGGGGCTGAAAGCCCTAATAAGCAGGCATATACATAGAATGAAGGCTATTGCTAAGCATATTTGATTTGTGCTTAGATTGTAAGCCGCCCTGAGTCTTCGGAGAAGGGCAGGATATAAATGGGATTAAAATAAAAAAATAAATAAAAAATAATAGAAATCTGAAAGTTGAAAAGAACATATATGGGAGGTAGAAAAGAAGGACAGGTCCAAAAAAAATCATGTAGACAAGGAACCCAGATTTTTTGGAGATGGTGACTGCCAAACTAATTCTCAGAATGAGCTGAGAAAACTAGAACAAAAAGAGTTTCTTCAGATACGTTCAAAATAAAAAAGAAAGAAAAGGATTTGTTTAGCAACTGTTCAGTGCAAATGGTAAAATGATAGCTCAAGAAAAATGAGACTATTCAACTCCTATTTTCACTCTGCATTTCTCTGAAAAGAGGAAATGGGTTCTACTAGGCAGTTATGAAGAATAAGATACAGACAGGCTTGGAACCATGAGGTTGAAAGATATGTGATCAAGAAATACTCTTTTACTTTGAATGAGTTTAAATCTCCAGTCCCAGATAAATAAAATCTTAGGATAGAACTGTATGCTCTGCCTGGCCCATTGCCAGCATGGACGACTTACTGCTTCCTGAGTCTAGGAATCAGTGATGTCATCCTCTTCCCATTGCAAATATACCCTGTATCCTAGTTTTCCACTATTTTTAATTTTTTTAGAAAAGTATAAAAATTAAATAGAAAATAAGAAAATTAAAATAAATTAAATTTAGAAGAAAATATAGAATTATGACTTCCATCCTTCTTTCTATTAGGTAGCTACCATCTTATTTTTCCCCCTATCTCTTTATCTCTTTTTAATCCCCAAACATATAAATCATCATTTGTTTTCACTTTTTTCCCAGCAAGTAAAAAGAAATTTTAATAGCTTATTACCATCTCTAAATATAGTATAATTTCTCTTCCACCCCTCCCAGTTTATTTCCTAACTAAGAAAAAAATACATAGAGTTTGTCAAACATTCCTTTAGATCCCAAACTACTGTTTTCTGACTTGTACCATCTTAAGTTCTTAAGAGCAAATGGTGTGGAGCCTTTGTCCCATTGAAGTAGCAACTCCAACTGTGGTTGGCTGCAGCATCTGACATTCCTCCTCCCCTTCAGATGTCGATGGCAGCCTCACCCTGCCATTTTGTCCTGGGTGGCCAGATTGATAAGCTTTTTGCATTTTTAAAATAATTTTCTATTGATCCAATCATGGCTCATTAAGTCAATGAGCCACCCTCAACTTAATGTTCATGTTCCATTCAAGCTTTGCATCTCCTTGAGGGCACTCTTTGATTTCTGAAGCATGCTCCTTCTGCTTTTTCAGCCCCCACCCATTGTATTGCAAAGCTTCCCTTCTTTTTCTTTTATTTTAAAAAAATATTTTAAGTTGTAATATAGGAATTGCTGCTTTGTTTCTATGAATTTTCTGTTCTTCCTTGTTTTACTTTTCATGGATTACAAAGGAACATAAGAATGAAGCAACAACCTGTTTTTCATTGATTTGATTATCGTGAAGCATCAATAGACCTCTCAGCGGCTTTTGATACCATCGACCATGGTATCCTACTGCGGCGCCTCATGGGGTTGGGAGTGGGTGGCACTGTTTTACAGTGGTTCTCCTCCTACCTCCCGGGTCGTTCGCAGTCGGTGTTGGCAGGGGGGCAGAGGTTGGCCTCGAGGCCTCTCATTTGTGGAGTCCCTCAGGGGTCGGTCCTCTCGCCCCTTCTGTTCAACATCTATATGAAGCCGCTGGGTGAGATCATTCGTGGTTTTGGGGTGGGGTATCATCAGTACGCTGATGATACCCAGCTTTTTATTTCCACCCCAGATCAACCCGGTGATGCCCTCGACGTGATATCCCGTTGCCTGGAGGCAGTGAGGGTCTGGATGGGGAGGAACAGGCTTCATCTAAATCCCGACAAGACCGAGTGGCTGTGCATACCGGCATCTCGGGTTGTCCACTCTATTCCATCTTTATCTATAGGGGGTGAGGTGTTACCCCCTGTAGATAGGGCTTGCAATTTGGGTGTCCTCCTTGACTCACAGCTCAGTTTAGAAGATCATATAGGAGGTGTGACCAGGGGGGCTTTTGCCCAGGTTCGCCTGGTGCGCCAGTTGCGACCCTATTTGGACTGAGATGCCCTACGCACAATCACTCATGCGCTCGTCACCTCTCGGATAGACTACTGCAACGCTCTCTACATGGGGCTGCCCTTGAATACCACTCGGAGGCTCCAGCTGGTGCAGAATGTGGCTGTGCGAGTTGTGATGGGGGTCTCCCAATACTCCCATGTAACACCTCTGCTCCGCGAGCTGCATTGGCTTCCAGTTGTCTTCTGGGTGATATTCAAGGTGCTGGTGATGACCTATAAAGCCCTAAATGGCATGGGCCTGGATTATTTACGGGAGTACCTTTTGCCAGCATTAACTTCCCATCGTCCTGTGTGCTCCCACAGAGAGGGCCTCCTCAGGGTGCCGTCGGTTAGGGAATGTCGACTGGCGGCCCCCAGGGGGAGAGCATTCTCTGTGGGCACGCCTGCCCTCTGGAATCAGCTCCCTGTTGAGCTCCGGATGGCTCCCGACCTTCGCTCTTTTCGCCACGACCTGAAGACTTGGCTATTTGAACTTGCTGGCCTGGACTGAGGGACTGGGATTTTAGATTTTAAATTTTAAATTTTAGAATGTGTTTTATTGTTTAGGGCTACTTGGTTTAATTTATTTTAATTTTGTATATTATGTGTTGTATATAGTGTTTTAATTGCCCTGTACACCGCCCCGAGTCCTTCAGGAGAAATCCAAATAATAAATAAATAAATAAATAGTGTCATAAGGGAAAAAAGAAAAATACACACACCAAAGGATCTGCTTGTGTTTTAAGGGAGTTTTGTGGAAACATCTCAAAAAGCAAAGGAAAAGCAAGAAGACTTTGGAAAAGAGAATAATTCCTAAAAGAAAAGACAGGCACTCTTAGATTGGTCCACACAGGATTCAAAGAGAGATTTGACTTTCTTGAAGAATTAGGAAGCAACAATCACTCAGATCTTCTGATGGCCATATTCCAAAGTGAGCACCAGCCCAGATCTGGTGCCAACAAGCTACAGACTGGATTTTCTGAAGTTGGCTTAAGAAACAGCCAGAAACTGCAGGGGAGACAAGCAGCTTAAACTGAAATGAGAATTGTCTTATGAGTCAGCAGTGGGACATGGCTACTCAAGTCCAGTTCAATCCAAATGTAGATAGCGAGATGTTTCCACAGAAATCTAATTTCCAAACCATAGCCAGCAGCAGCAGTTCAGCTTTATTCCTGACCAGACCTCAACTTCAGCATTGTGACCAGTTCTTACCAACCTGTTTCACAAATGGGGACAGAGTCAGAGAAGGGCAACAACAACAGTTAACAACTAAATTTCATGAGGAAATCAAAAGGACCTGATTATATTCAGTTGTGAAAAAGGATGGCTGAGAAGGAATAAGAGACCACTTTTCAAGTAGATGAAGAGATGCTGCGCAGAAGAAGGTCATAGTCTTATCATTCCAGAACCAAAATAACAGTCTCCATTTATAGAAAGGCAGATGCCACTTGACTATATGGGAGAAAAAGAATGATAGTAAGAACAGTACTACAGTGGAACCAAATGCTAAAGCAGGTGGAAAGCTCTTCTTCACTAAATTTATTAACACAGCTTGGATAGTCATCTGCCAGGGATACTTTAATTTGGATTTGGGATTTAGACTCAGTGGCCTTTCTAACTGTATCTCACTTGGATTCTCTAATATTTTTTGTGAGAGAAAGCTTGAGATTCTGTTCATAGGAAGTGAATCTACAAGGCTTTCGGTGCTTTGGTGGAAAGAGGTTTTAAGTCTTGTGTCACTCAACTGTTTTAGAGGTTTGCAAATGTTTTTCTCTGCTGGGAGCAGAGAAATTAGGTTTGGTAGAATCCATGGAATCAGAAAGATGACATGATAGCAGTGTTCCAATATCTCAGGGGCTGCCACAAAGAAGAGGGAGCCAAGCTATTCTCCAAAGCACCCAAAGGCAGGACAAGAAGCAACGGATGGAAACTAGTCAAGGAGAGAAGCAACCTAGAACTAAGGAGAAACTTCCTGACAGTTAGAACAATTAACCAGTGGAACAACCTGCCTCCAGAAGTGGTGAATGCTCCAACACTGGAACTTTTTAAGAAGAGACTGGACAGCCATTTGCCTGAAATGGCATAGGGTTTCCTGCCTGAGCAGGGGGTTGGACTAGATGACCTCTAAGGTCCCTTCCAACTTATTATTATTATTATTATTATTATTATTATTATTATTATTATTATTATTATTATTATTATTATTATTATTTGTGATATAGCTGTTTCCCTGTTCCATTGTTTAGCTAGAATTCATTTGGCCAGTTAGCTTGTAAGGATAGAGACATATAACGACAGATTGCAAATTATTCAGCAATTCTTCTTTGATCTTATTCACACTCCTTATGTGATCCTCTATGTTTGCCCAGATCCAGCCCTTTTATTCCTTGTCCTATCACAGTCTCTTTTTTGACCATGAAATCAAGATACTGTGTGAATATGGAGTTGTAGGTGATATATAAGGGCAATACTTCATGGCTGTAAAACATCTACAGGTAATCCTCACTTAACAATAACAACTGGGATTGACAATTCCATCACTAAATAATGCAGTCATTAAGTGAAACATCACATGACCATGCCAGGTTTAAAATGTCAATTCTTCTATGGTATTAAGTGAATCACCCAGGTTGTTAAATGAGACACCACATGACCATGCCTTATGATTTTATTGCCGTCTTCTCCAGTGAATCTCCTTGTTGGAAGCCGGTTGTGAAATGCCTGAGTGGTGATCTCATGACTGTGGGGATACTGTGACAGTTGCAATTTTGAGGACTGTTACTTTTTCAGCACCTCATAATTTCAAATGGTCACTAACCAGGGCACTAACTGATGAAGAACTTCATTAGTATCAATAGAACATTTAGCAAAAAAAATATCAGCAGTGAGCAAGAAAAAAAAAGTCAAGGATGTGTTCTCCTTGAACGTTTGATGCAGTTATGGGAAAATGGATGAGGAATGCTTGTGGCCATGGTATAAGTATGCTAATGAAAGATTTGAGCGTATATGCACTTTTGTATGCAGATGATGCTGTGCTGTTGGCTAAAAACCTGAAAGATGTGTAGCAAGTATTAGACTATATGATACCATGGAGAACATGGAGCTGAAAGACCAAAGACCAAGGAAGGTATATTTGATGGGGAAACTGGAGTGAACTATTGCAACTTATATATAAATTGTGAAAATCTACAGCAAGGAGATGAATGTGCATATCTTGATTGAAAATGGCTCTGCATTTGGTATAGGGAAGCAAATGTTCGGCATGTCAGGAAAAACAAAAGTAAATTAAAAACAATGAAAGAATTCTTAAAATGTGTATGAGGGAGTGCCAGATGATGATGATGATGATGATGATGTTATCCATTCAGTTGTGTCCACCCCTTGGCAATTCTATGGGGCCAGGTGTCTCCACATCTTCCAATTTTGCACTACTTCTTTGAGTTTTTCTATGCTCTGGCTAGGGATGCGGTGGCTCAGTGGGTTAGGACGCTGAGCTTGTCGATCAGAAGGTCGGCAGTTTGGCGGGTCGAATCCCGAGTGCCGCATAACAGAGTGAGCGCCTGTTACTCGTCCCAGCTTCTGCCAACCTAGCAGTTCGAAAGCACGTAAAAATGCAAGTAGAAAAATAGGGACCACTACGGTGGGAAGGTAACAGCGTTCTGTGCGCCTTTGGCATCTAGTCATGCTGGCCACATGACCACGGAGACGTCCTTGGACAAACGCTGGCTCTTCGGCTTTGAAACGGAGATGAGCACCGGCCCCTAGAGTCGGAAACGACTAGCACGCATGTGCGGGGGAAACTTTACCTTTACCTTTTATGCTCTGGCTGGTGTCAGCTTTGATGGCGTCCAGCTAGAGTGGTCTTTAACGGCCTGGTTTCTTTTTACCACTAACTTTCCCAAACATAACTGCTTTCTCCAGTGAATTCCCCCAGATGACAGATAGACAGTCTGGTGATTTTTGCCTTGATGTTATGCGCTCCTAAAAAAAAAGAATAAAAGACTACACTTAGGTGGCTTGATCACATAGAGAAAATGAATGATGACTGATTCACAAAGTAGATATATGAAGGAAGAATGAATGGAATGAGAGGAAGGGGAATTCTGAGGAAAACATAGTTGGAATGGAATTTATGAAATACGCAAAATGAGGAAAAATGAGAAATTTAAAATTTAAAATAAAAAAAACAAATTTCTATTTCTGTCTGCAACTTATGTGTCTTGGTTTTGTTTTCTATGGTAAATCTCCCTCATATGAGTTGAGTTAAAGATAATATCCTTGCTGTTATGCTTATACATGCAATACAGACTGTTTTTTCACACCACAGTTGTAAAGCACATACTTCTCTCTCTCTAAATGATTGCATAAACAATTGACATCATTCCTAGAAGAGGCTAACCTTGCCAATGAGTCAGGTCAACAAGATTGTCCATGTGTATCTCATTCAATTGAGTGATCAGAGGCTGGGGGATTGTATTAAATACTTGAGCTCAGGGGAGATGCCAAAAGCTTGGAGAAAAGCTTATGTGGTTCCAATATTTAAGAAAGGGGGAAAAAGGCGGACTAGTCAGCTTGGCATCAATTTCCTGGGAAAATCCCAGAAAAGATAATTAAGCAGTGGGTTTGCAACCATTTGGAATAATGAAGAGGGTGATTATCCTAGATACCAGGATGGATTTGTTAAAAACAATTCTTGCTATACAAATCTTATTGCTTGCTTCAGTGAGGTGACTAGGATAGTGGATCAAGGAAATGCTATGGATATAGTAAGTTATTAGATAAAGTGGACCATAAGTCATCTTCTTACTAGACTGGAAAAATGTAGGCCGTATAATCCCACTGCCACATGGATTCACAGTTGGCTAGGCAACTTATACCCATAAGGAGAAACATAGCAGGGTACCCATGAAGTTGAGTATTTTGGGATTTTGTATTGGGCCAGTACTGTTCAACAACTTCATAAATAGAGAAGAGCAACAAAGATGGTAAGTGGTTTGGAGTTTAAATTCTGTGAACAGTGGTTAAAGGAACTGTGTATGTTTAACTTAAAAACAGCAGGCCAAGACAGACATGATAGCAGTCTTCAAATACAAGAATTTTACATTGAACAGAATGTTGCTGCCTTCAAATCCCCAATTCAAATTGAATCTTGGCTAATTTGTATCCCTCTAATATCTACCATTCGTTTCTTTTCCGCTTTCCAGCTGAGCAGAAAATTCATATGATCTATTTTTATTAATACTAACTTTAATTTCCACAATATTTTCTGAAATGTTGCAGATTTTTTGCTGATTAACATCTATAATTTTGCTCATTTGTATTCCAAGCCAAAAAATTGAGGAAGGCTGATTTTATTGAATAAAAAGTATGTTCCAATTGAGCTACTGAGAAGGAAGAAGATTCATAATAAAAACATTACATTTGGTTCTGTTGTTTATGCCAAATTCTAAAATTTACAATCCAAATTTCAACTGTATATATGGAAATGAGATATAATGAACGAGTTAGTTCACAGGGAGATTGTGCAAACATTTATAGTAAATTTGAATTGCTTGGAAAGTCCAATTGTGGACATTAACTAATATAATAAGCAGAAATGTCCTGTTTTTTGTCAAAAATGAGAGGAAAAGAAGCAAGAAAAGAGATGGGGATAAATCCATTTAGAGATTAGACCTGTATTAATAAAAAGATTAGGAAAAATAAGATATCTCCCACCCAAAATGGAAATGCAGGGGAGAAAAAGACATATATGGACAGAGCAGCAAAGATCTCTATATGCAAATGGCACCGCAAAAGAACACCAAGAACATTATAATATTTACCTGTTATGAATTCCCATCTTTTGCCCCCCAACTACCATAAATATTTTCTTGAACAAAGGCAAATGTACATGTTCTAGGACAGGGGTCGGCAACCTGAAAAAGGAAAAGAGCCACTGGGAACCAGTTCCATCACACACAAAAAAAGTGGGAGCCGCATGCGTGCGTCCATGCACACGCATGCGCAAAAATGTTTTGCGCATGCGCAAAATGTTTTTTCTTGCGCACACGCGGACGCGGGCGGTTGCCATTTTTTAAATGTATGATGGAACCGGTTGCGTGACGTCGATGGCCCATTTGCAGAGCTACCGCCTTTGGCAGCCTGCAAACATGCTGCGGCAGCTTTCCCAAAGAGCGGCGCCGCTGCCCGTTCGTGCGGAGGTGCGCGCGCACCTCTCCAAAGGTTTGGAGAGGTGCGTGCGCACCTCTGCTTGTTCGGAGATGTGCGCGTGCACCTCTCGGAATGGGCAGCGGCGCCGCTTGTTGGGAAAGCTGCTGCGGCCCGTTTGCAGAGCTGCTGCCTTCGGCAGCCTGCAAACATGCCGCAGCAGCTTTCCCAAAGTGCGGCGCCGCTGCCCGTTCGTGCGGAGGTGCGCACGCACCTCTCCAAAGGTTTGGAGAGGTGCACGCGCACCTCCGCTTGTTCGGAGAGATGCGCGCTCACCTCCGCTCGTTCAGAGAGGTGCGCGCGCACCTCCCCTCATTTGGAGAGGTGCGCGCGCACCTCTCGGAACGGGCAGCGGCGCCGCTTGTTGGGAAAGCTGCTGCGGCCCGTTTGCAGAGCTGCTGCCTTCGGCAGCCTGCAAACATGCCGCGGCAGCTTTCCCAAAGAGCGGCGCCGCTGCCCGTTCGTGCGGAGGTGCGCGTGCACCTCTCCAAAGGTTTGTAGAGGTGCACGCGCACCTCCGCTCATTCAGAGAGATGCGCGCGCACCTCCGCTCGAAGATTGCTCCAGCAATCTTAGCTGCGGAATTGAATGTACATCCTTGTTCATTGCAATGTGAGGCTACCAACGAGTTCTGCTCTCCTCATCCGACACTTGTGCTCTTGCAGTCTGGTGGTTAGTTTCCTCCCAGTCTATCTTACCTAGTCACCTTCACTGCACATATGACCTGCTTTAATCTTGCGACTTACTGAAGGTCCTATGTTTCATAATAGATCCCAGTCTGTTTATCACCTATAACCACCCATCCCATAGAATCCAATCTAACTCCTGTGCCTAGCCTGCCTGTTTCTTCTTCATGAGGAAACAGTGGACATGAGACTCCATATCCTTGGCTGCCAGACTTTATTATCTTTTGATTGTTATGGGATTCTGCAGTGGTAAGTCTGGATTTTGTCCTTTAAAATTAACCCCCGATATTGGGAGGTTTTCCCATCCTTTTCTGAATTTGGCTTGGCTATTCTTGTGGGACTTAACAATAACTCTGAGGGAAAAGCTCTATTTTCAGGGAATGAGCAAGCCTAGACAAAGGAGAAGTCGAAGAGTCCTGTCTGCTTGGGACTTCTGCAAGAGAATGTATTTGCCTCCGACTTTGTCACTCTTTGAACATGCTCCCTCTTTACTCTGAGATAAGGAAAAGGCTATCTTCAGATGTGCTGAATCTGTCCTTTCCTGTATGGGCTGTTTTGTTCAATTTGGGTTTGGTCCTCTCATTTTACTCTCTCTCTCTCTTCTTCCATCTTCATGATGGGAAATCACTCAACTCACCTGCTACTCTCTGTGGTTTAACTTGGAAATGAATTTAGGCTGCTGGATCAGGTGATGTGTCTGCTTCTGTAAATGCCTGGGTTGAAGGACAGTTTTGTTTCATGAGAGTAAGCAAGAAGAGTCTGGAAGTTTAGTAAGAATATCTGAAACGGAGTTCATAAAAGTAGAAGATTCCTTTTAAGGGTATATTGTGTTTATTCAGAAATAAGGGCCATTGACTGAGCAACTAGTCATCCCAAGGACAATTGTGGGGGAGATGAAAAGGCAAGAATACAGATGAAAAGGGATAGGGTTTTGATTGTGTGGTTGCCGACACTCATTTTTAAATTGACATTTATTGACCTTCTCCTTCCCTCACAGATGCTACTGTGGTGCCATCCAGTTATCTATATCTGACTGGACTATATTCCTAGTCAGCATGGGCAATGGCTAGGATTCATGGAAATAGTCATCCACAATAACCATGCATCCTTAAGTGTCAGACTTTGAATGTATAAGATCACAATGTACTGAACTGTAAATGTATGGTGTCTTTAAAAAAAATTAAGGTATTTTATTTATTTATTATTACATTTATATAGTTGCCCATCTTGTGCTAAACTCTGGGCAGTTCACAACTGACAGATAAAACCACATCTACAGTATGTACAATAAAATTTTTAAAACAAAAATTATTAAAACTAAAAGACTTGGCATCACAACTAAACTTTCCCATGCAGCCCACGCAGATTATATTTATATTCATATTCAGCTAGATTGATAGAAGCATACTAGCTAAATGACAGGAGAGATAACTATTCCTGTTTGATATTTCTTAGAGAGAGAATCCTGAGCTGGCTGCTAAATTTTTAGATGAAAATTGAGAAATTGTTCATATCTAAGCATGCTTCAATCATTCAGGCCCTTTGAAGAATAGTTGAAAGAGCTGAAGAAGGAAAGAGGAAGACTTGTCATCATCATTGTCAGCCATTCAGTCATGTCTTGGGCACTCTATGGATTAGCACTCTTCATGCCCCTCTGTTTTGCATTGCCTCCTTCAGATCTGCCATGGTCTTTTACAGTGTCTAATAAGCGGGTGCTAGGGTGGTTCCTTCTCCTTTTTCTACTGATCACTCCCAGTATGGTTGACTTTTTGAGTGAGTCAGCTCTCATGACATGACCAGAGTATAACAGCCTCTGTTTGGCGATCTTGGCTTCAAGTGATATTTTTTTTGTTGAGGTTCGGTCTATGACTACTTTGTTATTTTTGCAGTCTATGGATATGTAATAGCAACAGCACTTAAACTTATATACAATAGCAGACTTAGACTTATAGCACAGTGCTTTACAGCCCTCTCTAAGCAGTTTACAAAGTCAGCCTATTGCCTGCAACTATCTGGGTCCTCATTTTACCAACCTCGGAAGGCTAGAAGGCTGAATCAACCTTGAGCCGGAGAGACTGGAAGTCCTGGAGTGAGCAGTGAGTTAGCCTTCACTACTGCATTCTAACCACTGCAGCACCACAGCTCTTTTAACAGTCACCTCTTAGCAGCATAGTTCAAAGGCGTCCATCCTCCTCCTATCTGCTTTTTTCAGAACCCAAGATTCACAGCCATAAGTAGCAATTGGAAAAATTATTTTGTTAACTAATCTGCATTTGGTTGTGAGGCTGATGTCTTTACTCTTCATACCAGACATTGCAGTTCTTCCAAACCTTCTGATCTCAGGACTGCAATTACCACTTTGGCCAATTTTAGAGCCCAGGAAGATGAGTTATAAGAAGGAGGAGAAGGTATATAGCACAACCAGACTTGCCAAGTTCTGTTATTGTAGCCAGTCTCAATTAAAGTCATTCTAGTGCAGTTGATTTCCTGGTCTGGGCTACATACTGGGATTCTCAATGTTGGTTATTATACTTGAAGGATATAATAATAATAATAATAATAATAATAATAATAATAATAATAATAATAATAATAATAGTAATAATGATGATGATGATGATGATGAAGAAGAAGAAGAAGAAGAAGAAGAAGAAGAAGAAGAAGAAGAAGAAGAAGAAGAAGAAGAAGAAGAAGTTGGAAGGGATCTTGGAGGTCATCTAGTCCAACCCCCTGCTCAGGCAGGAAACCCTATACCATTTCAGGCAAATGGCTGTCCAGTCTCTTCTTAAAAACTTCCAGTACTGGAGCATTCACCACTTCTGGAGGCAGGTTGTTCCACTGGTTAATTGTTCTAACTGTCAAAAAGTTTCTCCTTAGTTCTAGGTTGCTTCTCTTCTTGACTAGTTTCCATCCATTGCTTCTTGTCCTGCTTTCAGGTGCTTTGGAGAATAGCTTGACTCCCTCTTCTTTGTGGCAGCCCCTAAGATATTGGAACACTGCTATCATGTCACCCCTCATCCTTCTCTTCGTTAAACTACACATACCCAATTCCAGCAACCGTTCCCTATATGTTTTAGCCTCCAGTCCCCCAATCATCTTTGTTGCTCTTCTCTGTACCCTTTCTAGAGTCTCGACATCTTTTTTACATTGTGGTGACCAAAACTGGATGCAGTATTCTAGGTGTGGCCTTACCAAGGCATTGTAAAGTGGTATTAGTACTTCACATGATCTTGATTCTATCCCTCTGTTAATGCAGCCTAGCACTATGTTGGCTTTTTTGGCAGCTGCAGCACACTGCTGGCTCATATTGGAAATGACTATCACGTATGTGCGGGGGAACCTTTACCTTTTATATATACAATTGTACAATTATATACACATATACAATTAAATCAATTGATAGTATGAAAATACTGGTGGTGGCAGTGTAAACTTGGATATTTGAAGGCGAGGATGGCTGATTAAATTTACTTATTCGGCCATAATCCCATAGATTCCAAAAGCAGTTAACCATTAGCCTAATTTAACTTAGAAGAATGTTGTGAGAGAAAAAAAATCAAATGACAGGCAGGAAAAAAAATGAGGAAATAACTGAGTAATATAAATATAATAAAATGAATGAATATGAATTTGTCATTTAATGAGTGCATGTACTTGGCAGGTCACCTTATATTTCTTTTTAAAACATAAATTATTTTTATTTATCTTTTATTTCAATCCTTCAAATCTTACATAATTAGTATCAAAATCACTTCAACACTTCTTAAAGGTAGCAAGGCACCTTTGCTATAAAAAAGGATAGTTGTAAAGGAAAAATAATGTAACTGTAACAAGCACTTTTAAGTGGAACTATTGACAGTATAAACAATATATTATTAACAATGTCAATATCTGCAGCCTCAATAATTTCTGACATGTTAAAACATACATGCTTCTTTAGGTGTTGATTGCTGGCCGGAAAGTATTCTGGTCTTTTTGTTTCCTTTTTAGCTTTTTTAATTGTTTCTTTTGAATGTTACCATTATGCCTCGTCTCTATCTGTCTCTCTCTTTCTTTCTCTCTCTCTCTCTCTCTCTTTCTGTGTGTGTGTACAAATTTTTCAGGAATTCCTTAGAATTTTTGGATTTAGCTAGTTCTAGCTCAGTCAAGTTACATTTACAGCCAACTTTCCATTCATTTTTAATAAAACAAATTTCCCCCTTCAGCCATTAAATTTTGGGTGCAAGTCGAACTGCAAGCCAGTGATACTTTCAGAATTGTGAAGCCTGAACAAAATAATCCCAACATCTGCTGGTATGCTAGAATTTTGTTTTCCTTCATCCTCCCTATTTTTCAAGACAGGAAAAAAGATCATCTGGCTTTTCTTTTTCTTTTTTACAAATAAAATATTTGGCCAACTTCTAGAAGTCTAACCCAGTACTGTACTAGTCTAGGTACATAGTTTTTATATGATTAACTCATAGAATTTTTCAGAAACAAGAATACTTGAATATCTGTAACATTTTTAAAAAATGAAAAAACAAACCCTTCTGGTGGTATTCTTCCTATAAATGAACCTTGTTTACAACAGGAGTAGCCTTAATCTTCTATGAATATTTTTTTTTTGCCAATGTAGCTTTCCAAGGACCCCACATTTGTACAAAAGCAGACTGTCTTTTATTCAAGTATAGTATTCAGTTGTCCACAGTCTTTCAAGTTGCTTTCCTCCCTGGCATTGTTCAGCCTCATTGTATTCAGTAACAAAGATGTCCTTAATTTCCCCCATTTGACATGTTATCCTTTTATACAAATGACAAGAAAAGCTGGCTTTTGTGTCTTCAAATAATTCTTACAGTAATGCATTGACTGATGTTCTAATGAGCATTGTTCCAAATTACCAGTTTTCAGTTTTCTTCCTAGGCTGAAAGAAAAGCATTGATGATATCACTATTATTTGATTAAGACCTGGTTGCCAATAGAGTAAAGTTTTATCTGTTGGTGGGATGAAAATACAGAGGTCTGCTTAAAACTATGTGGACTAACCACCACTTTACCATCAAACAAAATAAGGAAATAATATGCAGATCTTGTTTTCTCAGCTATCAAATAAATGCTGAAGAAACTGGGAAGGTGGGGAAATGGAAAGAAAAAAGAGAAAGGAGAAATGGCTGTGGTCTAAAACATAAAATGGATAGGAGGCCCTAGAAGTGCCTTCCTCAATCCTAGCTGTTGGACTACAAAGCCCATCAACACAGATCATTAGCCATGCTAGCTAAAGCTGAATGAAGTTGTGATGCAAAATTGCTGGAGGAGAACAGGTAGTCCCAGAGAAACTTCTCCGAAAAGGTTAAAAAAAAATTGTCCATTTTACTCCCCTTCATTGGTTCTGTGACCTCATGTTTCTAACTGCTATTGGTTAATCCCATCTCTTGTTTACTCTCACAACTGTCATGACCTCTGCAATCAGCAAAGATGGGTCTAGAGCAGGGGTAGGCAACCTTGGCTCTTTTATGACTCGTGGACTTCAACTCCCAGAATTCCTGAGCCAGCATGGCTAAGCATGGAAACCTCTCCCTTTCCCCTCAGCATGGCTGGCTCAGGAATTCTGGGAGTTGAAGTCCACGAGTCATAAAAGAGCCAAGGTTGCCTACCCCTGGTCTAGACAAACCACTACCTATCTCTTTCTGTTTTGCAGAGGTTGAAAATTTGGGAATGTGTTCCCTTTATTTCAACATACAGTATTTCTTATTTTACAGCATAGCATTGCTGATACCCATGGGAGTGAGCAAACCACCAAGTTCTTTGGTGAAATAAGGAGACCCTGAATTCTAAGACTTCACATTGTATGTTTGTATGTAGTTTCCAAATTACAGTGGGCCTTGAATGACATCTTGTTTGTACTGACTGAACAATTCCAGTGCCTCTAAATGCAAACAGTCAGGAAACCCTTATTGCCTATGCAATTATGGTGAGTTTGCATGCCTTGTGATATAAAGCAGGTAAAATGATACTTTTTTATTATATCAATTTGATGCTGCTGTTCAGTCACTACAGCACCTTCCTGCCCCAAAGTAATGTTCAGAGCTTGGTTTGAGGGCTTTTGGCAGCTTCAAGCATGAGGCTCACACTTTGATAATGAACTTTACACATATTTAAATGTTTTTTTTATGGGAGCAATCAGGAATGAACTGAAGTGCTATTCAATTGTTTCTCAGTTCTGGCTACCTGATACCATTTTGTAATTCCTGATTGTACTTGCAACCTAAACACTTTAATCAGATTAAAGTTGAACATATTCAGGTCTGGCAATAGCAGTAGGCATGGTAGGGCAATCTCCAATGGTTTTCATCTCCAGAAGGACCCACCATCTATCTTTGATATCACATGTTGCATGCTTTCCACTGCAGCTGGTGGCCATAGCATAACCAACCAATTTGGGCGATGTCTGGGTTGGAATTGGCAGCTCAGATGTACACTCACTTGCTTTGACTTGTCAATGATGTTCATCCTAAACTGTGGACCCATGAGCAAACCCCCAAGTTGAGCAATGGTGTGTAGATGTTGCAGAGGGGAGAATGTAATCTGAAAGCACCGGTGAGCACAAGAGAGGGGAAGCAGCTTCTGCTTCTGTGGCTTTGCATGCTCTTTCCTGCTTAGCCTTCTTGTTGTTGCTACAGGAACTCTCGGCAATACGGACCATCACAACTCTGTGCAGCAGCCCAGGTAGTGCAAGGAGAAGCCACATGCAGCATCTGCACTGCATGCTAGTCTTTGATCTCACTGCATGCAGCTATCAAATAAAATAGGCAGGTTGGCAGCTCCAGGAAAAGGCAACCACTGTTTGCCGGGTGTGGATTTGTTCATTGGCTGTTGTACAGAGCAACTAATTTTCCTGTCCTGCTTCCTGCTTTCCTTCCATTATTAGGGGTTTTTTAATTTTGGGTTTTTTAATTTTGTGTTTTAATTTTAACTTGGTGTTTTAGAATTTTACTCCAACTGTTTTAATATGGGCAATTATTTAATCTTGTTTTAACGTTTGTATTTAGTATTTTATTCTGCCCTGTGAACCGCCCTGAGTCCTCAGGGAGAAGGGCGGTATACAAATATTATTAAATTAAAAAATTAATCTGAAGAGGCACCATTAAGCAAGCCTTGTTGTCTTGGTATGTGACCAAGACAGCTGACACTTGTTGTGGCTGAGAAGCTGCTATTCCTGGTTTTTGTTATTATGTTGCTGCAGACCAGATACCTTTCCAATAAAAGGAAAGACCCAAGAAAGAACATGCACAACTGTAGCAAACCTGTTGTTTCACCCAGACACCAAAAGTTAACCAACAAAGGAATAGTTGAATTCTGCAAAGATTTACTCATGAGTTCAGTCACCCCAAAAGAGCACCCTAACTGATGAATGGGCCAAAGATGACAACTTTTCTACACAGTCTTATCTATGTCTTCTCTGGAATACAGGTTGGAGATACGCCCATTGTGCTAAGTCAATATAGCCATGGCAATAGCACTTACAGTAGACTTATATACCACTTCATAGTGCTCTATAGCCCTCTCTAAGTGGTCATGATATGGCCCCCAACAATTTGGGTCCTCATTTTACCAACCTTGGAAGAATGGAAGGCTGAGTCAACCTTGAGCTGGTCAGGATCAAAGGAATCAAACTCCTGGCAATATGAGCAGAGTTAGCCTGCAATACTGTACTCTAACCATTGCACCACCATGGCTCTATGTGGCAGTTGTGATGTTGTCTCAGCATAAAATGTGAATCCTGCTCTTGTGATGTGAATCCTGCTCTTGCTTTGAGGCTTCACATTGTCTGCAAACTAAATTACTAATGTATGAATCCTGTTATTCCCAGACTTCTGAACTGACGTCCTCAAGAATTTAAATAAATTGTAAAGTTAGCCCAGTGTATGCAAGCCAGGGCAGTATCTGATCAACATAATTGGCTGAATTGTAAAATGCCAAGAAAGAAGTGAATGTCACATCAAACTTTCTCTTTTTTATCATTCTTATGGTTGAGATAGTGAGATTTCACAAAATGTTCTCAACTGAAACAGTAGTTTCTACAGCAAAGGCTACAATAATGCAAATATTCATCTTTGAGAGAACCAGAGTATTGAATGGAAAGAATATAACCTTTACTCAGAATAACTCCATTTATAAATATCTGTTTTGCCATCATGATTATATGGGTTTGTGTGAGTCATGATCACCTAGCCTTCTAGTCATAAAAAAAATTCTGATTCTCACCAGAGTTGTAAAAATCCAAACAATCAAGGTACTAGTTCAGAAATATTGTCAAACCTCAGTTCAGTAGAACCCTCTAATGGTCTTCAGATCCAACTTTATCCTATGACTTCATCCTTAAAATTAAGGACAAGTCCTTTGTTTCCAGACTATATCTGGCCAATAGGCATAATTGGGGAACTCATCAAATTTGCAGACGACACCAAGCTGGCAGGAATAGCCAATACTCCAGAAGATAGGCTTAAAATACAGGAGGATCTGGACAGACTTGAACACTGGGTGCTATCTAACAAAATGAAATTCAATGGTGAAAAAAGTAAGGTTCTACATTTAGGCAGGAAAAATCAAATGCACAGGAAACTTCCTGACAGTTAGAACAATTAACCAGTGGAACAGACCTGCCTCCAGAAGTGGTGAATGCTCCAACCCTGGAACTTTTTAAGAAGAGACTGAACAGCTATTTGTCTGAAATGGTATAGAGTTTCCTGCCTGAGCAGGGGGTTGGACTAGATGACCTCCAAGGTCCCTTCTTCTTCTTCTTCTTCTTCTTCTTCTTCTTCTTCTTCTTCTTCTTCTTCTTCTTCTTCTTCTTCTTCTTCTTCTTTTTCTTTTTCTTCTTCTTCTTCTTCTTCTTATTATTATTATTAATAATAATAATAATAATAATAATAACATTAACTTGATGTAAACTGCATCAATTTATTTCATTTGTACATTGACCTAATTGACATGTAATGCCATTTGTCAATTTTCATCATTTGTGCAACACAAATAATGTTGAACATCACATAATTACAAAATGGATATCACTTCAGACTTAATAGATATTCAGATTTAAAGAACATTTGGATTAAATCCCTCCCCCCTCCCATGTTATTTCCTGTATGGGCAAGTGGCACACGGTTTCTATTGTTTTTCCCTTCGTTACCCCTTTCTACATTTCTTTTTACACTAAATGCTTTTCAGCAATTTCCCAACATCGTTGCTTTGTTTCCCTTCTAAACTGCAAATTGTAGAGAGATAAATTACTTTGATTTGACTGACTTTCTAAGGCCAAAACATGGAAAGATGTGACTATTCCCAGCCAACAGCCTAAGGCCCTAAGACAGCAATTTCTTTATTGTATGTATTTGTTTATTTATTTAAACAATGTTGCCAGCTGCCCATCTCTTGACAGTGGCAGTGGCTGGCACTCACAGTATTAAAACCATTAAAATGTGATATATAGAAAACTTAAATATCATCGACATCATGATGATGATCATGATCGTGATAATTTCTGGGAAAAGGGATACAATTCACTAAACTGGATAAAATGGGGAGAGTAAATTGAGGGATGCTTTATCCAGGAAATTCCGAAATCTTTACGTGTGACCTGTGCATGTTATGATAGTTATACATTATTTCAGCTATAAACTGAAGTTATCCTAAATACTGGCATAGTCGCGATAATTATTTGGTCAATGACCAGCAAATTTTAAAAAATAAGAAGAAGATGAAGCAAATTAATACAGCATATACTAAATGATGGCATATGTAATATGTTCAGGATATTATCTCCGAATAAATGGAGAAAAATAGTTTCTTAGTTCCATCCAGGAATAATCTTATTAACTACAGCATGCTGATGGTTGCTTTTCTCTAGACGTATGGGAGGAAATGGAGGCCATCACCTATCTTAATTATCAGAATATATCATTGCTTATTCAGTCCTAAAAACAGCTTACTTTCCCCAGTCCCTTTCCCAGAACTTTTAAATTTGGAAAACAAAGTGCCTACTATCTGCCCCCAAAAATGTGCTTGTCCATCAATCAAACATTAGTTTTGATGTTGTGCTTATGTCTATATGGGAAGAAACAATATTGTTTCTTTTTCTTGAAATTAAACTATTAATAATTTGTAATACTGCTTTATGAAGGTCTATTTGAAGAAGAAATATCTGTTTTATTCCTCTAAGACAGGGGTCTTCAAACTTGGCCCTTTTATGACTTGTGGACTTCAACTCCCAGAAGTCTGGGAGTTGAAGTCCACAAGTCATAAAAGGGCCAAATTTGAAGAGCCCTGCTCTAAGAAGAAATGTTTTCTTAAATAATATTTTTAAAATTCCAAGTAGAAGGTTGTGCAAAATTTACACACCTCCAGCTGTGCTGACCCAAAATTTGGCTTATGTTTGAAGTATAATGAGATAATGGAGTTATTAATGGAAAATGGATTATACCATTTAATTCCACAGAAGTGGAGAGGATTCCACTTTGAATGTTATAAAATGTACGAACTTCTCCCTGCAAATAGAAAACATGCATAGAAAGCAAAAAAGATATGTCAAAGGTTTCTTTACTAAAAGTAGAAATGCTAGCTTCAGTAAAAATAATTCTGGAGATGTAAAAAAAAAAGAAGCTTCTAAGAAACATCCCAAAGATGCTTTTTCACAAGACAACTGGACTTCCTTGTTTTTCTTTGAAGACATTTCACTTCTCATCCAAGAAGCTTCTTCAGCTCTGACAGGTTGGTGGGCAATCTCCAGTCAGAGCTGAAGAAGCTTCTTGGATGAGAAGTGAAATGTCTCCAAAGAAAAACACAGTTGCCACGTGAAAAAGCATCTTTGGGATAGATATGACCTGGATGACTGAGAATCTCTATAGACCTCTAAGAAACAGGCAACCATTGATAGAACAGGAGAGAATCAGGACAAATAGAAGTAAAGGAGAGAAGGGGAAGGAAGATGTAGGCTCAGTAATTCAGAGATAAAGTCAGGGCTTTTTTTCTCATAGAAAGCTCAGAACGGAGTTCCGGCACCTTTTTTGGATGGAACCTTGTAGGGTAGGCAAGGCGGGTTGCATGACATGTGTGAGTTCCGGCACCTTTTTCTTTTACAAAAAAAGCACTGGATAAAGTAATTACACATGTTAAAAGCACAATCAGTGAATCCACATGTGTGGGGAGGTAATACATCCTTCCTCTTGTTTCTTTAGAAAGCTTGAGTGGAGCTTCTGTCCATGCAGTTGGCAGAAGAGAAGTTTACCAAGGTTCTCCAGTTCTGTGTGGTTATATTTCTCTGAGTATTCAGTTACATAGATTAGATTAATTTGTCCTATCACCTCCCTCCTGCTGGAAAAAGTCCTCTTAAAGGAAGAGAAATTTGGGAAGAATGAATAATGCCCAAGAGGATGAAAAATCTGGCCCCACAACCTTCACAAGTAGGGAAGCTCAGTAGATGTGGGCAGGCCAAGGGCTCTCTTGCTAGAAGTAGCATCTGCCCATCAGAGGCTAGTTGACCTTCCCAATGATAGCTTTCTCACCAATCACCCTGCTTCCAGATGTAGGGAAGATCCCATCACCATGGGCCAGATATTTTGGTGGTGAAGGAAATTGGCATTTCAAACTTCCAGAGGCCAAAAAGGCTCACCCAGCTGAAGGGAACTTCAATTCTTCCAGCAACTACTAATACACATGCAAATATTATTTACTTTAATATACTTATTGTTTACATAAGTATCACAATTTATGTGCCTCCTCCTAAGACTTGAGGTGACTCACAGTAAGGTCAAAACCATACATAACAGTAAAACATTGAACATTAAAATCAACAAAATAAAACTCATCAGGTAGCCTTTAAACTAAGCTACTCCTCCCATCCAACTGAACTGCCCTTGGGTTGGCTTGATGGAGGAATTCTTACATAGATTTATTTATTAATTCATTTTTTTGTGGGGTCATGGAATCATGAAACTTGGGACCCACATTTTAAAAAGCAGTCTGTGAGAACTGATCTTACAAACCAGCCTTCCCCGACTTGGTCCTATTCCAATGTATCTATATATGCTACTTCTTTCAACCTGCATCTCCAATGCTGGGGAACATGGATATTGTTGTCCAACATATCTGGAGGCATCAGGTCAAGGAAGGCTATGAGAACCTATTGTAGCATTATTCATTGAAAGGACAAAAAGATCCACAAATGTCATGACCATAATGGTAACTATCTAGAGATAAGAGAAGTCACTAGAGACTAAACCTAATTAAAATTGGCTTTCACTTGCCACAGAACCAGTTTGGGTACTTTTCTTTCTTGAATCTATCATTTTCCAGTCCTACTCCAGTAAATTATTTTACTGAAACTTTTTAATGGTGGGGGCTGAAACTAGAACAATTGTCAAAGGTCATCACTGTAATGGCAAACACACTGAATGCTGGGAGGGTGCCTGGATGGAGTTCAACTATTGATTAAGTTAACACGAAGCTTACATATGCGTGTGTGGATGTGTTGGAAACTTGGTAATAAAAGTCTACTTGAAAACCTGGTCTTTAGTTCTTTTATTTATTATTTGCTTGTTTTTTAAGAGAAGAATCGAAAGCAAACAGGGAAATGATACAGAACAGTTTTATTAACATTTGATTGAACAGGAATTTGAATCCACATGTTTTCTCAAATGGCTAATTTTTCTCTTTTAGAAGAGAAACATGAAATTGATAAAAGAACCCCCCAGATTAAAAGAAATCGGGTGGTTCCTTTTCAAATTAATGCATATTACTAAAGGCATAAGCTTTCATTGGAGCTTATGCCTTGTGTAACACTGTGTATGTTACTCCAAGAAGGAGCTAAGCAGACTCCTCCTGATCTGGAACTGTCACAGATTAACGCAGTTCTCTTTTTTACAATGTCTTAGAAGAAGCCAGGAACAATTTTTGGCATTGTTTACATTTCTTTTAAATTTCAATCATTTGGAAAGAAAGTTCTGATCAGACTGTGGATTGCTTTGAGAGACATACCTTTTATCAACAAAACGTAAAATGCAGAAGGGAGGGAGGGAGGGAGGGAGGGAGGAGGTTAGGAAGTTGAGTGTTTTCTTAAATAAGCCTGCTACTGATCAGATATAGACCAGCTACCCAGGACTCAATAAATCTTTCTTCTTTTTTTTTCACCATGTATAATTTGCAAAAGTGATGGGGAGATTTTGCACCTCTGAAATCCTGCACTTGATGAGGTGCATTTGGCCTAGCCAGATTCAATTTTGCATCTGCAAACTTTTAGGGTCAGATCTCTTTATTGAGGGTCACACACAAATTACATTCATTTGATTGATAGGTCAAGTTGTGGATATTGGAAATTTCACTTTTTTAGTTTAGACTTCTAGGTCGGAAGGCCGTTATCTTCTGGAATATACCCTTGAGACTTTGATGTGCGGTTCCTGGCTGAAAGGTAAAATGCAAAAATGATTAGGAAAATGCATGTTCCAGATGTGGATATTCAAGAAGCCTGTGAATGAAAGTAGAAGTCAATTTTCATAGAAACTGTTTCAAACGTCCCAAGATGAGATTGCCCCCTCTCCCATTATTCAATTTTAGGTTTCTCAAAATGGGTTTTATATTCTCTCTGCCCTTATTCCTCAAAAGGTTCTGCATATCGCATGTTCTAGTAAATCACAAGGTTTATTTTATTTATTTTATATTTATACATTAAATTTAGAAACCACCCATTTCCTCACAGAGTAACTCTGGACAGTCTGCAACTAAACGTGAGAACATAAAAGCTATATATAAATATTATAATAAAAAGCAATTAAATGACTATAAGATAATTAAAAATAAAGGCAGGGAAGGACTTCAGGGCATAACCAGGTTGAAAGGACCATGTGCCTGACAGAATTGTGAATTCCTTCTTTCATCCTTCCCCCCCCCCCTACCCTACAGCTTTATTTATGATCATTTGGAGAGGGAAATGTCTACACTGGATCGCAATGTTTGGAGACCTAAGCATTCTTATCAAACCATTTGGAAATGATGATATAGTAAAAGGGCAAGTAATATGTTGCCAGGTCTGTTTATTTATTTATTTATTTATTTATTTATTTATTTATTTATTTATTTATTTACATTTATATACCGCCCTTTCCCAAAGGACTCAGGGCGGTTTACAGGGTGATTAAAAAACCAAAATACAAAAGTTAAAAACAAATTTTAAAAAAATTGTTGCTAATAATGTATTGCAGGTTTTGATGTCCCAGACCCTAAGTGAATTCTGGAATGAGGAGGACATGAGGTGAACAATTTTGATCATAGTCTTACCTATTAGATGACAATAGGCTATCAGATTTCTTCTTCTTCTTCTTCTTCTTCTTCTTCTTCTTCTTCTTCTTCTTCTTCTTCTTCTTCTTCTTCTTCTTCTTCTTCTTCTTCTTCTCCTCCTCCTCCTTCTCCTCCTCCTCCACCTCCACCTCCACCTCCACCTCCTCCTGTTGAGGGGGATACAAAGTTCTAGTTCTTGCTCTTCTGGTAGCCTTAAACATTGCCATCTGATGCTGTTGAAATGTGTCTTTTATATTGTCTCTCCATTTTCTTCTGTGTCTGCCTCATGTTCTTTTAGCTTCTCCTCTTTTTCTATATGTGTCATATAGTATGGAATCCCAAGATATACTCTCCAGGTGAACAAACACTTTATTTGCTGTTTTTAAGATTGGTTCTATGCCAATTCTTTCTCTTATGATCTCATTTCTGATTTTATTTCTTCTGTTCACTCCAGCAACTTTCCTTTAATTAATGGGTTCTCCGTTAATTGATGTAAAATAAATAATCCTTTATTACGACAGTGTAGCAGGAGCTCATATTTCCTGCTTTTATCAGTTCTTTAGTTCTGAATGGTGAAAACAAGAGGATACATTTTCCATGGTTTAAGATTTTCAGCTGTTGTGCTTTATTGGCTTTCTTTTCTGCCAAAAAGGATCATCTTATTTTCCTTTAGCTATATCAGCCATATGAAGAAAACTGATTTAAAAATAATCTACAGTATCTCTTCATTTGGCCTGTTTGCTTTTATGAATACTTCGAAAGTTAGTTTTAGCCTTCCTTTTTCTTTTTTAAATCATACAAATTGTACTGTATGTATGTATATAAAGTATTTGTTAAGTATGTGTTAAGTATTTTAAAGTCTCCCTTTAATTCTTTGTTAGCAATCCAAAAAATTTACACACACACACAAATATATACTCAGTTTGTTCTTTTGCACATCACACTCCTGAAGATGTCATATATTGTCAAAGTTACACAATTTTATAGTAAGACCACAATTATTTATTTATTTATTTATTAAATTTGTATACCGCCCTCACAAATCTAGGAATACCATCAGATTAGGATGGAGCCTGGTGACACAAAACAGAAGTTACAAAGTTTCTTACATGCTGCTTAAAATGAGAGAGAGAGTAAGTCATTGAGATAGTGCCTCCTGGGACTTATTATGGTCCTTCAAGCCAATCCTAACTCTTGTGGCCTTCATGGAACAAATACATTGGCAACATTTTTTGGAAGCAGCTTGCCAATCTCTTCTTAGGACAGAGAGAAAATATGTGGTCCAAAATCACCTGAGTGAATTTTATGCCTAAGGCAAAACTAGAACGCAGAGTTTCTTGGCTTCTAACAGTATCTCTAACTATTGCAGCCAGTATCCTTTAGACTGAAATCCAATGAATTCAGTGGAGATTAATTCAACAGAGATATCTGTACATTTGGTGCTGGTGGGCTAACCATTGGTAGCAGGAAGAAAATGCCTCTTGGAGATATTCAGGGATGGGGAACTAATGTGAAGCAACTTGTTCCCTATAGGCTCCAAGCATGGGTCTTCTTCAGCTGAATTACTAAAGGAGTGAAAGTTTTGAAGCAGGTGAAGAGCAGGTCACCTAAATTGTTCTTCTCTTCCCAGCCTCCAAACACTACAAGGTAGGTCTGAAGGAGAGCATTTCTTATGTTCTAGCAAACACATAAAGGCATTGAGATGGGGACGGATTACAGATAATAAGATTCAGCCTCCTCCTCCCTCTTTCAAGCTCTTCCATGTGGACAACTGTGTTAGAAAAGAGGGCATTAAAGTTTTCCCATATTTTGATAGTTGGAGCTTCCTTTTCTCTCATGAGCAACACTTGTCAATTAGTTGAAAAGTCACAGAGAGGGAAACAGGATTTTGTTTTGTTTTGTTTTGTTTTGTTTTGGGAAGGGTTACTTGCAAGTGGCAAGTAACATCACATTTTTGGTTAAGGATATACAGTAACATTGTACTCTTAGCAGCTTTTTGTCTTCATTTTAGAAACTTTAGTATAGACAAACTAAGGTCAGAGATTATTGAGAACTGTATTTGTAAATGTTGCCAAAAATATAAATAAAAAATAAGGAGCAGTCTGGTAGCACTTTTCCAACAAATTTGATGAAAGGTATGAGATGGGAAAAGGGCTAGCAGACTCCTCCTGATTTTCAAATCCATGCTGGGTCACCTTCTGATCAAGCCAGGTCATTGCTAGTTGTTTTGGGTATGGGTTGTAAACTATGTACTGGCAATAGTGCTTCAAGGCTGAATAAAAGGGTTTTCATGTAATTGGTTTCATTGATCTTGGTAGCTGAATAGGAGTGTAGAGGGGGGGGAGGGGAGGAAGCCACTTATCACTTTTTAACATCAAAAGCAACTTCACTGGTAACCCAAAATGTAATCTTCTTAGAATAAGAGATCCTTTACAAAGAAACTAACTAAGGAGTGTTAAGACAGGGTGTTGTGCAATGGCAATTGGCTGGCAGAAAGAATGGCTTCAGTTCCCTTAACAAAACAAACATGACAATGTACAATATTCCTTAACAACCTAGGGGTATGATAATCTCTCTTGTAAAGGTAAAGGTTCCCCCACACATGCGTGCTAGTCATTTCTGATTCTAGGGGCCGGTGCTCATCTCCGTTTCAAAGCCAAAGAGCCAGCGCTTGTCCGAGGACGTCTCCGTGGTCATGTGGCCGGCATGACTAGACGCCAAAGGCGCACGGAACGCTGTTACCTTCCCACTGTAGTGGTCCCTATTTTTCTACTTGCATTTTTACGTGCTTTCGAACTGCTAGGTTGGCAGAAGCTGGGACGAGTAACAGGCGCTCACTCTGTTATGCGGCACTCGGGATTCGACCCGCCAAACTGCCGACCTTCTGATCGACAAGCTCAGCATCCTAACCCACTGAGCCACCGCATCCCTCAATCTCTCAATCTCTCTTGAGGAAGCCATAATTTCTCCTGGTTCTGAACCTGGAGAACTGCTAGTCTTCTAAAGCACTGTTTCTCAACCCCAGCAGTTTTAAAATGTGGACTTCAGTTCCCAAAATCCCCCAGCCAGCATGCTGAGGTCGAGAAACACTGTTCTAAAGCATTCAAGCAAATAGGAAGATGCCACACCAGGATTGCCAATGTAGACAGACAAGAAGAAACAAATTCAGAAGCAGTGAAGAGAAAGGCAGTCTTGATTTTCAGGCTAAAATGCCAAAGGTAGAATGATGTGTACAGTATGTGTACTCCATGGTTGCATTATGTAGCTTTTTTTTTCTATTTACATCTTTGATTTCTTTGTTGATGCCCCAAGATATTTGAGACACTCTTAAAAACATTTGTTTTCTTTCTTTGAAATTATTCCATGTTTTGCTTGCATATCTTTTGGTTAAAGGGATCATCTAACTTGCAAGGAGGATATAGGACTTACATGGACCTAGATTTGTTTTTCCAAGTATCACAATGGATCATCATTTGTTTTTAATTTATATAAAAAAGAACATAAACTGGATTAAGCAATCCTGAATGTAAACTGTTGCTTAATTCTGAACAAATATTTATATAGTGTATCCAATTGTTAAAAACACACTATGTGTATCACAGCTGCAATACTTCCCATAATTTTATAAAGAGATTCCAAATTGTAATTCCAAGTGCTCCAGAATGATGGAAGCTGGGTTTGAAGCTGATTGTGAAAGTAACAGATTACTCTATCCAGGCACAGACACACTTTTTTTTTGTTAAAATCTATTTAGCTCAATCAATCTGATGCCTTCCTGCGCACCTTTCTCAATCAATGTAGCCAAGAGCCAGGAATTGTGAGAGATGAGGAGCAAAATACCTAGCGGCCTATTTCTGGCTGAGTACTTAAAAGTCTATAAGGGACGCGGTGGCTCAGTGGGTTAGGACGCTGAGCTTGTCGATCAGAAGGTCGGCAGTTTGGCGGGTCGAATCCCGAGTGCCGCGTAACAGAGTGAGCGCCTGTTACTTGTCCCAGCTTCTGCCAACCTAGCAGTTCGAAAGCACGTAAAAATGCAAGTAGAAAAATAGGGACCACTACGGTGGGAAGGTAACAGCGTTCCGTGCGCCTTTGGCGTCTAGTCATGCCGGCCACATGACCACGGAGACGTCCTCGGACAAGCGCTGGCTCTTCGGCTATGAAACGGAGATGAGCACCGGCCCCTAGAGTTGGAAACGACTAGCACGCATGTGCGGGGGAACCTTTACCTTTACCTTTACTTAAAAGTCTGGATTTGAATCCCTGTGTTCTCAGCCAATGTTGGAGATGTTGAATTAGGATTGTTACCTCTTTTCCTCACAAAGTTTCCCTTCTTTAATAGTCACATAACAGACAGTTACAAAATGGAGTTTTCCTGGTGGGAATAACTCTAACTTTTGAATGTATACAAAGAACCTCTGATTAAAAATTTGGTTTGGTTTGATTTTGTTCAAAACTAACCAAAATTTGTCAATTCTTTATAAACAAAAAAAAAATTAAAATAGAATGGGAGAGAAAGGAAAAGTAACAGCTTAATCTGTTCACTGAACCACAATCTGTTTTCTGACCACCTCTTGATTGCAACATCTTCAAAATAAAAGCTTTCAATTACGCACCACAGGAAGAGAGCCATGTTAGTTTTTGATAGCCAAAAATCAGAGTCTGGTAGCACCTTTTCTTATTCAGAGATTTTATTAAAAGGCAGGCACTTTTTGTGAATTACAGCTTATTTCATAAAATGCATGGAGAGGCTAGACCAGGGGTAGGCAACCTCGGCTCTTTTATGACTCATGGACTTCAACTGCTAGAATTCCTGAGCCAGCTTGGCTGGCTCAGGAATTCTGGGAGTTGAAGTCCATGAGTCATAAAAGAGCCAAGGTTGCCTACCCCTGGGCTAGACCAATGTAAGATTTAAATTGGGCAGAGGAGAAAGGACAGAAGGGAATGCAGGTTGGCTACACAGATGCAGCACAAGAAGGCCCCCACCTTTGCTTTAAGCAGGAGCAGTGATTTCAGAAAAACCCTCCAGCTCTGATTGGGGGAGTGTCACCCAGTCAGATTTAAAGATGGTCAATTGCTAGATACTGGATATCCTAAATTAGTGATGGTGAACCTTTTAGAGACCAAGTGCCCAAACTGCAACCCCAAACCCACTTATGTATTATCGGGTGTCGGGTGGGTGTGCAGATGTGGCCCATTGGGTGGGTGGGTCCAACTGGGTGGGCATGGCCCATTGAGTGGTTGTGGCTGCGATGGTAATGGCAGACTGGGTAGGACTAAAAAGTTCAATCAATTCCAACTTTGCAAGATCTTTTTTTCCCCATGAAAAATTGAAATTGATTGATTGATTGAACTTTTTTTTCCCCCACACGGCAGCAAAGGCCTGAAGTGAAAAGGTTTTATAAAACCCAGCTGAAGGCCTAGGACTGGGGCAGTGGCACGCATGCCCACAGAGAGGCCTCTGCATGCCACCTGTGGCACGCATGCCATAGGTTCACCACCACGGTCCTAAATCCTACAGCCTTTTGATTTTGTCAAAGTTGAGCTGAAGCTGGTCCTTCTTCGTCCAGACCCACACAGCCTACAGAGACTGGGAAAGCATCTTGATGCATGTTTTTTTGGAAATGAAGAATCTATGACATAGCTTGAGGTAGAGATATATAACTGAATATTATCAACATACTGATGGTACTTAACCCTGTGCCAACAGATGAATTCACCCAACAGTTTTATGTAGATATTACATCTCAATGTTCTGTATCACACAAAGCAGAGGCTTAGGAGTAGATCTCACTCCCTCTACCAACACTGACTGGAACCAACCTTGAGGAAGGAGAACCACTGAAGGATGTCTCCCATTTCCAATTGTCTCAGCCAGCCCAGAAGGCTATACAATCAATGGTATCAAAAGCTGCTGAGAACAAAGAATGACCAGAATGGATTCACCATCCCTATTCTAGACCCTTCAGACACCATTCGCAGGCACTATAAATGCCATCTCATTACTATATTCCAGCCTGAAATGGGTCCAAAACATCTGGGATGCATGGTGACCTGTAGGCTTCCTATTCAGCATGGTGTCCATTGTATAGTTTTATTATGACTTCAAAAAATGGACTTGTTTTTGCAGAAAGGCTTGTTCCAGGTCAGTGACGAAGATGTTGGCATAATGTAGTGCCACTTGAGTGCTTATGGCTGCACCACTGATTTGCAAGTATGTGATATTATCAAAGTGAAATAGTTTGGGGTAAGTACAAAGACATAATCTGGGGGAAGGTGTGCTGTGTGTACATCAGTGAGGAAGGTCTTGAAATCCACATTTGTGGAAATGTTGATGCCTCAACATCTGTGGTAGCTAAAATTGTGTTCTTAGGAAGGATACCAATGGATTTCAGTTTTCATAAGAAATCTTTGGTGCCTTTTATACAGTTGGGATTGCTGGTGGTGTAAGGTCTGAGTACAGAGTCAATGAAGCTAACTAGTCTCCTCACCAACTTAATGGACAGAAGCCAGACAAAATTATGTTTTTGTATATCAAGATGATTGACTTCTAGGCTTCTTATAGGAGAGAGCAAAATAATCTTTCCACAAATTATTTTGTCTGTGGAAATTATTTTTCAGGTGGTCAATGCCCAAAACCAAATATGTGTTTCAGGCATTTGTGGTCCAAGCGTCAATTGAAATGGAGTTGTTTTGTTCAGGCTGAAAACAAGCGGAGTAATTCTTTTGGATTTTATCAGATGGGACATCCTCTTTTGGTTCTCCTACGTGGACCCACTCACCAGAAAGACCACTTATGTTCGTATTGCTATAGTCTTAGGTTGAGTGAAGCAGCAGCTATTTAAGTAATTTAAGGAAGAAACCATCCTGGATTTTACTATCATTGGAGAAATACTGGTTGGAGAAGGAGTTACAGAAGAAGACACTGCAGTGAGAACCATTGGATGGCTGCTTCTGCTGGACCGATGGAGCCTCATGGTATCTAGTTGCCTGCTTGCTTCTAAAGCCACCTCCATAGCTTCAAATCCTTTTGATTTTAGTTCATTGAGTTGTCTTGATTCATTTTGATGTAGTGAACCCTTTCTCATTCCCTGGATTTTCGAATTAGCTTCTCTCTGAGTTTACAAAAAGCCTACCACCAAATATGCTCTACTTTCTTATGTGGGGGAGTAAATATTTCCAATTAATTTGTTTGTTTGTTTGTGTGTGTGTGTGTGTGTGTGTGCTGCATTGACAGCACTGCTGCTTACTTAAATATATGTGCAAACATTTCAGAAATAACCTGTTTCTATTTTAAAATACAGATTTCCTTTAAGGCTACTTCTGCAAAGTATTCCCCCACTTCTGAAAAAGAACTTTCCCCAAAGAAGCTAGGGAGGAAGAGTTGAGCCCGGTAGTCAGGGGGAGGGCAATGGCAATGGCAATTGGTCAAGAGAGTGGGGGAGATTGATGACTATCAGGAGGTTCACTTTTAGTCACATGCCTGATCCTAAAGCAGTGTTGGAACCACCAACTGGCATGATGGGGCTAAAGGAAGACGTCTTCCTGCAGTACCAGCAGAGGAGGCAGTGACGTAGATGCTTGAAGAAGCCAGCCCTTTCTGCTTGTTAGCAACCCAGGGACTCAAAGGGAATCAGGAGGAGGAGGAACTGGCCCCTTCGGAATTGGAGACTATGGTCATGTGGCTAGATTTACCATATGACCTCCCACTACTGCTAAAGCAGGTATACTTGAGATTAAGCGCAGCTTGTTTTTGAGGATCCATAATATTCTGTCTCCAAGTCTTACAAGTCCCAGATCAGTTATTTTGGGACTGCTTAAACATCTGTTCAAGTAACATTCAGGGGTCTGTCTCAGCTCAGTATCCAAAACCACCTCCGTCCAGTTGCTCTAATTACTTCTCTCATACAGCACTTTCAGAGGGCAGATGGTGTCCTCCCTGTTTTATCTATGCAGGGAGGAAATTTTCAATCTGCAGTGAACAGTCAGAAGGAAATGCATATTTCTAACTTTTTCTTTATAATACATTTCCAATGATGCAGGATGAAGGTCCAGTGCATGTTGCTTCATGCTGAGGACCTGGCTATGTGGCAGATGAGATGAGCCTGGCCATAATTTGCAAGGTTAAGAATTGGTGATCTGGATGGGCCAAATGTCATTCATGATCTTCATAAATGGTGGGCTCAAGATGAAAAGGCAATCTGTCAAATGTAGTATGTTGCTATCAGCTACATAGCACAATTGCATATGATTAGGTAGGATAGTCTTGATTTAGAGGATGCCAACAGCAGGTTCATTCTAGTGGGCACAGAGGTTGCCATCAGTATTCTTACAAACAAGTGTGGAATATGAAGGGAAAGTGGATGCTAGACCAGCACCAGATTTATTTCTGTCCAAGATAGTCCTACCTAGTACTTGCTTAAAGAAAAAGGTGGCTATGGATGATAAGGCACTCAATATGATAAGATGTCTCCTCAACTCCTTGAAGTGGAGACTCGTTACTGAGGCAATTTCTGCCCTCCAGCTCTTCTTATGATGAGCTTCTTCTCTGGAGAGATGGCCATATTGAGCCAGAGTTTGTATGTTGTTATGGAAAAGCTGAGCACTGATGATGGCAACCCAATTACAGAATGGAATTATACTGTGGCTAAAGGCCTTGGGTTCTGAAAAAGTATTTGTACTTGTTCCTTATATGAGTCATGGGTATCGGGATGATCATCAACACTGTGTAGGAGATGATCAGGCTGAGTCTGAGGAGGGGGTCAAGCATGTCAGCAGTTTGTATTCCCTTCACACCCACAACAGATCTAAGTACAGCCCACGTTGAATTCTCTTGACTCTTATCTACCTCCTATTTGCTGTGACCATTAGTAGTTCAGATTCTTGTAGAGAGCATTGGCATACAATAAGTCTATATTCTTTTGAACTGCCTGGACTCCTGATTTCCTGTGCTTGACATACTATCTCCCCCAGTACAGGAAGGTCCTGATTGCAAAAGTAACCCAGATGGAGAACAAAAATCTAAGCTACAGCCAAGAAGACAGGGATTAGTGAAAGCAGTAGCAGCCGCCGCCAAAATTCCAGTTTGTGGTATAAGATTCTCCTCGGATGGCTAACCTCAACATAGGGCAATGTGCTTGTCACATTACCATGAAGATGAGAACTCTTGTTGCTAGCTTTGTCAGCAACACAGGATGACCTGTTCTGCATTATCTGAGCAAAGAGGAAGAAAGTGAGGGTATAGGCCTTAAAGCAACCAGTGCAAAGGCCTGGCCCAAGTTGGCAATGTTTAGGAGGTTCTACCCCCTCCCTTTCACTGCCAGATTGCAATTGGTACAAAACAGGTTGACAGAACTTCTAGGACAGAACATGGTTTTTTTTGTTTCAAGTTCAAAGAAAATATATTTTCCATTTGTGCACCTCAGCATGTCATACTTGTTGAAAGAAAAATCTTCAAAGTCCAGTCCAAGCCAGAATAAACAAAATGGAGACTGCTTTAGGAAGAAGGTTGGAGTTTATTGAAGAGCAGAGCCATACAGAAGCGAGGCTCTGGGAAAACTGACCACCTATTGCTGGGAGTGGTGGGTTTTTATACCTTCTTGGGCTTTTGTGTTTGGAGTTGTTCCTGTGGCATAAACTTTGACCTGAGGTTCAGTGTGACTTTCTGGTATTGTGATGGTGGTGGGTTAATCCTATTATGACCCAAAGGTCATGTCTTGCTTCTCTGGGGATGTGGCTGATGGCTTACTTCCTGTGCTGGATTTCTTGGGTGAAGGGTTGTTGATTCTAGGGATTTTTGTCTTTCTGATCTCATCAGCTTCCTGGCTCCAAACTTTCTGAAAGGATTATCACATTTGCATTTCTAAAACCTAATTTCTGCTCAGTTTTCTGGCTGGGGGGGAGAATTTTCTGCCTTTTTAAAGATTTTCTCCATTATTCCTTTGGAGATATATAGTCTGCCTTTTTAATATTCCCCAAAATATTTCTTTCTCTGGATTCTTCCCACATACTCTTTTAGAGTTTTGCCAAATCATGGCTCTTCATAGTTTGTGAGCATTTGAAAGGCATGTTTGATTAACAGGTTTGTTCATTAGGATGAGGATTATTATACTGATGTGCAATGGCATTTTAATGAGCTTTTGCTTCCCTGAAGGTTTTGTGGCTATTTTTGCCATATCTCCACATCTATCTCAGTTTCTTTTCTGCAGAGAAAACCCAGAGCCTGACTCATGGCTTTATGATCTTGGCTTGATTTCATAGTTCAAAATTTGCAGTGAACCAACCAAGAATAGTGAGAAGCAGATGAAATTGATGGCATAGCTTTATTAATACAACTGAAATAATGTTATCCACGTATTCCAAGTAGGTAAAGATGTGTAGAAACCCCTCAAAGAAATTTATTAGTATGATGGCAACCATTTCCCCTAGAAATTCTTCAGTTGTTTTATTTTTTTAAAAAAGATGTTCTAAATTCATTTGAGATTTTCACTTGTCAGTTTTGGCATCATTTGGTGACAACTCTGTGTCAAATTTGAGCTTTTTGTAGTAATGCTGCTGGAACTGAAATGAGTGTAAATAAACAAATATGTACAGCCCTAGAGATTTATTCGATGTGATGAAGATGCAGCTAGCAGAATAAAGGGGGGGAAACGATAGCTGGGGGTCAGAACATAGCTTTCCCAATTTCAGTCCTCAGAATCTCAGAGCAAGAACCCACATACAGCAAGATCCTTAATTGACACCCTCCAATCAATTTAAATCAATGGGGCTGATGGACATATTGAGCATTTTAAGAACATGTTATGGGCACTGTAACACACTGTGTGCCATATTGGGTATTAAAGGAATCCCACTGTGTTTTATTAAAGGATAGTTCTAGTGCAATATAAAATAATACAAAATTGCACTGCATTGTGTATAAACACAAAGCTATGCTACATAATTCTTTATAGATCCCAGTTATATCACTCTTGGTACATTTCCTTTCATTTAAAAATATCTGACAGTAGAAATAATATATTTAAGATATTTAAATATTTAGATGATTGACACATCTTGCCTTCATTATTATCTCAATACACAAAAGAAACCATTTTGTTCAAATAGAAATATTTCATGTTGGAATTGTAGTGGATCTAGCCGGCTATGAGCAAAGCCATTAAATTAAGAACACAGGAGAAATTTAGGATGATTCAAAAGGCCACAGCACAACTGACGCATGTAGGTGGTCTTAAACCTAGACCCTTCAAATATTTTGAACTATAATTCTCTCCAAACAGCCATTATTCAGAAATACTGAGAGTTGTAGCCCTAACAGTTTGGAGAATCTCAGGCTCTTAGGAAATAAGAAATGACTATTAGGAACTTACATGGAATATGAGTGGAGCACATAAGACATTTTAATATATATCTAAAAATGCAAAAAAAGGCTGTACCCTAAAAGCCAAACAAATATTTGGTTTTCCCCCTCTGAGCCTTCAGATGGCTTTGACTTCAGAGATGTAAATCTGATGTCGATCCTCTTGTTGTGTACAGATAGGCCTCCACAGAGCACTTTCTAAGAGTGGGAAAAGTGATCTTGAGAAGCATCTACAGTGAATGGAATGGAGAAATGGAAAATTTAAGGGGCACTTAGCAATCCCCAGGCCTCCATCATGCATCTGAATCATCAAAATTTGAGCTTGTCTAAAATGTTCCCTCAATTCCAAGTTAAAGGAGGTAAAATTGATAGAAAGTGGGGTGGGGAGATAGAGACACGACTCTCTGTCTCTTACTCTATCTGCACTTTTACTGTTCTGGTACTGGAAGAATGTTCCAAGATTGAACTACTTCAATGAGAGAAAAGACCATTAAATAATGTTATGGAAAAGTTAGCAACTGCAGGAAGTGAAATTTTTCAGCCCCATACGATTTCACCTATCCTACCTCATTCCATTATTGCTCAATAAACAACAAAATTGAAAAATAGGTTAAAGGGATTCCAATTGTTGGGAAACATTTATTAGGACCATAAAGCATTTTAGTGTTATAAATAAACCAAGAAGGATATGAAACAGAGATTTAAAGATTCTAAATTGTTAACTGTAACGAAGGTTTTTCAAATGTATAGAATGTCATAAACATTTGTTTAAATTAGGTGATAAGCTATGCTATCTCTTTCATAAAAGTATAATTTGCAAGAGTTGCGACAATCAATCTAATATCCAAAATATCAAGTCTGTATTTCACGCATAAGTTGTCAAGTTTAACCTTCTAAATACTTTGGACAAAAAGTCTCATTACTTAGGGTACATACATATCATCATCCAAACTATCTGGAAGGAAGCAGGATATTTATCACTGATCATGGTATGTGTGTGATAGACAATTTTCCTAGTGGCAGTTCTGGAAGTACAATATTCCAGAAATACTTTTCTAAGTTTGGTATTCGCCAATGAAAAGACTCTGGAATTCCCAGTCATCTGGACTGTGCCTGTAGAGACAGTAGAAATATGTTTTTTAAAAAATGAAAGAATGGTCACATTAGGTGGCATTTAGGGAAAATTCCTCCAGAAAACTATGCTACGCCCCAGTTGGATACATTCAGCACTGGCAGGGATTGAGGCCACTGTGCAGGTCATTTAGCCTGAAAGTGGACCTTGCCTGCAAAAAAGTGGAAACTTAGATGATGAAAAATTATCAAGACATATTCAGAAAATATAAACGTTGGGGGATTTTGGTGATGGTCTACTCTGCAATTGTTTCCATAGACCAAAAATATCAATTTTAATAGTACTTTGGCGATTATCATTTGGTAAGACATACTGTATAAACAAGACCCAGTCTGGTGTAGTGGTTAAGGCGTCAGGCTAGAAACCAGGACACTGTTCTAGTTCTACCTTAGGCACAAAGCCAGCTCAGTGATCTTGGGCCAGTCACTTTCTCTCAGCCCTAGGAAGGAGACAATGGAAAACCACTTCTGAAAACCCTTGCCAAGAACACTGTAGCACCCTGTCCAAGCCACCTCTGAGAATTGGACATGACTGAATGGAAGAAAAACAAAAAGATACATTAAGCTTCTAATGCTTTCTTATTCTCCAGTATTTTATTTAAACAGTTGGGGTGCAGGTGGGGACCCTAAGAGCTATCTGATTTAGCCTGGCTGACAAATCAGAAGATTCTTTCGTACAATTTTTATTCTCACAACAGCCAGTAAAATAATTTAGGTGAAGAGTTTGTGAAGTTGTCAAGATTCATGACAGAACATAAAATTGTACATGAATCATCACAATTCTACTTTAAGTGAATAACCATTACACTATTTCAAAAACTGAATTACACTTTTGTCAGAAGTCCTCTTTTGTTTACTGTATAGTCCAGGAGTTGATGTCCTCCGTAATAGAAACCAGCACATGTAGGAGGAGAGCTACTGCAGATCACAAGGAAACACTAACACTTTAACTTTGTTAAAAAAATCTGATGTAAGGTTTTGTGAAATAGATATATCAGAACTTACCTACTTTATACTATTTATCTGACATTAATAATAAACTCCTTTTAACAATTCTAATAATTCTGTATCCAGGAAGCATCAATCATGTACAAGGAAATGACAGGGCAAATTTGGGGAATCCCAGGATTGGTATGGTGTATGGCATGGCAGGGCATGGCAGGGCATGGCATGATGTGGCACTGTATGGTATGGCATGGCATGATTGGCATGGCATGACATGACATGACATGGCATGGCATGGCATGGTGTGACATGGCATGACATGGCATAGTATCTAATCTAATCTAATCTAATCTAATCTAATCTAATCTAATCTAATCTAATCACAGAATAACGGAGTTGGAAGAGACCTTGAAAGTCTTCTAGTCCCAACCTCCTGCTTAAGCAAGAAACCCTATACCATTTCAGACAAATGGTTGTCCAGTCTCTTCTGAAAACCTTCCATTGTTGGAATACCCAGTAATAATGTAATAATAACAATATAATATAATAACAATATAATATAATATAATATAATATAATATAATATAATATAATATAATATAATATAATATAATATAATATAATATAATAGTATAGTATAGTATAGTATAGTATAGTATAGTATAGTATAGTATAGTATAGTATAGTATAGTATACAGTAGTATAGTATAGTATTGTAATGTAATGTAATGTAATGTAATGTAATGTAATGTAATGTAATGTAATGTAATGATTTTTCTTTGGATGATATAAACCTTCCACATTTGTTTGTTTATAAGATTTGAATGATCACCTATTTTAAAGTATGACTCTAGGTGGCTCAACAATAAATCTACAAAAACTTTTAAAAGCATATTATTTAGAATATATAGGATGTAGGCATATAGACAAACCATTGAATGGTTGATTGATTGATTGTGTGCCATCAAGTGATTTTTGACTCCTAGCAACTACATGATAATCTATCCCTAACCTGTTTTTTTAATGGTGCACTGGGGAGGATTTTCTTATTTATATTCTAAGAGTAAAAGAATTGTCTGAAAATGAGGGAATTAGCATGAGATGCAAATAGTTGCAGTCATAACTGCTACTAAGGGTAGATTGGGCTATCCATAGATAGCCCAATCTACCCAAAAAGATTAACTACTAAGGGCTAATCTTTTGAAGATTAGTCTGCAGATTAGGAGTAGAGGCAAAGAAACAAAGCTGGGATTAGCAGCCACCACCTTGTTTTCAGACGAACTTCCAAGGAGCATCAGGGTAGGCTGCCAATCTTACACAACCCTGCATTTTATGACGAAGATAAACTATAAAAAGATGCATATTAATATGTATATTTTAGGAGAAAACATGTTTAGAAACACATATTTGAGAGGCAACATATTTAGAAATGTGTATTTTGTGAGAAAACACTTTTAAAATACATATTTAAATGCAACATTTGTGTGTCTTTTAAAATAAAAAACAATGCAGATTCATGGGGAAATGTGACAGAAGGGATTTATGAACCTGTGAAATTGACCCAGACTGACAATAGATTGAACTACCCATCCCTAAGCTTCGGTTTATAAAAACCTGCTGGCATTGCTTCCACACTCTAGTCCACTTGTTGGACAAATCTGACATTACAGGTTTTTTCTGTACAAGAGCTCTTTAGTCAAAACTCTAGTGTAACAAGCAGAGGGAGAAAAGGTGCAAATGCACAGAGCCTAAATTGAGAAATGGAGCTCATTGTTTATGGCAGCTTTGATTGCCATTCGTGATGGATGCTTTGCTATGATTTTGTCTCCAGGAATCATCCTATGAAATAATTCTGAGTTCATTGTATGGATAGAGGTGCCCATGAGATAATAGAAATGTTATTTTTGCTAAAATGCTTAGCATGAGTTGTAAACTGTGGTGTCCACACACAGCCTTCTTGCCATAAAATACACAAATATGTGTTTTAAAAGTGTTTTCTCAAAAAATACACATTTCTAAATATATAAAGCTCTTTGCAGGACTGTGTTTACCCAGGAAAGTTTAACCTACATGTAGTGTGACATCCTCTAAGTGAGATTTGCTAAGTGAGTATTCAGCTGTAATTTGTTCTCCTGAACTTTGGTTGACTTTTGATCTACGTGGCAAGAAAGTTATCATTCTTCTTATTGACAGGGGACTCAACCCTTTATTTTTGCCCAAGTGCTTAGGATGAGTTGCAAGCCGCAGTGTCCACACTTGCCATAACTTGGGCCAACTTGCATCAAAAGAAAAAGGACATCTTTACAAGGTATTTACTATCATTCACCCTGTAACTATTATTCCTGGCAAAACATTGTAATTGTGGTTAAATGGCAGATTACAGATTTATACCAACTTCCTTCAGGCAACTCCTACCATTATGCTCCTAAATTTGCACATGTCCACATTTCCCTCTGGAAAGGCGCCACTGATTCATCGTTTACTGGAGAAATCATATACTTTTTTTAAAAAAAGTTTCTTGTTTTCTCCATAAAAGTGGACTTGTACTATTTATAGAAGGATGAACATGTCTCTTTTTAAAGTCTGGCTTTCACCATAGCCTATAATTTAGGGTAATATAATAAGTAATTTAGAATTAAAGATTTGAGACAACAGTTCAGCATTAACGTCTTTAAGACAAAACATTCAAAATAAAACTGAAGCCACGGGAATAAACTCTGTCATTAGATGCCTACTTTGGGCTAAATTTG
>NC_139512.1:173932467-174042467 GCF_947247035.1 Vipera ursinii | reverse complement strand
AATCAATGACTTTAACAGAGAGAGAGAGAGAGAGAGAGAGAGAGAGAGAGAGAGAGAGAGAGAGAGAGAGAGAGAGAGAGAGAGAGAGAGAGAGAGAGAGAGAGAATCTGCTGCTGTATTGATTCTTTGGATCCCTCTGTGTTTTTTGATCTAATTGATTATGGTATATTATTGGATTGGGATTTCAGTCATAGTGTTATGGTAATGGGATATTTCTGCTTAGCCCCTGATTCTTGAATTGTGAGGCCAACCAGGCTTAATTCTTTTGAATACAAGAAAATATATTCCTTCTCTCTTTCTTTTCTAGGTAACATGTCTATGGCAGACATGTCAAACTTGTGACATCACATGATGTTGCGCAACGTATTGGGATGGTTCTGCCATTGCCGGCAATGGGGTGGGCACAGCTTCTGCATGATGCATCCGGCCCATGGGCTGGCAGTTTGACACCCCTGCATGGATAGCTGGTTGTTAGGCCTGGGACTGGAAAAAAACATCCTGATGAGCTAGGCAGCACTCCAGAAAACAAGTTTGTAGCCAGACATTTGCCTTAATTTCAGTCCATCACTTAAGACACAGGTGACTTTTGTAGCAAAGAGGACTTCTATTTAGGATTATCATATTGTTAAATGATTTAAACAGGGGAAAGATCATGATCAGTGGGCTTGCACAGGCAAAGCCTAAGAAAGTGGGCTTTAGTACTTGATCCAAATTCATTCTGCAGCTTGAGCAAGCAAAGGGGAAGTGGCTTTGGAAGATTAGTTAGATTTGGATTCTCATAAGCCAAGGAAAAGTCTTACTGCTTAAATTGTTCCCCTTTTGTGACTCTTTGCAGTTCTAAACTTGAAATCTGTGTATTAGCTTCCTGAGAAACCATGGACAGGAGCACCAATTAGATATTGCTGGTCAAATAATTCCAGGAAATATAGCATCCACTAATGTCCAACTCTGACTGGTTTGTTAGCTGTAACTGGATCTAAAAAAAAATTAAGCTTGATGATTCACATTTGATAGTTTCTTTATTTGACTACAGCAATGTGTCTTACATAGGGCTACTTTGAAAGATTGTCTCGAGGTGAAAGTGCTACAGGGACTGTAAGTGAGCTTTTAAAACCAAAATAAGGTTTATATAATCAATATATATATTACGCTGTAAAGTCCTAATGCCATTAAATATTATCTTTTCCCAAATGGCTTCCAGCCTGTATACTAAGATCACTTGGGAAAGCCCTGTTTAAAGTCTCTTTAGAGGGATCAGGAACATCTGTGCGGGAGGAGAGGTTAAAAAAGTCAAAATGGTGGCCAACACCAGGCAATTAAAGGGGTAAAGCTTTGATTCCACAGCCATAGGCAGCATCTTTATTTTATTTTATTTTTTCATTTCCCTGCAGATATCCTGAGTGGATTGGCTGACATTGCGAGAGATGGGATAAAAGTTTCTCAATGACTTGGTCTGAATAATGGCACTCTCTCCTGAAAAAAGTTTGATCTTCTTCCCACTGCTGGCCTTTTTCAGGAAACAATAAAAAAAGACTGTTCCTCCAGGCACTCATGTGATTTTAAGATCAAACCACCTTTTAGATTGTCTGCTATTTATTTTGCTTTGAGGATTTTTAAAATAAACTTTCTAATTTTGCTTCATTTATTATTTTTAAACATGATTAATTTTATCATGATGGTTTTATTTAAAATTAATCCCTTACTCTATTTCCCTTGTAAATGGCTCAGGGCTCTTCTCTGAGGAAGAGATCTTTATTTTTTTTAACTGTAGATGAGTGTATGTATGTATGTATGTATGTATTGGATGGATGAATCCAGCCAAGTGGATCCCAGAGAAGAATGTGTATTTTCAGTCAATGTCACTTTCAAATAGATAGACATATAAATTAGTTGTTCTATGTTTCAAAATTAGTTTCCTTCATCATTCAACCCTCTACCTCAAAGTACACATTTCAATAAGTAGAAAATAGCCGAGGTCTATTTGTTAAGAAAAATATCCAAAATGTATGAACAAGCCTTTCTTCTCCTATTTTCCTGTTTTCAAGTGACTGTCATTGGGTATTCTCTTGCCATTTCAGCTTCCCCATTCCAAGGAAGAAGGGAATGCTTTTTTTGGGCCAAGTATGCTTCCTAAAATAGAGGATGAAGTAGGAGTATAATAACAGAAAATTTTCCTCCCTCCTTAAGGAAAATCTTCAATATACAATCTATGAGCGGTGGTGGCACAGTGGTTAGAATGCAGTACTACAGGCTAATTGTGCTGACTGCCATCTCACCAGCTCAAGGTTGACTCAGCTTCCATCCTTCTGAAGTCTGTAAAACGAGGACCCAGATTGTTGTGGGCAATATGCTGACTCTGTAAACCACTCAGAGTAAAGCACTGTGAAGTGGTATATAAGTCTAAGTGATATTGCTATTGCTAAGTAATATTAAGTAATTGGCCACTAATAAAGCCAAATATTCTATTCTTTCATACACTTTGATGAATTTTGTTATTTTTTTAAAAAAATCAAATAAAATTAAAGTTAGAAACTTTTCCTTAAAGAGAAGAATTAAAAGATTTGCATATTTACTTACACATCAAAAGTTGCGGAACTTTTTATAGTCAAGGAACCTATAAATTATAAAGTTGCGTGTGTCTAATAATCTTATGTTATAATCCCAAAGTGAAAAGGCACAGAAAAGTGATAAAACTATAATACTATAATGTATACATTGACCTCAATTTATCCATACTTCTCTTGGATTTAACTTACTCTTCTGCAGAAAATTACTGTCACCCTCAAAACTGTCCAGGAGTGGTGCTATATGACTTCATACAGTATTTTTTAAAATAATTATGGACTGGATTATATCCAATATTTGAAAAGTGTGGGGGGAAAAAATCACATATAACTTGATTCTAAATCATTGTGGACTTCAAAATTTAAAATAAATTAATCTGTGTGAGACATTTTTTGTTAGAACTTAAGCCTCCTGTTTAAAATAAATATTCTGTTAAACCTGCAGAAGAATAAGAATGGAATTGAAAGATCATGGGAAAATATAGAATTACTGGAGATAGATAGGATACAAGTATATAATGTGAAATACTTGAAACATGCCTATTGCTCACATGGTATAGCAGATGCTTTCTTCCTGTTGGATGAATGGCTAAATCTGTTTAAATATGTTAAATTTTTCTGGCTTTGCCCCATCCCCAATTTATGTAAACTCCCTAAATAAATTATGAGTGAAACTATGAAAATTATTACTTCATTATGCAATGCCTGTTTGAGATGTTTGTAGCTCTTACAATATTTTAAAATATTTTAAAATACTTGTTTAATACTTGGGGGTAGGGCCATTTTGCCCATAAAATGGGCAGAAAAAGTCCTTTGCTATTAAGAATTACAACTAAATTCTAAACATTTTTTTTGAAGATGAGAAAACTCTTTTACTGAGATAGACTACTGGTTCATTCATCTCAGTATTGTCTAGAAATTAATAAGACCTAATAGGAATTTTCTGGATCAAGAGATATACCAAAACACAGATGTCTTTCAATAAACATATGTTTCTGAATTTTGCAATACATTTCTCCAGTTTGATTAAATGAGACTTGCACACAAATAGATATAGAATTGGAGAAAGTGTGTATAAAAAGACATACTATTGAAAATTGTATAAAAATGTGTTACGCTGAAGAAAATGGATTGCAAGAACATGCATATTGGGCCACAAATTGCCCACATATCTCCATATTTTAGGAAAACCAGCAGGGAAAGGCATATTGTATTCCCTTTCATGTAGATGGAGGAATCATAAACTGATAAAGAAGTGGATGAATAGAACATATAATGAAAAATGAAATATGTATCACACTTCCTCATGACTGACCTTTGCATTTGAAAAGGAATACTAAATAAACATGGGTTGAGTTGTAAACAGGGAACTTTTTTTTTAATTAACAATATGGAAAAAGAGAATTCTGGGCTTAGGCTCATTAAAACAATTGAATTTTCACATTCTGTTTCTGAAACCTAAGTTTTTCCATTATAGTAGCCCTTAAAAGAATTGTTTTAAGAGGGTGCCCTATATTTACACTGGCTAAGTGACAAGTCTTCCAGTCAGGAAGAATGAGAGAGAGAGAATCAGTGGTGTTCTTAGAAATATTTGGTTTCCTTTATTGTCTGCACTGCTGGAGTAATATGCCAGCTTGGGATTTATTTATTTTTTATTTTTAAAAAACAGATTTCTTTTCCTTTTCTTTTTTTTAGTTGAACTTTGAAACCATTTTTTGTGGGGTACATTTATGTTCCCGCAAAGCCTGACAGGATCTCAGAGCCCAAAGTTTCCCCTAGTGGAACCTATGGTCAAATAACTTTCCATGTTTAACATCCTTAGACTTCTGGTAAGAAAAAGTAGAATTTCTTTAAAAGGTTTAAATTAATTATTTTGGTACCAAACATCTATTTCCTAGAGCCTCCAGCAACAAGAAGCCCTCTGAGCAACCACAATGAAAAAGATATTCTTGTTCTCAGGTGGACTCAGAAGGCCCATCCTTAGATTCTAACTCTTCAGGCACCACATAGGGCTCTTGGTTGTAACCCAGGGAAGGGAGAGGGTGGGGAGAAAAAGCCCACTACCCTCCAGACTAGTTTTCTCCACTACAGTGTTCCAGTTTTCCTCTGGAAAAGAAAGGACACCAGGAGATGTATAAACGGGCTGGTAGGAAGGGCCTTTCCAGAGCAAAGAGAAATTGTGGAACCTCCAGACTAGCTCATTTACAGGACCTGAGATCTTCAAATAGTTTTTTATTTTATTTTAATCCAGCTGCCTGGGTGTGTGTGTGTGTGTGTAAAATAGGCACTTTGCCCATCTCTATTTATGATAATCTATTAAATAACAGGAGTAGTCTAACGTTATCTCAGCTAACTAAGTGTTAATACAGTGAACATTTGCATGCTTGTCTTTATGCATCTGAAAAGCTCGGAGTGGCACCGTTTCTGTTTCCATGCACTTCTTCAAAGCAAGATCTATAAATGTAGGCTTGGCACCTAGGTATTTGCAGAATTGCCTGCTTCAGGGAGAAACAACCCAACCATTTGGCCCATAAGGGGAGGTTGGAAATATTTTATTTTATGAGTTATGAACCTCTCCTGTGGAACACCTATATGGCCCGCAGGAATCCAGATGGCATCTTCTTTTACAGAATCCAGTCAGGACAGACCTGTTCTGTAGGGCACTTGATGCCTAAAGAATATAGGAATTATTCTCACCTCAGGATTTGTGTTTGGGTTAGGTTGTTTCATTTGAGGAGGAATGTTTTAATGTTTTATGGATGTGTCATGTTTTCAAACCATTGAAGGTTTTTATTGAATCGAAAGTCAAGGTATAAATAATAAATATCAAAAATAAATACCAGAATTGGCTCTACCTGTAAGCATTGGCAGCTTCATGAAACGTCACCCACTTTTTATTGAATTATTATCAAATAGTGGGGGAGTGGGGAGAAGAGGAAGTTTCATACCAGAGAAAGTATAGAGGTATTTATGAGGTTTTCTGCCCCAGGGTATGTGAATAACTTTCTTGCCTCAAGGAGAGAGGGAAAGAAAAAAAAATAATTCCAACCATTGCCAGGCTTAAAATGCAAGCCCTTTCTACATTAAATCATGGCTCCCTTCTGGTACCTCTATTTCTTACTTGTGCAGTTTAGTAGACCCAACGTCTGGTGCTTATGAGGAAGAATGGTAGTCTTGACCTTTGTTATTTTCATAGATTAATCTGCCCTCAAACTGTTTCCTTCTCATCTTGTAAGAAGTAGTTCTTACACAAAATGTGTTATGTATCTGTGAGGGATGGAATGTGGAGATTGTTTCTTCAGGTTGGTAGGAATATCAGCTCCATTTGTCTCCTCCTCACCCTCATCTAAAACTAGGCACTTCCTTAAGCTGCTACAAAGGAACTGAAAGGAATCACAACCCCACCACGGATTCTGATGAAAGATCAACACAAGATTCTTCTTCCTTCATTATTAAGATTCTTCATAACTGATGCCAGAGATTTCCCCTTCCCTTCTCTTCCCTCTTTTTACATCATGTCTTTTAGTTTATAGGTCTGCAATAAACGTTTACCTCATTGAGTTCTGAGCTTTCTAAGCTGAAGAGTAGGAGCTAGAACTAAGGAGAAACTTCCTGACAGTTAGAACAATTAACCGGTGGAACAACCTGCCTCCAGAAGTGGTGAATGCTCCAACACTGGAAGTTTTTAAGAAGAGACTGGACAGCCATTTGCCTGAAATGGTATAGGGTTTCCTGCCTGAGCAGGGGGTTGGACTAGATGACCTCCAAGGTCCCTTCCAACTACTACTTCTTCTTCTTCTTCTTCTTCTTCTTCTTCTTCTTCTTCTTCTTCTTCTTCTTCTTCTTGTTATTGTTGTTGTTGTTGTTGTTGTTGTTGTTATTATTATTATTATTATTATTATTATTATTATTATTATTATTATTATTATTATTATTATTATTATGGTAGAATAAATTTGCCCACAATGATAAACTGCATTCATAGAGATTGCCTGCGTTATTATGTACCTGTCCTTTCCAAATTCCAGTCAGCGGAGTTGTTCCAGAGAATAGAGAATCTGGTTATCCCTGCTATAAGTAATCACTGAAAACAACTGAAAATTAGAAAAATTAGATACTAGATTGGCACAATTTCAGAGATGGTGTCCCAATTATGCTGTAATAAACTACCCTTTGATGCTACAGTATTTAACCCGGCATAACAGCAGCAATTGCCTAAGCCGATCTTACAAACTGCTTAAGAAGTACATTGCTTTAGCAAAAGCCGAACCAGGTTTGCTGAAGCTTCAGACCTGTCTGTTTTTCCTAGGGAAAACAAGTTCCTGGTGCTTCAGCAAGTCTGTTGTCAGAAGGCCAGTTTTTCCCCAGCAAACCCCAATCTGTCTCTCTCCCTCTCTCCTCCCTCTGTTTGTCAGTAAAAGGTGTCAGTTAACATCCTCTCCTTCTCCTCCTCCTCCTGGAGGGGTGTCACTCATTCCGGCTTTCTCTCTTATTAATGATTTCTTGCATGGATGTGTCATTACCGTTCTATACTTTTATGCAGATGGCACGACTGTGCATTTTAATGGCAAATCTGTTTCTCGCAGAACGACTGAACTGCAAAAAGATTTTGACAGACTGGATCCAAGAAAACAAACTGGATTTAAATGCAGCAAAACTAAAACAATGCCTTTTGGCTTTCCTAAACATCTGAGCTCAAATTGTAATTTGCCTCTGATGCCCCAAGGGTACCAAAGGCTAAAAAACCTGAAGTTTGAAAATCAAGAAAGTTTTGTTATGTTCTCAAATAAGACCAAGACATACGCAAGTACATATTTCCTCAATAGTGTTTTTTTTGCAGTGTTTCTCACCCTCCTTTGGAAAGCTCTCTATCCCTAAAAATCACAGTTTATGAAGTTATAACCATATGATTTTAGGCATTATATTTGACCTGAAGCTAAGCCCACATCAAATTGCCACACATAAGCATCTCCTCTGAAGTTTGATCTGCATTTAAAAGTCAGTCTATACTGATATTCTCCCTAAAGACAGTTTTTATAATAGCTCATTCGTTTCTATTGAAGGATAGCTCTCAAATCCTACAATGCCAACCCTTTATCAAATAACCAAATTATGCAGCCGTGTACCATATGGTAATTTGGGTAACATACAAAATAATCTTTAACTGTTCTCTTTGGAGTTGCCTATCTCACAGACAGTTATAACTGCAGACATGTGGTATGCAAGAAGAATGTGGCATTTCTTTTGATTAACATGGCATAAAGAGATCCAATTAGTGAGGTCATGGAGATTTGCATTGTGGAAATATATTGTGAACATACAGTACATATGTAAATATCTCTGTTGCATGTATAAGGAGTTTGCGTTACATGTTGCTAAGTTAAGGGAAAGGCTCAGGGTGATGGTCCTAGTTATCTTCTAGAGAAATAAAGAGGACAGTATTTTTCCCCTGCACACCGAAATCTTAATGTAATTCTCCATATTTTGCTTGAAAATGAACAAATTTTCTCCTGTCCTCCTTGCTTGCTGATATTCTTTCTCTCATTTTTACAGGGCATCAGTGGTCAACAAAGAGGTCTCTGTGTGAGGAGTTCTGTTAGGACCTGTTTTTTCTTAATTCTATTTTGGTGTTTAATTTATAGTTAGGCATTGGTACCTGCAACCCAATATATATTAATAATCATCAATAATGGTTGCTTCAAAAGGATTTTGTTTACATATTTATGAAAGATAATACAATCAATGCATACTTTGCTGATGGTCCTGTCTCTCCATGTCAGTAGAAACAAATCAAAAGTGAAGAATTGGGTAAAGGTATAAAGCTTACTTGTGCAAAACATGAGGGCAACTGAATTTTAGATGGTCACAAAGACCAATAGTGTAAAGCATCTTCTATAAGCAAATTGTTCTTCAGGATATGTCCTAATATTGAAATGGAAATTTAAGAAAAATACTTCTTATAGCAAAGAAAAGTTAAGGAACTTTTTGAAGTAGACTTATGGAAGGACAGGGAAGAGCTAAAAAGAGCTAGAACTTGCAATATTAGATTTTTTTCCCCCTTACAGTGTAATCCTATACCTATCAACTCAGAAGTACATCCCAGTGAATTCTGAAAGCTAATTCTCAATTACTGCCTACCGTTCTAAGTTTATGAACCCTAAACTAAACTGGACTTACTTTTAAATAGAGCTATATAGAATTGCACTGTTAGATTGTAATACTATTATCTGCTTATCAGACAATAAGGCCTGTTAAACACAGGAACTGATATTTGACTAGAGATATATATACAGCTGCACTTTAAAATGAAAACAGAGTAAGAATAATTACCAGAATGAGAATCCAACAGGTGGAGATTAAAACAACATAATCTTCTGCAAAAAAAAGGCCTTTTGGATTAATTTGTTTTTAAAAAAAATCAAATTCCTTTTGAAACAGTTTGGCTTTTAAATCATTCCTTGGCCCTAATAGTCTCATTCTGGTGTTTGTCTATTTATCTTAGAGGGTGTATTTTGAGTAGCACCAGCAGGAACCTTTTATACTTCCTTGTATGACTTAAGAGCCATGCAAAAACTATGGTGATTGCTTTCAAAAATTGTACATGGACTGCATGACATATTGATATTTTCAGGGTCTATAGGACATGAATAAAAATGGACATTAGGGAGCACCCAAAAAGTGGTGGATAAAGATAACATGTTATTTCTCCCATTCCTTTCCCTACACCCACAGGCAAATGTAGGCCTTGGTTTCCTTTTAAAATGAAGCCGAAAAGCAAATTCTAGCAGTCAATACACCAGAAGGGATTGTGAGCAAGAGTGCTGTATATGTCTGTTCTTGTTGTTGTTTTATTGACTTTTATGCAATAAAAATAGAGTTCTCTGTTCAAGTCCCTGAAGAAATAGGAATAGCTTTGCTGTGTAATTGCTTATCAGCCTTGACGTGGCTTCTTGACATTGAAAAAAACAGTGAATTTGTTTCATATTTCTTTAAGCTTTATATTAAAAGGATGGACAGTGTGTGTATGCATCTACATGTCTATGTGTCTATGTGCATGTGTGTGTGTATAGAGAAAATATGACCACAATGAGATTTTCCTTTCATCTATATTCATGTGTGTGTGTAGAGAAAATATGACCACAATGAGATTTTCCTTTCTCCTCAGTTCATGGAAAAAATGCCTTAAGAACTTCTTTTGATGTTATTGCTCAACTTTTGCCCTTAATTGATAGAAGTTCTTTATAGGTCCAAATGTCCTTTATGTATAGTGCTTGGGAGAAGGGAAATATGTGATCTATAATGTCAGAATGGATGGATGGATGGATGGATAGAATTTTAAAACGTAAAAGATACTGTTGGAATAACTTTAAATAACATTTTCTTTTAAAAAAAGCAATGTAAATAAAGAAGCATATTTTGTTATTATTTATATTTCAAGTTGCATACATCATTTCTTCTTAATAATTATTCTCAAGCTGTTTGGGAAAGTATATGAATGCTTTCCCTTATACTTGCAAGAATATAGGAATATTGGCACCCTTCATCAAATCCTAATTCCCTTGTAGGTTTTAACAAAATCTATACAATTCCAGGATGCCTCTTCTTCATTGCTTTTTATTCCAGCTACTCAAAATGACTCTGAAACCAAGCAGAGGGGCTTCTAAAAAAATAGAACTGAATATCTTACAGATGAGATCAATTTTAAAACAAAGACCAATAGTGTAAAGCATCTTCTGTAGGCAGGTAGATATACTGTAATCGATTTTTTAAAAAGCAGAAAAATAGTTATAAATATATATTTTATGGCTGCCACTGTTTTTGGGTGAAATGGCTTCCAAATAATACCATGAGGAACAATGAATATCAGTTGAAAAAAGTAGCTGGATGGCCTGCAGCATTACTGGGAAGACATCTCACTGAGAGAAATGGTTATTTTTCCAAATGTTTGTCAAATGCTTTCCAAGATGGAAGCTCTCTGCAAGCCTATCCCATTTGCTGCTCTCCTGAAATCTTCTTTCCAATTTCTTCAATGTTTTCTTTCATGAAAATTAATAAAATAACTCTGAGAAAAGCTAAAAATGTCAAAGCCATTTGGGTCCAGCCCTAATGGAATGTCATACAATACAATGCCCATTTCTTTAGTCAATCAGACTCAGAAAAAGTTTTGTTAAATGGCCAGGCCCCCATTTTGAAAAGGTGGCAAGCTGGATAGTAGAATCAGGCATATTTTTCTTTCCAAAAGTACTAGACAAAAATGGCATGTTATGCTCTGACTTTAATGTTGTCCCCCAAATCCCCCCCCTCGTCCCATCAGAATGAAAAACATGATAACTAGCTGGCTTTATTTTCTGTTTCTGAAGTTTTGAGTAGCCAGCAAAACAACCTGTCTTGCAATTTTTATAAACACTGGTAAGAATATTACTAGTATGTTGCTAGAAGAGAAGTAGGTATTTCCCTTGTGTGGAGCTCACAACTGCTTTCCTCTGAACAAGAATCGGAATGATTATCTCCAGGCTGTTAGAGCAAGCGTTGGTATCTCCAGGCTGTTAGAGCAAGCGTTGGGGACTGAGATCACTATAGAGAGGAATTTCATTTCAAACTTTCCTCTCCTGCCCTACCCTCCCTCTGCTTGGGGACAATCATTGTTTAGAGGCAGAAAGTTGAGCTGGAAGTCTTGTCAACACAGTCACACCCTTTTCATGGGAAGTTGCATGTTGGCTTTGGGACTTTTTCTTTTAAAGCCACGCAATTTGTGCCAGTTGTGACATGCCCTTTTATTATCCCGTGGCGACCTCTCAGCAGTAGTTCATGCCTTTGTAACCACAGAGAATTGATTACTATAATTCCCTCCGAGCAGGAGTCACCAATTTGGCATCTAAATTGCCTGCCTCTTATTCCAATGGCCGTCGCTTGGTTCTTCACTGATGAAGATAGGATCAGCCATAATTGTATTTCATCTTCCTGGCCCACTCAAACCTTGGTATTTGGGGAGAAGAAGAAAAAAGAAAGAAAGAATTTGCTTGCTACTCTGGTGGGTCGGCAGACTGTCTTGTTTGATCGTTGTCAGCATGACAAAAAGAGCAACCAAATGGATTGTTTAAGAAAGTCAATTAAATTTAACAGTTGAACAGAAAGGAGGGTCTACATCCAAGTATTTTAAAGTCAGCAGGACTGGGCTGGCTGCAGTTTTTGAATGACAGAAATGAATCTTATTATCACATCTAAGCAGATCTGCAAAGCCTAAGTATCTCTAATTGCATTTCTAAGTAGTCATCACCTCTCATCTGCACATCACTCTCTTCCCCATGATTGCAATTCAGATGGTAAGGATTGGGGCAGCAGAGACTTTGCTTTTTTTGTTGGCATTACATTGATGATGCTATATTTTAGCTGACTTCACAAATCCTGCTGTCATCCAATTATCATCATCATCATCTCAAATCAATTCACTGCGGGATGAAAGTTTTCTCAGTGAAAGCTACGTTGGTCCAGTGTGGGAAGGTAGATAGACACTTCAACTTCTTAGTTGAAAATGGCCCAAATCACTCAGCCAGTCAGCTTCTGTGTCTAAACAAGCAATAGAACCTGTTTGTCTCACCTCCCAGTTCCCTTAACCACTATTCTACACTAAATTTTAATATATCCATAGATATTTTAACACAGGGCTTTTTTGTCATAGAATGCACTGGAACAGAGTTCTGGCACCTTTTTTTGACGGATTTTCCAAAATTGCCTTCTTTTCCTATTGTTTCCCTTCCTATCCTTGCTTGTTTTTGAAAATGCCCCACTGGCGGTACGGTGCAAGCAGGGTCCCCTCCAGTGCTGTCTGCCTCCTCTAGGAGGAGCCATGAGGCACCGGACCAACACAGCCAGAGCGTGGCTTGATTGGCTGGGTCAGACCATGTGGTATGGAAGCCGATGGTGGCAGTGGAAGACACATAAACATGGAGGCTGTCTTTCACGAGAGGGTGAGCGAGCCTTTTGCCTTCACTTACAGAAGGTGGGATGTGAGGTTAAAAAGAGGCATGGCAGCTTGCCTGACAGCAAAACTTTGCTGTTTCAGTTTCTTGGGTAATTCAAAAGCTGGGATGTCTACGAAAATCTCTTTTTAGTCTTTTATATCTTATATTCAAACTGCAGAGGGGAAGAGTTAGAATAAAGCCAATGTCTTGTGATTTGGAGGTATTATTATTATTAATAATATATATTAATATATATTAATTATGTATTGGTCAGATGTAAATGTAGACCTACAGTATGAGGTTTAATTAGATCTATTTATTAAATTGGGTTTAACTTAAAGGTAAATTAAAAGTAATCTGTTTACTGACAAAGTTTCAACTTTAATTTGTTTCAAGTCAATATCCATATTAAACTCCAAATGTAAATTTTTCCACCTTGTTTGACAACTTCTTAAAAATAATTCAATCTTTTATAAGCAACCAAATTTTGTTTTATTGGGCCAATTTCATTCCACATAGAAAGCTGACATTTCCACTCATTAAACTAAATGGGTATGCCAGTGGTAAATGTCCCAAAAGATTAATAAAATGTCTTCTTGTAATTTAAAGCCACACGGTGCATAGTAACATTAATGGTATTAACTTACCTTGAACAAAATCCTAATCTTTTAGATATACTAAAAATTGAAGGGTTTTTTTCCCCCAACTACAAATGTAAACCTTGTAGGGTAGGCAAGGTGGGTTGTATGACATGTATGAGTTCCGGCACCTTTTTTTTTTTCAAAACAGCACTGTCTTAACATGTCTTATTATTCCAGACATTTCACACCATAAACCACAATTTATGGACTAATATTATGTAAGAAGTCATCCATTGTGGTTCATTTCAAACCAGAGTTGGAATAAGGTTGTTTGAGTGAGGTATAGGAACTTAACCAACCACTAACTTATAATTAACAAAATAATTGTAGCATAACAAGATGCCTATTTTTGAGAGCAGTGGTATCCAACCTTTCCGGCTCCACAAACTGGCAGCGGTGGCAGCAGCAGCGGGGGGAGGAAGGGATAGTTTCATGCAGGGCTTTTTTTCCTCATTGAACACTCAGAACGGAGTTCCGGCACCTTTTTTGGATGGAACCTTGTAGGGTAGGCAAGGCGGGTTGTATAACATGTGTGAGTTCCGGCACCTTTTTCTTTTACAAAAAAAGCACTGGTTTCATGCATGCATGCCTGCTGCTCGCAAAAGAGGAACTTAGCGTGCTCACCCACCACTTGCGCGGCCCAGTTCCCAACAGGTTGTGGACTGGTCCCGGTCAGCAGACTGAGAGTTGGGACCCCTGACTTAGAGCAAAGTATAATATCCAAATCTGCAGAAACACTATATCATTATTTATTTAGTTTAATGTATTTTATTTATTCAGCAGTTTTATATGGTCACTTTTCTACCATTGGGACTCCTTTTGTCTTAAGCTGTTTAAATCTGCTAACAATGAAATTATGCTGATGGAGCTGCCATTCAGAAATGTTGACTGTGTGAAAAGGAACCAATAAACTGAACTTGTCCCTCAATTTGTAAATGAGAGCACAGCTGGTTTGCACTGACTTCATTCCTTTCAGGGTTGCACACTGGCAATTTCAGGTGTTTTTGCTTGGCCCAGGAAATTGGTTGAATACCATCTAGCCAAGTAGTTCAGTGGTAGCAGACCAAGATCTTCAGGGCTCAGTATTGCTCAGACTTACCTGGAGTTGCTGGAGACCACACCTGAGATTTTCTACATGCAAAGCACTTCTTCATTACTGAGTTGTGGTTATTGAAGGTAATTAATGAAATTCTCCCCATCTTAATGGTTCTCTAAAATTCCAAATTAATTTCCAAATTGGAAGCAGTATTTGAGAAATTGTCTGCTTTATTTGCATAAAGAATGCTACAAATTATTAGAAATGGATGCATTTCCCTCTGTTCATTTGCAGATTTTTAATTCTCCTTTCAATCTTCCCCATTCTGTGAGATTCAGGATGATTTCAGCTAAAACCTCTCATCAGCTCAAATTAACATGCTCATCTCAGACATAAGTTGTAGATCAAATCACTGAATGGGTCAAAGATTTGGGATAAGTGCTCAATATTACATGATCATGAGAGGAACGCTTGAATGTTGCATCAATATTTTACTAATGTGCATTCATCATATGTTTATTGATCAAATAATTGCAAAGAACAAGTTGATATATACAGAGATAAAATTCCATCATGATTTTTCTCTGGAGAATTTATCAGGCTGGAGATGTATATATCAATAAAAAAATTACCACAAGTAGTTTTTATATAGTTAAATCATATATATGCCAGTGAGTATGTAACCTAGTTCAGCGGCCCCCAACTTTTTGGGCACCAGGGACCAGTTCCATGGAGAAAGGTTTTCCTGCAGACCAGAGGGGGCAGGGTTTTGCATGCTGCCTGCATTCAGCAGATGGGGCTTTGCTTGTTTGCATGGCCCGGTTGCTGATATGCTGTGGCCTGGTGCCAATCCATGGATCAGGGGTTGGGGACCCCTGACCTAGTTCAAATAGAAATCAAGATCCATATCAATGAAATCCAGACTGGAGAGATATCAGAGAGAAATACATAGTCAAAATCAAGGATGAGGTAGGCAATATTTGAGAGATCAGAGATTCTCCTGACCTTGGGAAGGGGTGTGGACAGTGGTGGGATTCAGCTGGTTTGCACAACTTCGGCAGAACCGGTAGCTAATTTTTTGTTGCCCAAGCCCAGAATGGACTTCCGGAAATGGCATCCACACAGAGAACTGGTTGGTCACATATTTGAATCCCACCACTGGGTGTGGAAGCCCTTCTTGCATTATTGTGATATAACTAGAAGAGGCACAGCCAATATTTTTGGCTTGTAAGGGAGAATTTGGGGGTTACAATGGAAGAGAGAGGCTTCCTTGAGGCAAACAGCTCTATTTCCATCCTTAAAATATCCTTAAACCTGGAAAAAAGCAGGCCAAAGTAATACCACTGAAAGTTGACAATTTTACTTCTGAATTGGTGGCATGATCTCAATAGGCTGCACACACAGCTATATTTTGGAGAGCCAAATTTTAGATTCCACAAGTGGCAGCCTGAGAGAAGGGAGTCAAGATGAATATATCAGTCTCTCCTGATTTGTTGGAAGTTGGCTGTACGCACCTAGAGCTGTTGGGAATCGGGTGTTCTCTAAATCTATGAGAATAAATAAATTGGTCAGGCTGAAAAAGGTAGCTCAGATAGCAGTGGGCTTTTTCGGTTGGGATGAAAATCATATCTCCTTCTGGCTCCCAAGTGATGACATAAAAAAAATCAGCCACTACTTCTATCAGTATATCTCTAGTGGATGCATGCACCTAGCATCTCAGAAGCCCAGCTTCCAATAAGTTAAAAAGCTGCCTTAATAAACCTTTCCCCCCCCCCCCACACACACACTTTCTACAGTTTGGCAATGCTATTGTTAGCATATTTGCTATTCTTCTGCATTGATTCAACAGCAACTTCAACCAGTGGGCTACCTGAATGCCATCGATGATACATGCATGAGGCATCATAACAAACTAACTCCTGTTTATTTCTGAATCTGTTATATTGAGATGAGTGTTTTAAACCAGTGTTTTTCAATCTTGGCAGCTTAAAGAGATGTGGACTTCAATTCCTAGAATTCTCAGTCAGCATGCTGGCTGGGAATTCTGGGGACTGAAGTCCACCCCTCTTAAAATTGCCAGGTTTGAGAAACACTGGTTTAATCCAATTTGCAAAGAACCTTGAAATGAATGTTGGTGTTACTAATTCAACTTTCAGCCTGCAATCCACCACCAGTCCAACTCTGGCTGCAGGCGTTTCTGCAGTCCACTGACAAGCAAGCAGGCCCCTCTCTACCCACTTCAAAATATTCCTGAATACCTAGAACTTCTTTGGATCTCTTCAATGTTAGAACTGAACTCGAGTAGGGTGATAGCAACAGTAACCCTAGTTAAGCTGTTTTATATCATAGCATCTTGCCCAGGGATGTCCTCTGTTCAGACTTTTCTATGGTGTTCACATGGTTATCTTTTCGGCATCAGTTGAAGTTCTTTAATTTGCCAGGCCTTTTAGCTGTTTTTATTATGTGTGTGATCTCCCTGGCTCCAGTATTATGTGGTTTTTTAATGTCTACTCTTGTTTGTTAACATTCTGCTGTTTTAATATTTCTAAAACTGATCTCTTCTTGTTTTAAGCATGCACCATTCTGAGAAGGCTTTGAGGTTGAAGTACAGGATGCAACGATGTAAAACAAACAAAAGAGTGGATGAAATTAAAGTGCTGATCGTGACACAAATATTTATCTTCAAGAGCAGCCCCTTCCCTCAACCCTCCATAACTTCCTGCAATGATCTTTTCAAAATAATGCTCCCATCAGGAGAGACCTTTAACTCTGCAAGTGCCCTGGTTATAGCGCAACAAGAACAGAATTGATTCTCAGCAGTGCTCAGAAACTGACACTGTACAGTGCTCCTTGATGAAGTGCAACTCACATCAAGCAGTGTACTTTTTTAATGCATGTGCACAGAACATTTATTTTTATTTCAGTCAGCAGGAAGTTTTTGGCACAGGGAAAGAATTGTCTCTAGGCTTTTTTTAAGCTTCTGGGGAAAAAAAAGTTTTTTAGCAATATGATTTCTGATTTAAAGCAAGTTGCTTGGGAAAAGTATTCCTGGAAGAATGGGGCATAATATTTTTAGGGACCCAATTAACATAATTAGAATGATTCAGGTTTGGAAGCAACCTTGAAAGGTCCTATACTTTTCAGGGCCAGCCCAGAATTAATGTCTTAATATCTGGAACAAAAGACAAATGACACCCCTTCTATTTCATAGATGGCAGGCGAACACTATTCCAAAACTGACAGCAGGAACAGCCAACTCTTCCAATGTGAAGATAGTGATCTGTTTTAGGGGACCCGGGATGGAAGGTTGAGTCAACTTTGAGCTGATCAGGATCGAACTGCTGGCTATATGCAGAGTCATTGCACCACCGTGCCTCAGTAAATATCCTCTAGACAAACTTTTGCCTGTGAGCCAGTTTCATGTAGCAGTTAAAATGTGGGATTAGGAGTAGGGAAAGCTGAGCTTCCTGCCTGTTTTAGGCATGGAATCCAATGGGCTGGCCTTGAGTCAATCCAAGGCCAGATTAAGGTCAACTGTTGCCCTAAGCACATTCCAACAATGGCGGTCCTCTAAAGAAGCAAAACTCCCACATCATGAGATGGAAACAAATGTGTTAACTGACAACATCTTCAAATCAAACTGTTAAACTTTAGTCACTTGCAAAAGTAAACATTTTAAACCACACAAATAAAAGCGAAACATGGTAGATAAAGACAATTACAAATAAAAATCAACTAAAGTCAAGTGTAGCTGTGAAAGTGAATGGAATAATAATTAGTAAAAAAAAACACCTCTGTCATGCCCCCTTTGTCTTGGTACCCTAAGCACATGCTTATTTTGCTTAATGGTTAATCCACAGCTGGGATAGTCATATCCCTAGTAAGTGATAATGGCAAACCATTTAAAAAACAGTTGAACTTCTGTGTCTTCTGCACCAGGACAACACCAAAAATATTTATTTTTTCTTTGTTTGGTATGATTGCGGTAGCAGTACATTTGCAGCATAATAACAGTTGCAGAATTATCTGTCAAAATCAGATTTTGGGGAATGTGTTACAGACATTCATCCCATTTAGGATAATTTGCAATACTGCTCCAAATTTATTGGATTTGGGCTTTGCCATGAGGTGGCTCACACCCACAACTTGTTATTTTTGAGAAACAGACTTTTGAAAAGGCCAAATCAGGGAAATTTTCATAACAAAATGTGGCATCAAGGAAATGTGCATCAAAATAAAACCTTTTTCCTTTTCTGTTCCAATATTAAATGTGAAGGGATAGGAGAGAAGGGGAGCGAAGGGCAGAGAGGTGAGGGGAAGGGAGAGGAGAGAGGAAGGGAGAGGAGGAAAAGGGAGAGGGAGGGGAAGTGAAAGGGAGGAAAGGGAAGAGGGGAGGGGAGGAGAGAGGAGGGGAGGGGAGGGGAGGGAAGAGGAGAGGAGACCACCAAAGACACATTAACACTTTGGAACAAAGCAACTCCAAAGAATGGGACCTAGGAGAGGGAAAAAGAAAGAGTTAAGGATTACTTATTGCATTTTTTTTTCAATATCTCACAATACCTTGAGAATCCCAGCAAGCGGAATACAAATGACCTCTTATAAAGTCAAGTGTATGCATGATTATTATTTTGAGGAGATTTACACTTCTTTTAAGGGTCTGGGAAAAGATTGAATCAAAGGTGAATGTGTTTGTGTATCTGTGTGCATTTGTGCACACATGTATATGAAGGGAACTCGAGGGTCCCCATCCAGAGTTCACTAGCATGGTTCCTTATTGTTGATTTCAGCAAAAGAACATTTGGTGTATGTTGTTGAAAAAGATGTTTGTTCACTCTAGGCATTAAGGACCCCCCAGAGCTTAGCCTCAGCTTCCTTGCTGCTGAGATGCCTGGTCAAGCCTTAAAAACTTTATAGATTCTGGCACAGCCTCAGCACAGAAGCTTTGAAGCCTGAGACTTTTGCCTGCCCAGAGCAAATATAAATTTTTATCAGCGTAGTAAATGTTTGTCATTTAGAATGTCAGTAGAGCCACCTTTATTAAACGGGAAGGGAAGGAAAAAGATTTTACAGGCTATGGACTTTGGAGATTTGGCTCGCTGGCAGGCAGAAATACAGTGGTGTCTTAATGTCACTGAGATTTCAATCCTGATATTTCCCTTCATCCTGGTGCATTACTTGCTGAAACTAGAACAGGTAAATCTCTCACACACCAGAAACTCCATACATAGCTTCCTCCTGAATAAATGTTGCAATATTAATTTAAATAAAGTGGTCAAAAAGTAAAACTAAAGTATTTTGGACTCCACTGCTGGCTACCTTGTCTATTGGCTAGACACATACTTGAAAGCAAAGATTAGACTGGTTTCCTGATGCTTATAGAATGACTCTAGATGCAGAATGAATGAACCTTTATTGTCAAAGTACAACCATGTATACATTGAGATTGGCTGAGCCTCCCTTCGTGTCCCCACCCCCCAACTCACAGTGACAACAAACCCTCCATCTTGTTACACCATGTGAGCTAATTGCACAACACACCGGCCTCACAAGTCAATTCTGCATAAAGTTTATAAAAAAATATTTCCCATTCAAAAGCCTAACACCCCATGGATAAAAGCTGTTCTTCAGCCTGTTGGTGCAGCTGGCTATACTCCTATATCTCCTAGCCGATGGTAGGAGAGTAAAGAGATACCGTCCAGGGCAGGGGTGTCAAACTCAATTTCATTGAGGGCCGCATCAGCATTGCGGTTGCCCTCAGGGGGCCGGGTGGGTATGGCCTTGGTGGGCGTGGCCTACTGGGTGGGCATGGCTAGAGTGCGTATGGCCTACTGGGTGGGCGTGGCCAGCTCTACATCGTTTGCATCAAGGGTGCCTATGGGGGCCCGGGCAGGAGTGGGACAGATCTGAGGGTCTCTGGCAGAAGGAGGGTCTCTGGGCCAGGGCCAAGGCAGCGGGGGCCGTTCCCTTACTGTTTCCAGGATGGCTTCGCGGGCCGCATGAAACCACTTTGCGGGCCGGATCTGGCCCCCGGGCCTTGTGTTTGATATGTCTGGTCCAGGGTGTGAGTCATCCTTGAGAATTTTCCTCACTCTTCCAAGGCAACGAGCCCTGGCGATGTCATCCAGTGGTGTCAGCGGACAGCCCTCAATGTCTTGTGCTGTGCTCACCACCCTCTGTAATACTTTCCTATCTGCGGCTGTCAGACCAGCATACCAAACCACAATACCATACGAGAGGACGCTTTCTATAGTAGACCGGTAAAAGAGGGTCATTAGCCGTTGTTCTACCCTGTTCTTCCGCAAGACCCTGAGAAAGTGAAGCCTCTGTTGGGCCTTTCTAGCCACCTGGGTTGTATTAACTTTCCAGGTCAGATCTTCGCAGAGGTAGACTCCCAGAAATTTAAAGGAGGAAACTCTCTCCACACAGTCCTCCCTGATGTAAAGTGGGGCAGGTTTCTCCTTTTTCCTCCGGAAGTCTAACACCATCTCTTTCATCTTGCTGATGTTCAGGTGCAAGTTGTTGTTACAACACCATATGGATAATTTTTGTACCTCCGCCCTGTATGCTGTCTCATCCCCACCTGAGCAGTGTTTCAAGGTCGATCTCTTTACTCAGTGCCCATGATTACTCTGATGGCTCACAGGGAGTTATTGAGAAGGTTAGCCTTGAGAGTGGGATGCTGAAGCTGATATGGATTGTGAGCTTACTTTTTTCTGCCCAGAGAGCATCATCTGCAATCAGGAGGTTGGTAGAAAGACAAAGAATTTTTTCTCAGACTCATATGGAGAATAAAGTAGAAGCATAAAACTTTCCTTAGCTGTTTTCAACATCTCCCCCAGAACCTTTGAGGCCTTCAGACCAAGGGGATGATCTTCCTCGAACCAAAGCAATAATGGAGCTATTTTACCTCTTGCTTTTTCTGTCCTCTTGAGGAACAAAGAACCATTTTAGACCTCTTTGTTCAAGAGGAAAAGGTGGGCAATGGGAAGTGCAAGTAGGATGCCTGGATGAAAGGGGTCTTGTCTTGCCTTGTCATCTTCTTGATTTCAAGCCATCACATATTTAGCTGAACACTTGATTAAGGCTGTTGCTTACTCCAGTTAATAATCCATATTATACAGCTTTACTTTGTTCTGTTCTGCATAATCCATACTTTGTAATACTAAAAGCACTGGCTGGCCTATTCTGGTTGAGGGTGGAGTGCACAGCAGCCATTATGTTGTGGTGTGTGTATGTGTGTGTATCTATTTGTCTATGATTCCTTCCCATTCTCATCAAGAAATGAGATTGAGTCACTTTCCATTTCTCATGTAAGTAAACACAGTAGTGTTCTTTGTTGCTGGTGATAGTCTAACACATTGATTCTCGTTCTCTTGCATTATAATAATTGAACTTGAAATATTTATTGGTAAATCAGTCATCTGTAATCTTCACACCATCTCCATGCCTGCACCCGATATACAGTACCCCAGATAGTCCAATCGGGATTGGTGAAACTCACATTTGGATAGTTTCACATATAGGTGCACCTTCAGTAGTTTGTCTAACACCTGCCAGACCAGATGACTGTGTTCCTCCATGTTGGTTGTGTAAATCAGGATATTGTCCATTTAAACGAGAACCCCGTGGTACAAATGCTCATGCAACACCTTGTTGATCAGCTGCATGAACACTGTGGGGGCTTCCTGTAACATGAACGGCATCACCTGAAATTGATAACTCCCCAACGGGCAATTAAATGCTGCTTTCCATTCATCCCCCCCCATTTCACATGAACCCTATAATGTGCCTCCCATAAGTCCAATTTGGTAAAAACCCTACCCTTCACCAGATGAGCATGTCCTTCATCAGTGGCAGAGAGTACATGTTTTCTACACATACCCCGTTGATGCCACAGAAATCCACACACAGACGTAGGGTCCCATCCTTCTTCTCCTTAAATAGGACTGGAGCTATGACCCATGACTGTGTGGGTTCTATGAACCCCCGTGCCTGGTTCTTTTCAATGTAGCTGCGCAATTCCTCCATCTCCCTGGGTGTCATTGCATACATGTTAGACTTTGGGAGTTTAGCATCCAGTAGGATCTCAATTGCACAATTGGTCAGCTGATGGGGGGGTAAAACATCGCACTCCTGTTCGCTGAAGACCTCAGCAAGGTCAGAATACACTGACGGAAAAGGAGGCCTGGACACTGCTCTCCCCTCTCCAGACTCCCCCTCTCCTATGCTCTCCATACTTTTCTGAGCTTGTTCATGGGGTGGGTGGCTGAGGACTCCACTCCCCTTCATCGTCATCAATTAATTGCCTGTTTTGACACTTCGTCAACTGGGGCCCCAGAGCACCTGGCATGTGCAGCTGATGGGCCACAAGACCAGTCACAGCCGAGCTATGCCACCACTCTCCTGAGGCTCCTGCACCGTCTCAGGGCCCAACTGTGGGTCGATTGCTGGCTCTTCTGACCTGGCCTCATGCACCTTGGGCCGGACCATCAGCTACGTGTCACTGTCCACAGCCTCCAGTGCTGCCATGCCAGCCACAGCTGGCTCCCCCACCTCTCTTACAGCCACCATCGCCTCTATGCCCCCAGCCATCCCCCCTGTACCTGTATCATCAGGAAACACCAGGGGATTTGGGTAGGGACAGGAAAGAAAGGAGTGCTGACTTTCTGTCAGAGGTCCCAACCACAGACCTAAGCCCAACAGAAAACAGGGCATTGGTATACGAGGAAACCAGGTTTATTTGAGTACACTCTGGCATGCGAGCTCAGAGCAGTTGCAAACAAAGTCAGCGCTGTGAGCAACTGCCTCTCAGCACACTAAATAGACAGATCCCACCCGGGCCAACCCCCACCCACCTAACCAGCATCCGGAAAGATGATTTTGAGCACCCAGCTCACAGCAGCCAGCCCCTTCCCCCAGCAGTCAGCCTGGCTTGGGCTCTGGTCCGCAGCAGCAAGGTAGCAAGGCAGCAAAGCAAGTGAGGGAGGATTTCAAAGTCCCCGCAGTTTCCCCGCACCGACCAGCTGTTTAGTGGAGCATCGAACAGCTGAGCTGGCAAAAACCAGAAGTCTGTGACCACCAGCCAGCCGGCTCCTCGACGATCGCTGCACTTCCCCCCCGAACAACAAGCCGATACAGGGGGGAGGGCTGTCATCGCCGCTGCCTCCAGCTGTTGCCACCAGCCTTCGCTATCACTCTGGATGCACCCATGCCCCTCCCCCACCCGGTTAGTGGCAAGCCCGCAGGGCTCGACAACTTTCCCTTCCCAACCCATCCCATCCCCTCCTCTCCCCTCCTCTCCCCTCCCCTCCCCTCCCCTCCTCTCCTCTCCTATCTCATCCCATCCCATCCCATCCCTTCCCATCCCATCCCATCCCTTCCCATCCTATCCTATCCTTTCCCAATATAGTTGTTATAATGGATCTTCCTGGCTGAATTTTAACTTCTTAACTTTATTTTCTCCCCCGGTTCATTGTCCGAGGAACATCAATTCTATAATGTGAAATAATGTTTTTTTCAGGTTCTTTTTGAGTAGAGACAATTATGAAGTTTCACAGTTAACATTCTTAAAAGCAAAGTTTTAATAATTTATTAAACGTCATATATAGAAACATAAACATCCCATTTCATATGATGTTTCATGCATTAGATATATGCAACACATGGCAACATGTGATTTTGTTGTTGGCCAACCATATGGTTGAAGAAGAACTACACGATATTAATATTAGCAGAGAAATGCCAACACTCAAAGTTTTGTCTTTTTTCAAAAAAGAAATGTGGTCCTTAATTTCTAATTAATTTATGCATGATAGTGTACTGACTCTGTATATTACTTTGAACCCTGCAAAGTTAAAGCCTGTATCTTTGGGGACTTTCCAAATGTTCTAATTAATGAACTTAATGCACAGAGGGAGGAAACTAGAAGAATGATCTCACCTCCCCTTCCTTATAAAATATTCATTTTGTGCTACATTGTTTTTCTTTTAAAGAGCTCATATAATTAACAGGGAGAAGCTCCTGTAGAAAGCTGAAAGAGGGCAGTTCTGAGGAAGAGGAAGGAGAGGTTCACATGGTTGTAGAATCATGCAGTTTTACTCAGTTCTTACCTTAATTGATGAATATGATTTAATTTTACAAAACGTTGCTCCTGACTTCAGTACTACACAGAGTGGTCACCCATAAAATTGTTAGCTTCCAATGGATTTTGCCTGTATAGGGCACACCCACCCCACTATTACCTCAGGTAATTTCTCCTGAGGTTGTGCAAATCCTGAACTCAGAGTGCATCAGGGCAATTCAGGGTAAGCAGTTAAAGTAAACAATAGTTTTTAACTCACATGACATGGAGTAGATGGCACTAATGTGCCCTATTTCCAATTGGAAGTCATCCTCAAAGTACTGCACCAAACAGATAATCGAGGGACTCTATTGACTGCATATTTATTTATATATCTATTCATTTATTTATGTTTAAAAAAAGTGTGATGCTTGCTTGTGGTGGGAAGAGAAGTGGGAGTTTGGAGTTACTGACAGGTCTGCTCTCAAAGTAGAGAATTTGTTGTGACCGGGCTACCACCTTTCCCCAATTAAGGTGTCTAGAAGGACAGAGTAGGGAGAATTTGAGATATTTTTCTTTTGCTTCCCTCACAGTTTTTCATTTTATTCCAATATGGTTATGAAGTTTTGTAACTGTCTTATCTACCTGACACTATTTTTAATGGCAAACTTTCCAATTGTATATTTATTCAATTCTATCATATTCTGGAAAATCTGTTTTGTTTTGTTTCTTGCCACCATCCTCTCATTAATTACTTTGCAGCATTTTTGCTCCAAATTTCATTACATATTGTTTGAAGGAGGAGGGGGAGGGGTGAAGGACCATGATACAGAGAAGAAGGAGAGGTGAGCACTTATGTTAGGAGATCTGAAGCAGAGTCTGAAAAACTTTGTGCTGCTACTTAGAAAATTGCCATCCTATATTTAGTGTGCTAATGATCAATTATTCCTTTACATTTCATCCCATTCAAATCATTCAAAAGTCTCTTCACCAATCTCTAGGAAATATAATATATTACATCTTTTCGTGGTGATCTAATTTCCCTGTATATTTCGTCCCATTCTGATAATACACAAAGTAGTTATAGTTGTTTATGCATTTCCTATATTTGATAATAGGAGGTCAGAGCTCCATTTTTCTAATCCATGCTCCATAACTGGCAAGTCAAGTTAGGCTACCTGCAGCTTAAGTTCTGGGTCCATCCAGATATAAGGATGTTTTAACATTTCTCTTTCAGAAACCTGAATATCTTGTTTAAGCAGAGAGAGTTGAATGGGGCAAAAACCCCAACTTCAATTATAGTGGGGTAAACCTCCTTTACCATGGTTAGTGGATATACTGACTGGGAAAATACTTTTAGTCAACATTTAAAAGAGTGCCAACTCAGTGAAAGCTGTATAGGATGTGATAAGTTTCTCTCTCTCTCTCTCTCTCTCTCTCTCTCTCTCTCTCTCTCTCTCTCTCTCTCTCTCTCTCTCTCTCTCTCTCTCTCCCTCCCTCCCTCCCTCCCCCCCTCCCTCCCTCCCTCCCTCCCTCCCCCCCTCCCTCCCTCCCAATACTGTCTGTGTTTTGCTGCATTATGTGTTGGATGACTCCTGTAGGTTGAGTTGAGAAAGCTATCATTATCATTATTTCTCTTTCTGAAAAAGAATATTCATAAAAAATTAATAAAAATAACATTTAAAACACAAAAAGTTTTCAAATTAAAGCTCATGTTTCATAGTGCTGAAAATGCTTTTTGGGGAAATTTGCAATCTACTTCATAAAATATTAAGCACTACAACCAACAGGACCCTGACCATAGAGATCTGAGGCTTGCTAGGTAATATGTTTATGAATGCCTTGGTAAGTTCAGCATTTTAAAGTTGCAGTTTTAACAGTTTCTGGGGGAAATCAGGTAGTCCATTTACTATCAAGGTTTTCTTAATGATAAACTGCTCTGAAATATGGATACATATATTCCATGCCTGACAAATTTAGAACTGGGGAAAAAACAGCTTCACTCAGTTTGCATTTTTTCATTTTGTTTCTTTTGTTTTCTCCAGATCAGTTTGCATTGAAATGGTAGCACGAACATTTCACATGGATTTTTCAGGTACTTCCATACAGTGTTTCTACTTCCCAATCACATATAAAACAGATGCGCACTCATCTTCGTGACTGGCAGGTCTCTCCCAAACCTCTTTCTCTCTCTCTCTTCAGCTGAGTAGTAAAAGAGTACAAGGAATGCCATCCAATCATCCATTTAGTTTGAAACAATGAAAATCCCCTTATACCTACTCCACACAAGAAGAATATTTTTACAAAATCGCTAGTGCCATCTTTTCAATCCCACTTCAATATTTTCAGTGTACTTGTACATTTGTCTGGCTGTTTCCAAAAAAATCTCTGCCAGGTTGCTATGGGAAGAAGCTGTAGGAGGAAAAGTCATTTGTAAACAAGTAAAAGTAAATTAATTTAAAAGTATTTAAATTCCTTAGCTATATCCAGGTCATCATACTGCCGTTTTTCTATTGCATTTAAAGCATCTTGGGGATTTGTTAAGATGATATGTCTGCATTGCAACAGAGCACTTTTCTCACAAGCTGCATCTCTGCATGTGCATTTCTTTGGTGGTTGGATTGGAGGGAGGTGGAAAATAAACTTGAAGTAGGACATAAATGATCTGCAAGAATAGGATGTTGAACCTCAGGGGTTGAGAGAGAATAAGACTGGCCAGAAGACATTAAGACTAGCAGCCACTAGCAAGACAAGATAACCAAACCAAACCAAGTGTTTCTGCTGTTTTTAAAAAAATGGACTATCCCAAGAACTGAAGAATTACAGACTGCTACTCCTACTCCCAACTCAGCTTTGCTGTGGCTTCTAATACTCCCAAAAAGAATAGAAAATAAATCAACTCACCTCCTCAAACCAAATGCCCTCAAGAGACTTATCAAGTCTGGAGCTAGTCTCAAAGTGTACAAAACAATAGTATCAAAATGCCCTTGATTTATGTTTCACCCCCCCTCCTAAAAAACACCCCAAGATCTTTCATATTTTTCCTAATATATACATTTCTGCATGGAGTTTTCATGGTAATGGTAATGTTCTAGGAAAGCATCAAAGGTATTTTGAAAAACAAAAGAGCAATCATTCAGATTTAGGATTTTAGAACTTTTTAGTGGCACTTTGAATGGGCTTTTCAGTTCCATTAAGAAACTGTTCTCCAAACTCGGTGATGCTATTACTGTAGGATGTAATTTAGCCAAAGTTAAACACTTGGAATTTTTCTTACCTTTACCGACACAATTACAATATATCCTTTCTCCCAGAATCAGTTAAAATGGGACCTACTCCTCAATGCGTTAGTATTGTTAGTGACATCTGATCATGCCCATGTTTACTAGTAGAAACATAATGTTCATGACTTTTCTTTAATAAGTCTTTGTTTGCTGGAATTAGGAACATTTAATAATAATAGGACTTCTGTATATCACAAAGCTTTATGCAATAATGGTGGAAAGTGACATAAAATGGGGGATTTATAATGCTGAATTAGCCTTGTGAAACAGTCCTGTACCTTTCATAAAAAGTCCAAAGAGCAATTATTACGGGTGTTTGACTGGCACCGTAAAGTCGTTAGTTCAATCATCACTGACCAATTACTGTTTTATTATATTTTCTTTTTCCTTTTATGATCAGTGAATGGCATTTTTCCCACAATCAGTCCTTGAGCACAAAGACAATAACAATTAAAAAGAAATATTTAAAATCTGGGGTTTATCTGCACAAAGGGACCCATCCATCTCTATAAAGATCAGTTTTGCGTGCAATTGCATCTCAATAAAATATTCTCAAACTATCTACTTTTTAATGCAAGGGGGGAGGGTTTGGAGGACTGGATTGTTTCATTTGCATCTGGTTTTTCAGCAGAATATTATGTTTTGCTGATTTGATTAAAAATATTGGGTGATCTTAACTTTTAGAAGTGTTTATAGAAATACAGGCCCATGGTAAAGGTGAATGTGACAGTGATAATGGCCTGCATTAAGGACTAGAAATAATAGCACTAAGAACTATTATTTGTGAATTAATGATCAAAAGAAATAGAAGCATGGGATATTTTAATTTGCAATTATTATAAAAATATGTGCTTATATGCCTGTGCGTATATGCTTGCAAACACATAAGCACCACATGAAGGGAATAACTTATGTGTTACAGATCTCTGTTAAAGTGTTTATATTCTAATCAAACTTGGGGTAAGCACAAATGAGAAAAGGGTACTTTTGGAGTGTGAAATTCATCTGTATATCAAAGCACAGTTATGCAGGATAGACAACCATGAAGTTTTCTGAAATCACCATGCAGTTGGTTTTCCTTTTACAAAATTCTGGAAATGTTCCTCTTCTTTAGCACTAAGGTCATACAGATTACTTGGACATCCAACTGCCTGCCAGCTTAAAGGAATTGGTTGCAATGTGTTAGTAAGACAATACTGAAGTCCTATGCAAAGCCCACCTGTCACGCTAATATTGCTAATTCCAACTGAGAATAGAATAGAATAGAATAGAATAGAATAGAATAGAATAGAATAGAATAGAATAGAATAGAATAGAATAGAATAGAATAGAATAGAATAGGAGTTGGAAGGGACCTTGGAGGTCTTCTAGTCCAGCCCCCTGTTTAAGAAGGAGAACCTATGCCATCTCAGACAAGTGGCTGTCTAGCCTCTTTTTAAAAATCTCCAGTGATGGAGCGCCCACGATTTCTGGGGGCAAGCTATTCCACTGGTTAATTGTCCTCACTGTCAGGAAATTTCTCCTTAATTCCAGGTTGCTTCTCTCTTTGATCAGTTTCCAACCATTGTTTCTTGTCCTGTTTCTTGTGACCCCCTCTTCTTTGTGGCAGCCCCTCAAATACTAGAACACTGCTATCATGTCTCCCCTATTTCTTCTTTTCTTTAGACTAGCCAAACCCAAGTCTTGCAGCCATTATTCGTATGCTTTAGTCTCCAGGCCTTTGATCATCTTAGTTGCTCTTCTCTGATTTTTTTCCAAACTCTCAACATCTTTTTTGTGATATGGTGACCAAAATTGGCAGCAGTATTCCAGGTGTGGTCTTACTAGGGCTTTATAAAGCGGTACTAATACCTCGCATGATCTTGATTCTATGTCTTTAGTCTTGGAAGTTTCCTCCTTTTTTCTAGTTGTTAAATTATCCACTTCCCAAAAAGGGCAAAGCCAGGATACCCCGTACCCCTTGCACAACCATATAAAAATGAAGTAGCTGAAATAGTTGGAACAAAGTTACTATCCAACAGCAATGCCAACACAGGAGTGGGTCAAAAGAAGAGATAAAAGTACTGTAGTTACACAGAAATATATATGAGTATAGTATTCTTTCTGGTACAAAGGCCGTAATAAAGCCTTGATTTAATTTGGGTATATTTTTACCAGTATCATGTTGGAAAATAAGAATAAAAATAACCAAGGAGCATAGGTGGGCATGGAATGTTGCAGGAACATCATGCAATTGAAAAAGAAAAAAGAGCATTGGAAAAATATCTGAAGAATAATGAAGATGAAGCTAGTATACCTTGAAGGCCTGTTAAGTACTGGAGAGACCAAACTGGTCTACAAATGAGGAAATGCAGCAAGGCAAACTATTGCATGGCCAGGACACACACACACACACACACACACACACACACACACACACAAACTAACAGGCAAAGCAGATAACAAGACCTGGCAATGACTAAGAGAAGGAAAATTGAAGAAAGAGACAGAGGGACTAAATCTGGTTACACAAGACCAAGCCTTAACAACAAATGCATTCAAAATGAGAATTGAGAAAGCAGCACCAGAAAGCAAATGCTGCCTCTGCAAAGAAGCTAAAAAAAAACAGTGGGGAACCTATTTAGCTTTTGCAAGAAGATCACACAGGCTGTCTACAAACAATAGCTTAACAAAGAAGCAACAATGGCGGATTGGAATATATGCAAGAAATACCAGTTGCCTGCAAGCAAGAACAGGCAGGATCACAAAATAGACAAATTGAAAAAAAGAATTTAATGTACTCTGGGATTTTAGAATTCAAGCAAAAAAGCATCTGCCACATAACATGCCAGACTTAACAATTGTCACTAAGAAAGACAAAAAAAAAAGCTTGGATAGTGGATGTAGCAGTACCTAAAGACAGCAGAACAAAAGAGAACTGGAGAAAATCACAAAAGACAAAGCTCTGCAAATAGAAATAGAACAACTGTGGCAAAAGAATGCAAAGATAGTAATAATTGTAACAGGTGCCTTGAGTGCAATCCCAAAACAACTGGAGTACCACTTGAACATCATCAACACTGACAAAGTCAGTTAATTGCAAAAGGCAGTTTTACTTGGAACAGCTTATATCCTGCAATGAACCCATTAAACAAGAACATCTGCTTATCCCAGGTCCTTGGGAAAGACTCGATAGGTGAATAAAAGTGCCAAATCCAGTCTAAATATCTGGCCAACCATAATAAGGTAAAGGTAAAGGTTCCCCCGCACATGCATGCTAGTCGTTTCCAACTCTAGGGGCGAGTGCTCATCTCCATTTCAAAGCCGAAGAGCCAGCGCTTGTCCAAGGACATCTCTGTGGTCATGTGGCCGCTGTTACCTTCCCACCGCAGTGGTTCCTATTTTTCTACTTGCATTTTTACGTGCTTTCGAACTGCTAGGTTGGCAGAAGCTGGGACGAGTAACAGGCGCTCACTCTGCTACGCGGCACTTGGGATTCGACCCGCCAAACTGCCGACCTTCTGATCGACAAGCTCAGCATTCCAACCATAATAAAGGTGGGATAAAAGAAGTCTAAAATGAAAACGCCCCCTGATTCTTTTTATCCTAGCTCTTAAGATCTGGTTGTTGGCTAAGGGATCATCATTCTCTTCCTTTATGGAAATTGATTGGAGTGAGCCACAGAGAAATTAGTGAAAGGAAGCAAAGCTGAGGAAGCATAGAGACTGCTCCCACCCAGAGGTGGTAGTGTAAAGGCAGTGACATGTACAGCAACCTGAGCTCATGAGGTGCAAGCATAGACAGCCCCTTCAACCACAGCATTCAACCCCACACACACCTTCCCTTTTTTAATGGGGTTATTCAATCTCCCTGCAAATAGTAACCAAGCCCTCTCTTATCATTCCTTTCTCCAGAAAAGTTTATTGAGTTGAGTTAGAATTTGGTCCCTTTTTTTAACCATACCACATCGACAATTTCAATTCTGCTATAAATAAGATGAAAAAACTTGAGTTTTATTTTTTAAAAAAAATTGGGAGAGGGGGCAGAGAGAGAAATTGAAGTTGACAGATTTGTCCATCCTGTGCAATATCCAATCTACCAAAAAGAAAAGAAGAAAAGAAGAGAAAAATCCTGTTATGTAGCTATTCGTATGTAACTTGCCCGACAGAGGCAAAAGATTTACTACATGTTTCCGCAAATAATGTTAATACATTCTGAGCGCTATTTATGACAAATTCTCTTTGGATACTTTTGGATTCCTCAAAGAAGCAGAGATTATTGTATTTCAAAGAATATAGAAGTGCATCAAATCTTTGACATGACTTGAAGTGGTGTAATGTCTCAATTTAGTTCAAGTTTTATAATGACAGAGAGTCATGAAATTGACACTCCTTTCACTTAGTGGTTTCAGAAAAAAAGCTATCCCACGTCCCTCTGTTTTATTTTTCAGCAACAGTTTTTTCAGCCACTCTGTAAATGTAAAAGAGCAAAACAGGTAACTTTAAAAAAAGGGGAATAACTATGAATTTCTCACTTGAGGTCTAGAAATTTATGACCAAATTTATGACCAAAATTTCATGAGAGGTCTTTAATTTCTATGCAGGAAATACTGTTAACAGTAAAAATATAAAACTTGGGTTTGACACTGAATTCTGATATCATTCAAATGATGCACTGGAAATGAAATAAAACTTTCATTAGCTTCTATATATTTATTTTTGTCATTTCCTCATAAATCTGAGAGTCTCTCTCTTAGCTCCAGTAATTAATGCAGTTAAGGTACCGTTGCTAAGCCCGCCTACCCTCACTAGATTTCCTTAAGTGACATAATCAAAGGTAAGTTGAGTTCATATTTTTCTATCAATGGTAGTATTTAAAGAGAGCTTATCTGATTTCCCCTGCCAATTAAAGGCTTACATTTCTTGTTTATATCCCTCTCCAATCTGAAAGGGTTCTCATTTGATTCTGATAGGAAGCTGGGCCTTTGTATAATCCTCATGAGTCTTGGTTGCACATTTTTAAGGTGCAATTACACTCCAGCAACTCCTTTCACGTCTGAAAAATGGAGGTTAGTAATTTGGGTGGCCCTGATACTTTGATATAAAAATATAGGGCAAAATCTTAGGAGTAATAATTTCTTTGGAGACAATAGTTGGGAGAGGAAATGAGTAGGGGCTGTATGAGAAGTATTGCAGGATCCATGCGATATTGCTATCAGGAGCCAGGAAGGGAGACATTCACAGGATAAGAGTTAGTCTGACCAGCATATGTATGTGTATATGTGTATGTGTATGTATCTTGGTGGTGCTTTACCCTTCTTGTCACAACCAGCTCAATATTGAGTTTCAGATTCAAAAGTAAAAGGAGAGCCATTCACTTTTATGAGCAGTAGGATGCAAAGTACTCCACCGAGAAACACATGAAAGGAAATATATCCTTACATAAATGGAATTGACTTCCTCAGGACATGGTGGTGGTCATCAATTCATACAGATTTAAAAAGTGACTAGACCACATTGTAGAGCATTAGTCACTGAACATTTCTACCCTGCCAATAACAAGGGTTCTTTAGCTAGTACACATCTAAAGTCTACAACCATACACAAACAAACAAACACAAAAGCATAGATAGATGTAAGCCACTCAGAGTCACTTTATGGGTGCCATATAAATTTAATAGATAGATAGATAGATAGATAGATAGATAGATAGATAGATAGATAGATAGATAGATAGATAGATTCACACACACACATATTGCAGGATCCAATCTGGGTCAGTCATCAGGACCAGGGGTTTTGTCTTCTGTGTTTTTGGACTTGTGCTTTGGTGACTGACCCAGATTGGATCCTGCATCATTATCCTAGGACACACCTTTGTTTCTCTCTCTCTCCCTCTCCCTCTCTCTCTCTCTCACACACAATAGTATAGCTGCAGAAGAAAAGCAAAAGCAAAAGTAGAGAATAATCATGTTTAAATGATATTAACACATTTTGAAAAAGGCTAAACAATTTGAGAAAATAAAAATTACCTTTATTGGTCAAAACGACCTCCCCTCCCCCTTAGGGCCAGGCTCTAAGCACAGGCTCATCCAGTCTTGTGTTATTCTACCACATCTTCCTCCTCTCAGATTTTCCACACCAGAGATGCTATAGGGGGAAATGCCATTTTTTAAAATAATGACCTGCTTCACCTCCTTCTGCACCACCTTCATAGAAAGGTTATTAAGATTGCCAAACATACTAGGCTTATCTATAATCCTCTGCAAAGTTTGTCATGCATAACAAATTGAGGCAAAGTTAAATGTACCCTTCTTTGCTTGCTCATAGGTATGAACCCATCATCAAGCTATTTACAGGTAGTTCTCATTCAATGGCCACAATTGGGACCAGCAATTCAGTCATTACACAAAGCAGTCATTAAGTGAAGCAGTGAGTTACTTGTGATCTCACTTCAGATTTCCTTGACTTTACAGATCCATGAAGGTCATAAATGTGAGGATTGGCTACAAAGTTACTTTTTCATCATTGTTGTAATTATGAATGGTTGCTAAAAGAGGCAACCACTAAACAAGACTACCTATATTATAACATGGTAGTAGGCGTTCTGTAGTAATTTAGCAAGTCACGATATTTTCAAGAAAAGTACTTTGGTGAAGGGTACCAAAAGATTATCTCATTTGACACCAGCTAAATCCTATTCCAGTTTATCCCCCATCTTTGTCACCTTATTCTCTGCTACTGCTTTAATATTGTCACCTCTCCACATTGTTATAAGATATTAGTAGAAAAGCTGGGTGAAAGAATTGATTGATTTAATACAGTGCTGAAAACATTAGTATGCACTTAGAAAATTCAGAATTTTGTTGTTATATATCATAGTGGCGAGAATCTTATATGCATAAAGGTGGAAAGATATACTACTTCCCACAGTGGAAGAATGGTTGGAGTTGGAAGAGATAGCCTGATTAACTGTTTTAATTAAGGAGAAGAATTGATCTACTTTTGTTTCCATTTGGAAACCACTTCTGAATTTTGTACTGAAAACTAAAAAAAATATGAAACCTTGCTTTTAGGTTTTGACAACTAAAATGACTTTGCCATTATAGAAATGGCTTGCAACATTTAGAAACGTAAAGCAAAAGGTTGGGATTGTAACTTTTTTTGTATTTTGCTGTACTGAAAAAAGTCAGGTCATTACCTTCCCCCCCACTTTTTTCCCCTTTCTTTCTGTAACTCTCTTCTTTATTTTTTTAATTTTCTCAATTTTTGTTTCTATTTCTATTTTATCTTATAAATTTAAATACAATATTTTTTAAAAAGAGAGCATTGGCATGCACCTGGAATTTGGAAGAATGAAAAATGCCCTGTTTGAGGTAGAGTTACTTATGCTTAGAACCGTAGTTTTAAGAACATTTTCTCTAGAAGGGCGGTCTTTAGGCAAATGCCTGGACATAGCTCATGGAGAAAATTTATTTATGTGGTTAATAGGAGTTAAAAACAACTTGATGGCATATAATCCATCAATAACCTGAATGTAGCGCAGGTAACAGACATCCTCAAATGCAATTTTAAAACTAGATTTGTTGTGTAGGGGGAAAAAAATGAAAGCAAATTGAAGCAAGAACAGCTACATGTATTGTGAGCTTATGAGAGGAGATAGCTATTTAGAAAAAAAAAACTGTGTGTGCTGCATTTGGCCACCAACGTTGGCATTGTAGGAAACTGGACTACTTTCAAACATTTGGCTGGTGCCTTTTACTCAGTGTCGTCTTTTAGAGACTGGAGTATTCCCTGCACCTTTCTTGGCAAGATTTCAGAAGTAGCTTACCATTTCCTGCTTCCTAAAGCTGAAAAAGAGTGCCGACTGGCCCAAGGTCATTCAGTGGGCTTCATGCCTAAGGAGTGAGTAGAACTCACGGTCTCCTCGTTTGTAGCCTGGTGCCTCAACCATTACACCAAACTTGTTTTCTCACTTTCAGAATTACTTAGGAAAAAAGGCAAGGGAAGGGCACTGAGAGGCTCCAGATTTTACAGACAGTACGCAGGAGAGACACTTTTATCTGAGCCCCATCCTATATCAGGAACTGCTTCCAACAGAGCAGCCCTTGAGATTTCAGTAGAATCTGAAACACTTGCTCATATGTGTGTAATTCCCCCGTGTGATGGGAAAATCATAATAATAGTGAAGCCAAGTTGGGCTTTATATTTTAAAAAGCAGCACTTCACAATTTTAATTAGAACAAATCACTGAGAACTGGTATGATATGGTTGTGCCAGATCACGTCTGTTAACAAAGTATGAGATTGTGTGCCCCATAGGTTCTCTAAGGCACAATTTCATTGTTCCACTTGCAGGTCACAAGCACATAGATGATAACTGCCAGGTTTCTGTCATCACGAGAGAAGCATTGCTGAGAAAGGATGTTCTCAGATATTCCCACCTCCAACAAACTGAGAATTCCATGGTCACCTAAGGAATTCCCTAAATATTGGGAACTAGGGCATCATCCCCTTGGGAAAATACATTTCCCAAATACTTTGGGTCACTAGTTCCCCTATCAACTCTGGCTTGTCTGGAATAGGCTTTATGTTTAGCACCTTCATTGAATCTTTGACTAATACCATTTCCTGAAGAAACACTAATATTGATATGATACAATGGATCCCTAATAACAATTGAGCCAGGTCCCTGCCACTGTGCTGTGTTTACACAGAAAATGTATAACAGAATCTACTATGCATAAAATGCTTTTTGGATAATGAGTAGTTACTATCAAGATCCTGACTCTCTTTCAAGGTAACTGCTTTGCACCACGGTATAGTCTCCAACCCTGTCATGAGGTTTGCTTGAAAATATAATGGGTTATACTTTTCATTGAAATAAAAATCTAAATTTTGATGCCTCTCATCAAAGGAATTTAAATTGAAGTGAGGTTTAGTGGATCCTGCTGGGCGATAATTGAAGTGCAATCATTATTCCATCCCCGCTCTTTTAAACATAGTTTAGTTGGTAATTTATTTTGCCTGGAAGGGTCTAAAAATATCCATCCACCCACTACCCCACCACAAATATTGGAGAAGATAGCCATCATAATTATTTACAAAATCAGACCCATTGCAATTAGGCTGATTAAACTTTTCTTTCCTGGGGCCCCATATAATAAACAATAGCATAAATGGGCCCCTACAGAAATAATAGATTGGAAAACTCTGACATCAGTGTTTTATTGAGTAATTATATCAGTCTTCTGGGCCAAATGCAGATAAGATTTGCAAGGCACACATTAGAAAATGAGTGATTCTTTATGATATGACATGAAATTATTTTGTTCGTGGTAAAACTCAAGCTAGCAAAATTCACATGTCTGATTGCTCTAGGGATAATATTTCAAAATACGAATGGTTCTGTTTTAGGGCACCTCAAATCTGAAGTGCTAAATCTTACTAAATCTAAATCTTGCACTAAAATCTTTACTCAATCAACTTTAGTTCTTGAAATGGCATCTGCCTTTGAGCTATAAAAATAACAGATGAATTTTTTTTGATAGCTTATCAGTTAACAGACTGCTTGGTTAGGATAGCACATTTTTATGCTAATTTCTTGGTTGGGAGGGGGGCAGCCCGGGGAGATTTAATGTACTGTTGCATGTACTGTTAAGTGTCCTTTTTTTCAAGATGAGAGTATCAAGCATTCCAGAGCATTTCTGCTGGTGCAGCATTAAGAGAGGTATGGCAGTGGAAAAGCTTTATTGAAAAAAATCCTTCCCTTTGCAATATATCCAATTAATATAATGTGTTTAGTAATATGTAAGCACAGTAACATATTAAACATATAATAATATTAATTTCTTCAATGAATTACAGCCACTGGGGCTCTGCTCCCCCTTGCTTCCATCCTCATATCAGCGTTTCAATAGATCTGGCACTCTGGCTGGTCATAGCGCAGGAAGTTAAAGTTAAAGCTTAATTTGATCAAACGCTTCAGGGGACAGTCTCCAGATCACACTGCAGGCTTGTGTAAGGCACAAGGGCCTCCGGGAGTCCTTCTCCTCTGCCGTTGCACAATTTGTCCCTCAGACCTGGGAGGATCTTTCAATGGGTGCCACTGACTTTGTCAGGAAAAGAAGGAAAAGAAAGTGCCTCAAAGTAGATACAAAATACAAAATTCTGCCCTACAGAAAAAGTTTTACTTACAATTTAGGATTGCATCTTTTCTTAAAGCAGCATCCATAATGCTCTCTCCCCCTATTTTCCTTCTTGGAATTTTTTTCCATGAGACTGAGACTGAGATTGAAAGAAAGTAGCTGGTCATCACCCAGGGCCTTTCGGTGGCTGAGGGTGGACCCTTGTGTCCCCAAGAACAACAGCTGACCAATGCTGTGGAGGGAGGAATAGAATTCCTAGAATTAGTCCTTCATGATATATTACATCAGTAGGGGGAGAGATAAGATTCTGGACAGATTTCCATCACTCCAAAACCCTCACGGCAGCTTAAATGTACTTATGATTATTAATATTTATAATTATTTATAACTATCAGTGTTCATTTTGATCTAACACTGAAGGAGAAAGAATCAGAATAACGTTGCTGGCTTGATTCATCTTCATAGCCATTTTTATTTCCCTTATGGTATTCCAATCGCCTTGGGCAACTTCTAAAGCAGAGAGACTTTGCCCTCTGGAAATTCCCAGCACAATGGAGAAGCCCGAAAAATCAATTCATTTAGCTATTCCAGTTGGGTTTGGCAACTCGGTTGCTGAGCGAAGCAGCCCCTAAGTGAAACTGCGACTGTATTTATTATCTTACTTCAGTTTTCTTTTGCTTTTGCAGACCTGCAAAGATCACAAAAATGAGGACTGTTTGCAAAGATACTTTGTCATCACCGTCATAACTTCAGTCACTAAATAAGGCAGTCCCTGAACAAGGACTCCCTGCACATCATTACAGCACAGGAAGACTCTGTAAAGAGGGTACTTCATGCTTTCAACTTACCTTATGAAGAACACGAGAACAGAAGATCAACACAATTAGCAAATGTATTATCTCTCTCGATCCCATTATGGCAGGGAGAGGGGACAAGAGAAAGTAAGGCATAGGACAGCCAGGTTGGCATCATCACTGCAGCCCTTCTGCCAATGGCTCACCCGCCCTTTGTTTTAGGAAAGCATTTATTCCACAGAAAGCAAAACTATTAACTGGGGTATCACTTGCTTCTGCCCGTTTTATCATTTTTATTAGAAATGTTCAAATAGCTTGTGGAAATAGGATGAATCTTGTCTGTTTTGTGCTTATTGCTTCTAACGGCTATAAAACTTCTGAGTGATGCGTAAGTATTAGAAGGATGGCAGAGACCTTACGAATAAAAGAAATAAAGCATACAGGGACAAGCAATTTTTCATGTTTGAAGCCAACTAGAACTATGTTTTGCAACTTGGGCCCTGAGAAATCTCACCAAACGTCATCATTAATCCATCATATATTACAAAATAAGCACGAAAGTCGTTATTAATCTTTAATCCATCCAAAACAAACATGCAAAGAAAGGATGGAAGTGAAACCAAATATACAAAAATCCTCGTCCATAAATATTCTCACGTGGGAAAACTCCCCCAGGAAACTGCAGTTTCAACTAGTCGCTTGGTGCCAAAGTAATAACTTCATCCTTCCTTTCCTAACCAGGAGATTGCGTTCTTTTCTGATCTAAAAAGCACACACCCCTCACTATTTAAATTTAGGTAACATCTTCACTTTTGTTTAGGATTAAGTGCATCCTGTAGGAAGTATCAAAAGAAAATACAGCACAATAAATTGGGCAACATTCAGGGAGGCCACAGAGATCTTCCTTGTGCAACTTCTGGCAGCAGTGTGCATACCTTGTGATGTGAGATGGGCTTGGCTTGAACTGATTAGGCAAACTTCCCATAAACTCTGTAGTCAATCCAAACTGAAGTTTTTGAACTTGACTGTAACTTCTTGGGATGTTGCATTGTCTTCAGCAGGGTGCCTGGAGGCGGTTCAGGTCTGGATGGGGAGAAACAGGCTTCGTCTCAATCCCGCCAAGACTGAGTGGCTGTGCATATCGGCATCTCGGGTTAACCAAGTTATTCCATCCTTAATGATGGGGGGTGAGGTGTTACCCCCCGTCGATAGGGCTCGCAACTTGGGCGTCCTCCTGGATTCACGGCTCAATTTCGAAGATCATATAGGAGCCGTGACCAGGAGGGCTTTTGCTCAGGTTCGCCTGGTGCGCCAGTTGCGTCCCTATCTGGACCGAGACGCCCTACGCACAGTTACTCACGCGCTTGTGACCTCCCGTTTGGACTACTGTAACGCTCTCTACATGGGGCTGCCCTTGAAGACCACTCGGAGGCTTCAACTGGTGCAGAATGCGGCCGCACGAGTTGTAATGGGGGTTTCCCGATACTCCCATGTAACACCTCTACTCCGTGAGCTGCATTGGCTTCCGGTTGCCCTCCGGGTGAAATTCAAGGTGCTGGTTATCACCTATAAAGCCCTACATGGCCTGGGTCCAGGATATCTGAGGGAACACCTGCTGCCGGCATCAAACGCCCTTCGCCCAGTGCGCTCCCACAGGGAGGGTCTGCTCAGGGTCCCGCTGGTAAGAGATTGCCGGCGGGTGACACCCAGGGATAGGGCCTTCTCGGTGGGAGCGCCTGCCCTCTGGAACCAGCTGCCGGTGGAGCTGAGAACTGCCCCCGACCTCCGATCATTCCGCCGGGGCCTGAAGACTTGGCTCTTCGAGCTCTCGGGCCCAGACTGAAGAGAAATTTTTAATTTGGGGTTCTTTTTAATTGAGTACAGGGTCAATTTAATATTTTTTAACTTGGTTCTTAATTTTTGTATTTTGGATTTTAATTCCCTGTAAACCGCCCTGAGTCCTCAGGGAATAGGGCGGTATATAAATATAACTAAATAAATAAAATAAAATAAATATCCATGGGAGGACTTTGTGTCAGAAAGGATCCAGATCACATGATAGAAGTATCCATAACCATGTGATCAAAGCAACACATCTAAACAAAGGAGCAAAACATCATGACCCTTTTCATCTCCTCTTTTGGATGTCCCTAAACCTAAAAGTGAACTTGGTTAAAGAATGGCAGAGCAAGGAGCAGAAAGAGAAAAATAGAGATAAATGTTATCTGGAGGGGTTGTTTGCATATGCCATGCAAAACTGCATTTTATAAAGGAAGAGTCATGTCTGCAGTTAGTTTATTAATGAGGGAAAGAATCCCAAAATGCTTAGAAGACACATATTGGAAAATAGAGGTGAGGCAAACTGGAATTTAGGGAAACTGATTCTCTATCAAGATTTTGTTTGCATATTTCACACTTTGGCATGACCTACTTTTTATGTGACATAATCTTCTATTCCATGCTGTAAAAAGTAAGAGGTTTGTAAGACAATTAACTCATCTGTAACTCAAGCATTCTCAATGTGTAGTAAATGCATTCAGATTAGTTTACGACAGACGGTATTTTTGCCCTTTCATGTTAGTGTTCAAAGTACTACATCCATCTATTATCATTAGGGTGGAGTAGAAATGCTTGCTCAGCATTCCAACAAATTGATATTTATTCTTGCTATTTCAAACAAGCCAAAGAGTGTCTGCCCATCTGAGCATGTATTGGTCCTAAACGAATAAAAATCCACACACTCTATCCATAAAATGAAAGTAAAACAACATGAAAACCAACTGTTTCTCTATTGAGAATTGAACATAAGCTTTTGGGAAGCTAGTTAATCAGGAATGTGAAAGCCCACTAAATTGCTTACAGGGTAGAAATGATATGATAGGGACTTATAGAAGGGAATAGAGGAAATAGAGAACCACACCACAAAAGAAATAAGTAGAATAACATATCCTAACATTAGGACAAAAGGGACGCAGCGGCTCAGTGGGTTAGGACGCTGAGCTTGTCGATCAGAAGGTCGGCAGTTTGGCGGGTCAAATCCCGAGTGCCGCGTAGCAGAGTGAGCGCCTGTTACTCGTCCCAGCTTCTGCCCACCTAGCAGTTCGAAAGCACGTAAAAATGCAAGTAGAAAAATAGGGACCACTACGGTGGGAAGGTAACAGCGTTCCGTGCGCCTTTGGCGTCTAGTCATGCTGGCCACATGACCACGGAGACGTCCTCGGACAAACGCTGGCTCTTCGGCTTTGAAACGGAGATGAGCACCAGCCCCTAGAGTCGGAAACGACTAGCACGCATGTGCGGGGGAACCTTTACCTTTACCTTTAACATTAGGACATTGCAGGAATAGGATGGAATACAAAAAAATATAGATTTTTCAGGGGTGATGTGTAAACAGAATTGTAGCCCCACCCTTCAAAATGTAATGATTTTGTCCTAATCACAGCACTGTGAAAATTGCAGTATGGACAATATTATGCAATTGTCTTCACTGCAACTATCCTCAAAAAGGAGAGAATTGTGGGGAAATTGACCAAAGCTGTTTCCAGATGACTATTTTTTTTTAAAAGGTAAAGGAGTTCCTGTTGATTTTACTCCAATAGTCGTTGCTGACTATAGGTGGCAATGCTCATCTCTGTTTCAAGGCCCATTGAGCCAGCACTGTCTGAAGACATTTCTGTGGTCATGTGACCAGCATGATGTCACCTTCACACCAAAGTGGTACTTATTTATCTACTCAGATTTGCATGCTTTTGAACTTCTAGGTTGGCAGGAGCTGAGGGCGAGGATGGGAGCTCATCCTATCTCATGACACCCGGGTCTCAAATCTTGGCTGCTGGCTTTCCAGACGAGAAGCCCAGCATTTTAACCACTCAGCCACCGTGCCACCCAGAGACTATAAGGGAAGGCCAAAATCAGAAACAACTTAGGAGTGCATCTTCTCTCCTGCTGTGCAGTCCAGCTTCATTTCCTCCCAAAGAATGATCAGTTGCTATAAGGATGAGCTGAGAAGCATCTTCATGGTTGTATTTAAGGAGGCTACATCAAGAGTATTGGGCTATTCTATGGGAGCTTACCAGTGATGGAGAGCAGTAAAGTTAAGGAGGAGCAAGCAGGATGATGTGAGAATTCCTATCAATAGGAAATAATCCAGAATGCTGACAAAAACTTTACAGACAAAACAGTGAGTGTGGATGCAAGCTAGTCTGACTGTTTAAAATTCAAAGTACTTAAAATATCCAAATCTACATGGACAGGCAATAATTTTCATTGTTTGGGGGCCTAAAATATCCACACTATCAACAATAAATATGAATGTAATCTTAGGCCATATGAGGTCTTTGCTTCATTCAGCTGGTTTGAGAACTTGTGAGAGGATAAGAATATTTTTATAGACTTTTCTTATAGAAAAGTGTTTACATCAAGAATTATTATCCTCCAAATGTATTTCATGTAAGGATGTTTCTGAAATTTTCAAATTATCCATATTTCCCTTTGTGGTTTGTAGTTCTAAATTAACTGGTATTGTTGTTAAAACTGAAGCCACACATGTTTCTTGATTCTGTAGCTATTTGATTTCTGAGTACTGTATATGTTACATTCTTGTATGTTTCCCCCAAATGTCACTAGACTATGGTAGTAATGCACATAGGTACATTGATGAAACACTGCAAAAATGTTACCTTCATTCATTATGGTGGATTTGAGTGGGGTTTTTTTTTATTATTATTTATCAAAAGCAGAAATAGATAAACTGGTCCATGAGAAAAGCTAGGTTCAAATCTACTGCTAAGTAATGTTCCAGACAAACATTTGTTAGGTTGTTTTACCAATGTATAATATAACAAATTCAATAATATACTCAGGGCTTTTTTTCTCATAGAACGCTCAGAACGGAGTTCCGGCACCTTTTTTGGATGGAACCTTGTAGGGTAGGCAAGGTGGGTTGTATGACAAGTGTGAGTTCTGGCACCTTTTTCTTTTACAAAAAAAGCACTGAATATACTGCACAAAAAGACTCCAGCTGCACTACAACTCAGGGCTTTTTTCTCATAGAACACTCAGAACACAGTTCCGGCACCATTTTTTGATGGATTTTTTTCAACTTTTGCACAAGCTGTTCTACTCCCTCTTTCGGCTCTCAAAAGCCAATAGGAATTGCTGCTGAGCACGCCAAATGACCCAGCCGACAAACGTTACACATACAAGTTGTCTGCAACTAAGGCAAGTTGGCAGGAACTTTGCACCCCTCCCTGCTGCCCAACTACACCATATCCTAGTTGCAAGTAAGAGAGGACCAGGTGTGGGAGATGGGGAGCAGCACTTAATTCTGCCCTGCCGAAAAAGCGGAGTCCATGTGCACTCTTGCCTCATGCTCACCCGTGTCAGCCAGGCTCTCCATGCCACGCTGCGGCATGTAGAGCCTGGCACCGAAGTATGGAAAACTTGTGTGCGCCTGCCTCGTGCTCACCTCATGTCAGCCAGGCTGACCTCAAGTCAGAAGGACAAAACACAGTGGCAAAGAAACCCCCTCCTCAAATAACTCGCATTTGTCAAGTCCACCCTGCCCTCTGCGAGACTCTTGGCCCAATGGGGAGGTGAGGCCTGGCGGACACGATTTCCCTCTCCACCTCTTTTGAATGGTAGTCCTGAAGATACCTGGATGAGATGTAAGCAGCAATGCCATGGTGCTGTGGGAGCCATGGGACCCGCTCTACATGGTGGGGCTGTGTGGGGTGGGTGGCGGGGTGGAGGCGGCACTGGGTGCTGGGTGGCTGCAGGTGCTGGTCGCAGAGGTGGCACACGTGGGGTGCAGCAGGCAGCTGACCTTCCACTGGCCAGGCCAGCTGGTGGCCTACCTGGTGCTGGACCTGTGCCGCCTCCTCCTCACCCTGCATGCCTACATGGCTGCCCTGGAGCACCTGGCCAGCAATGCCTGCTGCCGCCTAAGCCTGCCCACCACCCTTGCCCTCTTGCCACCCTGCACCGGCATCTGGCTTGGCGATTGCAAGCTCTGTGCCATCGGTGTGCATTGCAGGAGACACATCACCTTGCGTGGATTGGCCCTGAACTGCTGCACTGACATAACCTGGTTTGACCACATTGTCCTATGTGCTCTGGGGGGCTGGGGGGTCACCTCCCTCTGGCAGGAACTGTGTGTCATGGCTACTCTTTTAGTGGTTATCTGGATTCTTGCAGATTTTGTACGTCTATCTGAAGTGGTAATCTTAAGCATTTTTTCATAAATTACTTAAGGATATGCTTTCTCATATTTATCTAATGTTACTTTTGCATCTACTTTTTTCAATCCATTTTCTTTCTGTCATTAATTCCCCCAAAAATAAGAAATGTAAATTGTAAGCTCCTCATAGCACAGTTCTATATCATTTTTAAAATACACTGGGCAATTCATTTATATTCATAAATGAATATTCCCCCTCACCTAAGCCTGTTCTCTTGTGTGTATAATTTGAACATAGCCAGGCCATTTTTATCAGCAGTTGTAAAGAAATAGAAACAAAATGTTTAATTTATGTATTAATAACAATTTCTTTGCAATTCATTATCTTGTCAGTAACATGACTCCATCAATTAAACACATATATGTTGAAGGCAGCATATGCACTTGTATTAGACATCTATTATCTCCCACTGCTAGTCCTTCCAAAAAGAACTCAATATATGTCGTACTATATATGCAAAAGTTGTCTCCTCTATTAAAGTGCAACACATCATTTTCCAAGTAGACAAAAAAAATCCATCTTTACTATACACACCTGCAGTATATAAACATGGGGGAGCTATCCCACAATTTTTCACCTCTATGGCAGCCTACTATGCTGTCTTCATGATAAATTTGATAAAACAGAACTTAGTGTTCTAAGTTCATCATGAACTAAATCTGATGAAAATAACTATTTTGGCAGGGATCAATTAATAGCATACATTTTGGGTTATAGGAGCATCTCGTTCACTTGAACCAATGTGATCATATCTTTAAAATGGTATGTACAAGCCATCAATAATGTGGTTGCTAATATAGGTAGGTCTGGCTTATGAGCTGTTTGTATTTAAGGAGATGCTCACAACAAATTCTAGTTTATTTGGTGAATGCCTGAAAGATGCATTACTTCATCTAAGCCAAAAACAGATGAAAAAACTAAAGGCAATTATGAATTAAACTTGGCTCAAATCTCAAAGATTTGCCGGACGAGAATTGGACAAAACTTTGGAAATTACTATGAACATTTGCCTTAAATACAATAAATTAATTCTATGTTAAAAATTGAATATATATTTTTTATTATATAAATAAATATATAAATAAAATTATATAAATAAAAGATTAACAAGATGAGAGTTCCGGCACCTTTTTTTTTAGAAAAAAAGCACTGCTACAACTAAATATGATAAATAATCACATGACTGAAAGATAATAAAACAATTTCTGTACTACATATTTGTCATACTATACATGTATGCAAATAAAAAAGAAATCATAATGCAGGAAGACATCATGACATCAAAATGGCTTTATTGCAGAGTTTGATCAATGCATACATATATCCATACTGTGGGTCTAGAACAGAAGAGAGGCAAATCCATCAAATAAATAAAAACTTAATACAAAACTTTTATGAAAATAGTATTTGACATTAACATAAATTGGAATCTAAAAAAAATAGAACAGATGCTAAAGCAAGTCAGAAAAATAAATAAATGAAAAACTGAGAGAGACTAGGAAGAAGTAATATGCTTGTATTCCTTGTTTTCTGCTGGTTAATATCTTCTAACTAGAAAATATAGTAGGTAACACCTTGAGCAAAACATTGGATATCTCTCCAGGATAGAATAATAAATAACCAAACAGTGAAAACCTCCATATTAAGCATTAAATCCAATGATAAAAAAATTAGATAGAAAAAAAATTATATTACAAAATAATTTAATGCATTCTGCAATTGTAATAAAGAGGGATTAGTTTTGTAATAATTTGCACCTTTATGAGTAAATGCAATCCAGGAAAGACTTTTATATGCTAGGTGAAAAGACTAGATGGGTGGGGAGTGAAATCATGGAATAAAAGAAAAAGTTATTGAGTCATTCAGAGAGCCAAGAATGAATGAATGTGTGACACTTTAGTGAATATTTTAGAAAAAGCTCTATTCTTAGGTTTATATTCATTTTCTTGTCGTGTATATATGAATAGACTTATATTTACACTGCATTATTGGAAACTACAATAATGCAGTGTAAATATAAGTCTATTCATATATACACCAGACAAGAAAATGAATATAAACCTAAGAATATTTTCAATAAAAGATTGAGAAAATTGATGAAAAACACAAGAATGTTGAGAGGTCCTAAAAGGGATGTGGTGCAGACACATTTTTTTTTGGGGGGGGGGGGGAAATGAAGTTAAAAAATGAAAGAAGTATAAGAAATAGGAGAGAAAGAGGAATAAGTGCAGGAACGGAAAATAAAAGTCCAATATGAAAAAGAATTAGAAGTCAGATTAATTTTTCAACAGAATAAATGAAATGTAGATGTAAGGAAAGAGGATGTGGAAGCCGCTTGAGTGAAAGGAACTATGTTATGTATTTTATAGAAATGTGCTAAATTATACCAGATGAAAATATGGGAAAGAATGCTTGCTGCAAAAGAATAAGGAGGAAAGAAAATACTGTATAATGTGTATCTGGAGAAAAAGATAATTGTATAAAATGTAATCAATGAGTGCAAGGAATAGTTAGGATTAAAGAGGCAAAAAAAAATGGAGAGCAGTTTTAATGGAAATGATTTGTTTTGAAAGTGGGTGAAGGCTAAACAAAGAACCCAAAGCAGAGTTAATAGAATTAAAATAACAGTAATAAAATCATTTGAAATGAAACTGAAGCAAGTGCATTCTGGAAGCAATAGTACAGAAATTCTTACAGAAAGGAAATGGTATGTGGAAGAATCAAATTAAGACAAATGCTATACATGTTAATTTTAGAGAAATGATGTAAGAATATTGAAAAACAGTAACGCTGCATGTGTAGATGGTATAAATGGAGAAATGTTAAAATATAGATGAATGGTTCAATATAGAGCAGGGAGTAAAACAAGTTGTACTTTACTTCTCAGTGTCTTAAATGTTTATGGTTAACAATATAAGTAGTGTTTGAGGTGACAATGGGAGTATCTTGGCTGGGGACATGAATATACACATACTTCTATGCCCAGATAATGACATGTTGGGTGAGAATATAGATAATTTACAGCCAATGTTAGATTGTATATTGCAGCAGAAAAGATGGATCTGAAAAAACAATGTCTCAAAGACAGGATTAGTTGTCTCTGACAGAAATATGAATGGCTGCAAATTATACATAATGGTAAAAAAACTAGAGCAAGCTTATGCATTTGCATACTTCATTAGGATGTTTACTAAAGACAGGAATGTAGATGGAGAAATTTTAGGACGTATTGTGTGTTTTGAGGAATTAATCTTGTTTGGAAAAAAATGGAAATGGTTATGACTAAGAGCCTGCCTATTTTGTTAAATGGAAGTGAGTGTTCAGTATGTCATGAAAAACTTTAAAATAAGTCGAATGTAGTCGGACTCACTGGAGAAGAGCCTAATGTGGGAAAGATTGAGGGCAAGAGAAGAAGGGGATGACAGAGAATGAGGTGGCTGGATGGAGTCACTGAAGCAGTAGGCGTGAGCTTAAATGGACTCCAGAAGATGGTAGAGGACAGGAAGTCTTGGAGGAACATTGTCCATAGGGTCGCGATGGGTCGGACATGACTTCGCAGCTAACAACAACAAAGTTGGACTAAGTTATGCAAGAAGTGTGTATGATAAAAGAAAGATAGAGTCAAGAATAGGGGAGTGCTGAAAGAATGTGACTTGAAGGAAAAAGAGAAATGACCACTACATTGAGGGTGATTGGTCACCTAAAGAAAATGAATGAGAATCAAATTACAAAGAAAGACCTGGAGGAAGATGGAAGGAGCTAGAGCAAGGAGAAAGCTAAGAAAGTTGAGGTTGGATAGAGTTGATGATTTACAAAAAAATTGGGAAGTCAGAAACGTAAAAAACAAAAGGAAATGTCTGAAAATTGTTTATTTATTTACTTGTTTATTTGCTTGTTTTTTTATTTGTTTATTAGACTTTTATCCCAGCTACAACCAACCCTGTCTTTCTGTAGAAAGAATACATTGTGTATTTCTTTATGGGTGTTTTTTTTTAATCCCATTTATATCCCACCCTTCTCCGAAGACTCAGGGCGGCTTACAATCTAAAGCACAATGTGCTTAGCAATAGCCTTCATTCTACGTATATGCCTGCTTATTAGGGCTTTCACACACACCCCAAGCGGCATTATTACAAAGTCAGCTTATTGCCCCCAACAATCTGGGTCCTCATTTTACCTACCTCGGAAGGATGGAAGGCTGAGTCAACCTTGAGTCTGGTGGGATGCGAACCTGCACTAATTGCAGGCAGCTGGTGTTACTTAAGGAGGCATCAGCCCTCTGCTCCACCAAGGCTCTATCTTTTGATATGATTTGCCAAAGTTATGTAACATGCTAGAACAGGTAGTCCTCGCCTTACATCAGTTCATTTAGTGACCATACAATGGGACTGAAAAAGTGACTTATGACCACTTTTCACACTTACAACCATTGCAGCATCCCTGGGGTTGTGTAATCCAAATTCAGACAATTGGCAACTGACTCATATTTATGATAGTTGCAGTGTTTCCAGGGCATGTACTCACCTTTTGCAATCTTGTGAGAAGCAAAGTCAAATGTGGAAACCAGATTCACTTAACAACTCTATTATTAACTTAACAACCATGGCAAGATAGGTGGCAAAATGGGGCAAATCTTGCTTAACAAATGTCTCACTTGGCCACAGAAATTTGAAGCTCAATTGTGGTCGTAAGTCGAGGACTATCTGCGTAGGCTTAGTATGTTCTTTGTGTGTTTTATATATAGTGTTATATAGTTCACTGGTATATTCTTACAATTTGCAAGGTTTTCTGGTACTTTAGTTAATAAAGATAGGGTAGCAGTAATTGCCTTTGCTGGCAATTAGCAATCTTCTTTTTATTAGTCAATCCATTGCTAGGAAGAAGCAATTGGGAGTGGGACAGGGAAGAATGAAAGCAAAATGCAGAGGCTGGAATAAATACTGCCAGCAGCTCCGTGGTGGCAAGAGCCTGTTGTGGATTCTCTGCTTTCATCCATCAAAGAGCTGAATCTAGAGAGTAGATTTGGTTGCTTCGATTTCATAAGCACCGCTATGACCTATCTCAGTGGGCTCCGCTCCACACTAGCCCTTTTAATAATACAATTTTATAGGTGCATTTTCTGACTGGGGAGACTCTTACTGTGCCTGCCTACTTAATGGCCTGATTAATGAGCGTAAACAATGCTTTTAAGATACCTTTTACCTGTATAATCAAGGCACCGGGGACTGCAAATGTCACAGATTTCAAGGGTCTCTTGGGGATTTTTAATCTATTTGCTTTATGAAAAGGAGGTGATTTTATTTTTACATTAAGGCAGCATTAACATCATTAAATGGGTTCCCACTTTATGATAACTGCAAATGTCACATTGATCCAAAAAGATAAGAAAATGTGCTCATCTTTGGAACAATATCCAAGGCAAGAGCAGGCAACCCACACTATTTGCATTAAAAAAACAAATTGTATAAATGTGGAAGATTGATACGCCATCTGTTCATGTCCTTCACTTTTCTGGCTCTTCTGTGTTCAGATATTTTTATGGAACAGTTACGTTTATTATTTTTGAAAGTGAGCCACAGGTTAAAAAAGTTTACAGTGGGTAATATGAGTCAAATGTATTAGTTTAGTATCGCTTTAAAAAAAATACCCTACTATTAAAACTGAGTTTTGAGCTGCCAAATTACAATATTTTGTCGCTGGGTGCAACCTGAGTCTTTGGATTCTAATGACTTAGCTATCACTACTGATAAAGAAGGAAGGAAATAATTCTAGAAAAGTTCTGAATTATTTACTTGTTGGATTTACAGTATATGTTACACTTTTAAGCCTGAAGCTCAGGGTCATTCACTATATCCCCTCTTCAGCAACCCTTAGCTGAGATAGAATGGCTAACTGGAAGTGAATTGCCATAGCATAGCTAGATTCGATTCTGGGTCTCCCCACTTTGACTTAACCATCATTTCCAATACTCATAGGCCATTGTGATATTGGACAAAAATAATCCATGTTCAGCTGTTACTCAGACATGGAACTAACAAGTCTGTTATCTCTTGCTGTTGATCATTTGGAATAGATTTTTTTTTAATGCTATCGCCCTGAGCTCTTTAGAAGAGTTGGGATACGAAAAGAATGATGCAGAAAATGCCTATCCACACAGAACCGATGTGCTGTGTGATCTTTGTAATAACAGTGAACGGTTTACAAAACTGCAGAGAGAATAAAGAGAAGGGACAGTCTCACCACCACTGATGGGCACTGAATTTGCAAAAGTGTCATGTTAATGCAAATGATAATTTCATGATTGTATGGGGACTGTTAACTGAATAGAAGAGTGCTATTGCAATCTATGTGGGCCACAAAGAAAAGTTTAAATGTGTGAAGCCCATGTAAGTTGCAGGGAAGCTGGCTTGCCTATGAAAATCCAGTTCCCTGAATGGATTTATGATCGGCAATTTAGAGAAGTCAAAAGTGAGCTCTGTTACTCTGAACTGCAGACCCTCAGTAAAAAAGGGCAAAAGTAAAATGATGTTGCATATTCAGGATTTCTATCTCTTTTTTTTTTTACAAAATTCATTCTTTGTAAGACTTGGTCTGTAAAACCGTGTTTCAGTAATGCACATGGCTTTCCTACCAACTTTTGTATATTGATTAGCATGTTCCATAGGATAACTCTTCCTATTCTCTGCTCACTTGGAATGCAATTTTGGCAAAGAATGCAATTTTATCATGGCTGAATAAATTTCGCACCTCAGTCTGGCATTAGTCATGGCAGATCACAACCGCATCATGTACACCTATTTCAAGCTCATTATTGTTATTTTATTGGGGTTTTTATTATGTATTAATTATTTTTTAGAAATGGGCATGTATTTAATTACTTTTTAACTTTTGTAATTCTGTGTTTTTATTCTTGCCCTGTACACCGCACTGAGTCCTTCGGGAGAAGGGCGGTATAGAAATATTAATAAATTAAATTAAATTAAATTAAATTTATTGACCAGAGATCTTGATAGGTCAGGGAAATGCAAAGCAGTTTTTACTTATCAATGCCTTCCTATAATAGTCCACTGGTTTCAATGGGTGAGGCAGAAAAGAAAGAATGTATTATGATTATTTTTATAGTAATATCTCACCACAAATCTTACTATAGCCAGTACAGTCTAATACCTCCAATACCATCTCCTCCTCCTCCTCCCCATTCCTTTTTCTAAAAAGAGAGGCATTTTATTATTTTCAGTAATAATCAGCCTGTCACACTTAAGATGGGAGATCAGTGTCCTGGCCAAAGATAAGGGAGTTTTCTATCCTGTTTGATATATGGAATAAGATCAGGGAGTTTTCTCCCATTAAATCTAATTGCATGTATATTTAACTTACAGTGATCACACAGACATGTTATCCCTGTGACTTCAATCCCATTGAGCAAAAGTAGATTCCCCCAATCCTACAGCCTGGTATAAATACTTGGTTATGAAAGCCTTTATTGACCATTCTTGGTGACTAAAGGAAGACTTTCTTCTCTCTTTCTCAAACCATACAGGAACCAGAATTTTCATAGCGAATAGAGGGAGAGACACATGCACACTGTCCCCCCCCCCTTCCCAAGTATTTAAAAGTGGCAATAGTTATCATTACCCTATAAATATTTGTTTCTGGAAAGTCTTGCTTCTGCTATTAGAAAATGCTGGGTTGTGGTGATGTGATCTGTTTTTGTTTTGTTTTGTTTTTTTAGTAAGAGGCACCATATTTATATGACATAAAGACCGCTTCTTTCATTAACTCAGCAGAACTTAAGGCCAAACCCCTATTGAGAGAAATCAGAGCTATCTGGTGCATTTTTATGCAATTAACAGCTACACCTTTTATTTGTCCAAAGATTTTTTTCCCCATGATACATTACATCTCAGATTCAAAAAGTTGGTATACTGTAGAATGTCTTGGGATTAATTGTAGAGAGAGCTAAACATGGCCTGTGACAATATTCCTTGATTCTTCCCTGACTTAAACAATAAAATAAAATAAAAAATAATAAACCCAACCACCAACCCTCAAGCTTGATAAAAGAAGTATGGTGCAGAATGATGAAACACAAAAGAACTCAAGGAAGTGAGCAACACCAATTTTAAATCAAGAGGCAAATCAGCATGGAAATGTCTTAGGGTTCTTTCCCCTTTCCATCTACCACTTACCATTCTTCTGCTGCCACTCACCATCATTGCTGTCCACCTCCGCTTCCGTGCCTGACTTCTTTTTCTATTGTATACTTTGAATGAGAGAAAGAGAGAGACTGGCCAATAAGAAGTGTAGCACTCCAGAGCTTTTCCTGGGATGGGGAAATATCGTGTTAAACTTGATATCTGTTAGGTTCCTGGAGTTTTTCCTTGCAGGGTTAAGGTCAGAGGAGATAGTCACAGCATCAGCTTTCCAGTTTGGAAAATGTAGAGCTATGGTGGACAACACTGGCCAGCAGGGCAGATCAGGAGACCTGAAGTGCCTTCTCTGCTGATTGGCTGATGGCAATTCTTACTTGTCACATGTGACCAAGAAACTGGCAAGATTCTTTTGTACAGATTTTAAAAGCCAAAGAACATAAAAACTTAATACCTGGAACAGGTTTTACAAGGCTATTTTAACAAGACAGAGCATTATGGTGCATAAAAGAAGTGAGTGAGACAGGACATTGCGGGTCTTCTCTGGGTGTGGGCAACAGCAAGCCCCTTACTGAAAATAACCCTGCGACGGAGAACAATGTGATAATTAGCATATATATATGCTTCATGCTATTAGCATAATTAGCATGCACAGTTCACAAACAGCATGAATGCTACGCAACAGTTGGTGAATCTGCTGCTCCAATTCTACAATTACCTTCCAGAAGTTTTCATCCTCAGTTGTGAAAGATTGGAGCCAACGGTGATTATCAGAGTGCAGAAAAGAGACTGAATGACCTGGTGTGTATTTTTTGCCCAATCTCTAGAGATGAGGAACCTGTTCCAAGTAGTCGTCTAGACTGGGACATTGGCCACTTACTGCGAGTACCATTTCCTTGATGAAGTGGGACTAGTGTGAATGCTGAGAGCGTTTGTTGGAGCCAGGCCCAGTGCAGCATTGTAGAAGCTATAATCTTATACAACAAAAATGAACTGCTGTATATCTCATATGTCTCAATTTGCACTTAGTGGAATCTTGGCAAAGGTTAACTGCTCTGATCCAAAATCTCCCCAGAAATTGTTTAAATGTGTAAAGTGAAGTTTTGATTTATGGAGCGACAGAAATGTAAATTGGTAAGAACTTCAGATTGTACAAAAGAATTGACATACAGTTGTACCCTCATATGTGGCATGTGACAACATATTTGAGCTTTGAAGAGCACTGAAGCAAAAGTAGCACATTTTGGCACACTGTTATGCAAGCTTTGAAGAACTAACAAACGTTTATGCCACAATAATATTCTGAGGAAAAAAAAACCTTAAGGCATTTCAAAAGAGAAGGAGGGCTATGCAATTTCATTCAGTTACACTCTTTTATTTCCTAAGATAGGATTCATTGACTTAAAAGGGAGAGCAAGCTAGCCCCGCCCTCTTTGTGAAATGGCTGAGAGAAATCATCTGAGAATTTTGGATGCATTTAGACCAATCTGCAGATGACACACAGCGCTATTCCTTCTTTTCTTCTATTACCAGGAAAGTTGTTGATGTTTTGAATTAGTGACTGGAGACAGTACTGGAATGGATAGAGGGTAATAAAAGGAGACTCAGACAATCTAGACAAGATGGAGGTGCCCCCAATCAGAAGACAAATAGGCAAAGAATCAGTCATTCTTCCTTTGAAGCAGCAGATGTGTGTTTTAGAGATGGCTCTTCAACAGCATGCTCAGACTGCTGTTGCCAGGGATATCTTAACCTAATCATTTACTGTGTCCCTACCTGGAAAGAGCACACTTGGTCATGACAAACAGGTACCACAGTTACATCAGGAATGAATTATAGCAATAAACTCTAGGACTATATCTGTAGCATCTGTGGAAATGGTTATGGATGCAACGAAGTGGCAACGAAAAGTTGGTAGGGAGTCACAGGAATGTTACTTTTCTCCATCAAGGTCTGCACTGCTTACTAATTTGTTTCTGGGCACAATTCAGAATGCTCTGTATTTGCTAAAATACTTGGGCCAGAATTTGATTAAAAAAAAACCCGTCTCCTACACCAGTTTGATGAGTCCTCAGAGATGGTGGCGAGGATCTTCTCTGTGGTCTTTTCCGTACTGGAGACTGGCATGATGAGAGGTTTTCTTCCTTCCCTACCAGTCCAGAGAGCTATCTGGAACTTATTTTAATTGCCAATTGGGGAAGGTCAGAGTACAAGGTCCTTGTTTTAAGGTGAATACAAAGGTTATTTTAGCCTCTAGAATGACTTGTTTATTATTTTTTTTTATTGAAAAGTTTTAACATACAGTTTATCTTTAACAGTCCCCCCTCCCCTGTTTATTTGATGGCAGTTTAAAAAGTTTCTCTTTTACATTTCTTCCTTTCGGAATAGTTTGTTGAGAGTCAGGTGACATATAAGTTTAATAAATTATTTGTTCATAACATTTCTTTAGCTGGTATTGGCCATAATATACACCAGGTTCTTCCCAAGGACCTAGGATGTTGCAATGTATTAACAGAGTATACATGTGGACAGTGCTTTTTTTTGTAAAAGAAAAAGGTGCCGGAACTCACACATGTCAGACAACCCACCTTGCCTACCCTACAAGGTTCCATCCAAAAAACGTGCCGGAACTCCGTTCTGAGCGTTCTATGAGAAAAAAAAGCCCTGCATGTGGATCCAAGCAGTGTGATCTTTTGCAATTGATGGAAATTTTGTCAATGCATAGATAAGTGCTCTCCAGGATGTTTTGGTATGGCGCCCAGTGTGCCAATAACCACAGGGACCACCACAGCCATTTTATGCCATAATGTTTCAGTTTCAATTTTCAGATCTTGATACTCTGTGAGTCGTTCCAATTTTTTGTCCTCTATTCTTTTATTTCCTGGTATTACACATCAATTATATACACTTTCTTCTTTTCACCCAGTTATATCTGGTATGTTATGAGTCAAGACTTCATCAGTTTGTATTCAGAAATCCCACAATATGTCAACCCGCTTATTTTTGACTCTGTATTCCTACCAATTTTTCATTAATGATACATGTTAATTTTTAAAGACATTCCAGTGAATCATTTTGACAACTGTGTTATATCATTGTTTATAACCAGTTTGTATAATCAATATCACTTAGGGGATGTATAATGAACAGTCATCAGTTTTCTTGTTTTCCAGTCCACACTGTCCAGGTTAGCTTATGACCAGTTAATAATTCCAGCAATATAACGTATCTCAGGTATGACCCATGTGTTGATGGCTTTTTTCCCGCCACCATTCCTTTGGTTTTTAACTTGTCCATGCTTGATGTTATCCAACTTCAAGCAGGCTTCATCCTGATAGCTTCTGATGGTTTGGCTGTTTGATTCTTCAATTCTATTACTGTTCACTGGTGAACTAATGTAAGGAAAACAGCCTAGTTTTAAATACCAGAAAAACCAAAGAGATCATTGTCGTTTTCAGAAAAAGCAGGCAGAGGTACACTTCTCTGTGCATTAATGATTCACCTGTGGCGATGGTTACCAGCATCATATTCCTAGGTGTGCAGCTAACGAGTAGACTGGCTTGGTCGCTCAACAGTGAGAAACTGGTGAAGCAGGCACAGCAGCGCCTGCATTTTCTGCATCGCATGAGAAAAGCACATTTTCCTTCCCCTGTCCTGACCACTTTCTACAGGGGGACGATCGAGAGCATCCTGTCATACAGCATCATAGGCTGGTTTGGAAGCATCACTGCTTCAGACAGGAAGGCGGTGCAGAGAGTGGTGAGGATGGCCAAAAAGATCATTGGCAGTTCCCTCCCTCCCATCCAGGACATAGCACAGAAGCGTTGCTTGAGCAGGGTCCATAAGATTATCTGGGACACTACACATACTCTTCACAACCTGTTTTCCTTGTTACCCTCTGGGAGGAGGCTTCATGGTATCCTCAGCAGAACATCCAGATTCAGCCAGTTTCATTCCATACAGCATTAACCTTGTGAACTCTCAAGCTTCCTCCTTCCGTTATATATTCAAGTTGGACAGTATTTAATATTTTATTGTTATGTATATGTAGGGGTGCGGGTCTATACATATGTTGTATGTAGTATGTTTTGGGGGGGTGTCATGTATGTGTCTCACTTTGAGAGCAGGCAACTAAATTTAATTTTTGATGTGTGCCATTGTGCCCACAGTAAAAAAATGACAATAAAGGTTATCTTATCTTATCTATCTTATCTTACTGTTCATTATTTTACCCCACTTTATTTCTACTCTGCTTTTAATAGCAATAGCAATAACAATAACAACAACAACAACGATGATGATGATGATGGAAGGGACCTTAGAGGTCATCTGGTCCAACCCCCCCCTTGCTCAGGCAAGAAACCCTATACCATTTCAGGCAAATGGCTGTCCAGTCTCTTCTTAAAAACTGGAGGCAGGTTGTTCCACTGATTAATTGTTCTAATTAATTGTTTAATTGCTAATTAATTGTTCCCCAACCCTTGCTTGTAGGCAAATGGTATTTCTTGCAGATATTCCAAGGCACCATTGTTTCTACTCTGTCATGCCTTTGTTTGTAGTCAGTCTGTGCAATCTTCTTGCAGCAGCTAACTAAGTGGTCCACTATTTCTTCAGCTCTTTTATAGAGGCAATATTTGCTATCTGTTGTATCTTATCAATTCTGACTATGTATAGTATTTGTTCTTAAGGCTTACTCTTCTGCAGCCAGAATTAGCCTCTCTGTCTCATTATTCACATTTCCTGCTGTTAGCCATTGCTAGGTCTTGTTAGTTGTTTTGCCATACATTTTTTAATGTGCTGGCAATGTGATACTTTGCCTTGCTATGACTTTTTTCTATTTTTTATTTAGTTTTTCTAGTAGGCCAGTTTAGTCTCTCTGGTGTTCAGTAAGCCTTCATATATACTCGCTACATACTGTCCTTCAGATTATTCTTCCAATGTCCTTTTTTCTTGTTCAACTTGTTCAACTATCTGGTGTACTTGCAACATTCCACAACCACCTATTTCTTTAGTAAATACAGTCTGTCAACACTACTGCGTGGATGAAGGGCATGATTCATTGTCATTAATTTTTTTTTGTCTTTTTATCCAGGGCTTTTAGTTCTGCTTGAGTCCAGTCCACTATTCCAGCTGTGTAGCCAATGACTGCAACTGTCCAGGTGTTGATTGCTTTGATAGTATTTCCTCTCCTGCATTTGGACTTTAAGGACTTCTTCATTCTCATGGTGTATTCACTTCTAACCAATGGTGGGATTCAGCCAGTTCGCACCAGTTCGGCAGAACTGGAAGCTAATTTTTTGTTGCTCAGGCCCAGAATGGACTTCCAGAAGCGGCATCCACACAGAGAACTGGTTGTTCACATATTTGAATCCCACCACTGCATCTGACCTTTTTGATTTCAGTGTGCTTGATGTCAGCCTGAAGAATGCCCAGGTATATCAGTGATCATCTTCTCCAGACTGGATTTGGCATTTTTATGGACTTATCAAGTCCTTCCCAAAGACCTGGAATAGGCATTATTATTACTATTTCAACTGCTGTTGTTAATCCTGAGTGCACATATGAATCAAAAAGGGAGATATGAGGACTTACGCAGAATTACACAACTTTTGCTGTTTATTGACTTCAAAGTATGAGCAAGCTATTTCTGCAGATTGTGTGACCACCTATCCGCCCTTGGATGGAGCTATAATCTGGTAGCAAAGGTCTTGTTCCTGGGGAAAGTTGCTTTACAGAGTGGTGGCCAAGCCAGGTCCAAAATTCAGGAGATCTCTGGTTTCTAAATCACTTTGAATTGGGGTTTAGGCACTTAAATAATCTTAATTATGCTCTTTCAGAAGAGAGGCAATAAGAAAGACATCGTTCTGAAATCACAGGCTCTTAAGAAGGGATGGTACCACAAAACCACTGATACAGTAATTCAGTTTATATCTGGATGTAATTCCCTGACCAGAGTGCTGGGAAGTTTCATGGAATTTATTGTAGGGAGTCCTGAATAGTTTTCTTATATCCCCAGGGTGTAACATCTGGAATCATGGAATGAAAGAATTGGAAGGTATCTTTAAGAATCCTTATTCAACCCTGATCTCAGTGCCAGACCTACAATGACTTCTCATAGATGTACCCATCATATGTTTGAGGATCTCTAGCAAAGTAAAACTTAGCCCTTCATGTGGCAGTCTCTTGCCCTGGCTCATACAAAAAGCCACAACAACCTATTTCTATATGAAACTATGATCTTCTTGGAAGTTCAGGTTTATACCATTAATATATCTATGGAGATTCTCAGTCATCCAGGTCATAGTTATCCCAAAGATACTTTTTCATGAGGCAACTGGACTTTCTTGTTTTTCTTATTTCACTTCTCATTCAAGAGCCGAAGAAGCTTCTTGGATGAGAAGTGAAATCTCTTCAAAGAAAAACAATAAATTCCAGTTGCCTCGTGAAAAAGCATCTTTGGGATCCCATTAATATCCTGAGGCTTCATAAGAGGGAGGTAGTGGATGTTCTAGCCAGAACACTTGGTATTCACAAATATGTTTGTAATATTTGTTCTCTGTGTTAGCTGGAATTCTGTCCTAATTTACATCATGCTCTTGGGCCACTCTTCAAGACTAACCCTATACAGAATATGTTGCTGGAATCTTCTTGTGCTGTAAGCAAGGCATGGTAAATGACAGCAAAGTGAACATACTGTAATCATGTTCAAATTTTTATAGTTATGGCAAAAGAATCAAGGAATACTCTCAAATTCCATAGCTGAACATTAAGACTCATCTATGGGAAAAATAGAGCTGCACACTAAATATGCAGGACTACCATAATCATAAGTTCTTCTCATAATGGTATTTGCTTTTTATTTCTCTTCTGTTTCTTATGGTGGAATGTGAGATTGCAAGCCACTTGAGTGGTGACTTGATCGCAATATATAATCATAAAATATCTCTTAAATGTTACAAATAATGCCTCTCCAAACAGCTTTTCATTGAGGCTCTGGGTGACCACTGGCACTGGGCTAAGAGTGGCCACAGGCTTCTTTGTGAAAGAAACATTTGTACCTGTGTTCTTTACAATGCCTTTAAAGCTCTTTGACGCCTGTGATGAATAATTCTTCACATTTCTGCATGAACACAATGAAACTCAACTTTAAAAGAAAAATTAGTAGGTTTTCTCTCTGTAGACTTGTTTTAATTATAAGGGCAGAACATCCAAGTCCTGATTTAGCTTTATTGTATAGCAGCTTTTAAGGAAAACAGTGTTTATTGCAAGGGATGATTGCAGTTTCAATAACGACTCCCTCTTATTACTTTTTAAAAAACATATATTTAGTTTGATAGCAGGAACACTAATTTTAGTACTCCTGGCAATGTTTCAGCCCACTCTTTATAATCTTTGTGTTTAAATTCCCAGATAAGCCATAATTCACTGGACATGCTGAGCCATGTCTATACATATCCTGTGTTTTAGCATAAAAGTATAAAATATAAAATTACAGAGATATCATCAATTATTTTCATATATATATATATATATATATATATATATATATATATATATATATATATATATATATATATGTGTGTGTGTGTGTGTGTGTGTGTGTGTGTGTGTGTGTGTGTGTATACACATATATATACACACACACATACATACACACACACACACACATATACATCTATATCTATATCTATATATCTATATCTATATGTCTTGAGTGTTTTGAGAACCTCGTCGACCCAAATATATAGCTATATCAGTCTCCCTTTAATTCTTTGTCAGCAATCCAAATTGGGATATTATGCACTTAGACCTGGGAAGGACTATGTTGTTTGCTCCTCAGTTCAATAGCAAAATGCCTTAAGCAGCCGATTTTGAGTAATTGATGCTGAATGCAACCTTTATGTTAAAATGCAGCTATGAATAATTTCTTTGTTCTGGGAACAATTTCATCTCTCTTTCTAAATCATTATCATTTTTCAATGTATTTTTTAACACATTCACACCATTATGGCAGGTGGTAGCATTTAGTCAATGTTGGCTGAGCAGGATTGGACCTGGTTAGTACTTGGAAGGAGAACATCCGTGAAAGCCATGGGTGTGGACTACACTGGAAAGTTTGAAAACAAAATCCTCTATACGTCAGTGGCAAAGTATGCTGTTGCCAAGAAAACTACATAAATATGCTAATGTATCCAACAGAAGATGAGCTTCTTCAGGGAGTCTTTACATATGGCAATATGATATCCTACCTGCCTGAGGGATGGGAGGATGAGTTGTTCTCCAGTGTTTACCCTGGTCAAAAGCATCCAAGATATTTTAATTCCTGAACAAATTTCTGACAAATGGACACTTGAAGGCTCCTTCACATTTGAGATTGACTGCCTGCCAGCTGTGGTGATGAGTACAATGGGCAATATCAAGCAAAACTTTCTGATCATCTCTGTCTCAGAAGCTGCATTTTCTGCCTGAAGAGTTCAGGCATGGGGAAAATTAGCTCTGCCTCACCCCCGAACCCCCAGTGTCCACTGCTTTGTTCTGTATTACTTGTGAAGTAAGGAGCACTGTGTAGCTACCGAGGTTTCTCATGGGATCAGTGGAGGCCATCAGACATGAAAGTGCTTCCAAGACTACAAGAGATCCCAGAGCTCTGAAGGTTATCCAAAATACAGCAGTTCTGAAGACCACCCAGAATACAGGGTGAGACTTGGGGGGAGAAACCTAGAGAGCAATTGCTGAGAACCTAAACTAAATGTTGCTGAACCACAACACCACAACACCCTCATTGGCCATTAAAAGTCCTTGTACTCCCCATCCCTGATTTAGAAAATTTTATTAAACCAGAGTTTAATCTACTGCTACGTCACTCTAAAATTTAGCATAGTTCCCTCTATACTGACATAAAAAATAGAGAAGCATGGGAAGGAGATGATATTTTCAGGAAAAGAGTTGATTGTTTTCTGTTTCTTCCTTCCTAAAAGTCAGATCAAAATAGTTCTATCCGTGCTCTTTAGGGAAGGCATTTCTCATTGTTACATCTGAATATATTTGTGTATTTCTTTATCCCTATATCATGTTTGGGTTGAATGTTGGTCCAGCGAGCCATGCTTAATTAACATAATGGGACTTCATTAATCAGACTAATTTAGGCCCACTTATTTCAGTGGATTTACTCTGATCATACCTGTCTAGATTCCAATGCTTGTTAAAAGCAAGGCACCATTTTATAGTTAAGTAATTGAGGAACAAAGACATTCAATGATTTAAATCTAAGTAAGGATAACTTTGAGTGGAGTTCAGTTTTTATGACTAGCTGGATAGGTCCAAATAGTTCTTTGACAGTAATACAGAGGTAGTTTGTATTAGTGTATGGCTTATTTCTTGAATATGCACAAAAGGGCCTCCAGCAGCCTGTCACAGAATATCAGTTCTCAACTGATGTGCTGAATGCTATGCACCATGCTCTTGTTCAAAGCATACTTGCAGAAGTTACTTAAAAGGCTTTTGAGTGGCCATTTTCATGTCAAAGAGCTTGTCTGCTGAAACCAGAACTCCCTATTACTAATGAGAAAGAGTGATTTAATGATTCACCAGGATTATAAATCAAGTTCAAGTTTTAGTTTAAGAATTTGTTTATTAAACTGACATTAAATCACAGTCTCGCAGCTTGAGCAGGACATAGGCCTATGGTGCATGAAGAGAGGAAGAGGAAGTGAGGCGCAAGGACAAAAATGCACACCTCGTGGCCATCCATGGCTCAATAAATGACATTTTTATTATAATTTAATTAGGGAAATAACTATGTTCACTGTTACCAGTGCAAAGAATCTTGCACAGCGGATGAAAGACAATTAGCTGTCTTTCCCAGAAGGGCATAGAACCTTGATAATTCTCTTCTGTGGTGATAAGATCATTAGACCTTTTTGATGTTCTCATCTTTCTCTTTGACCAGTATTGCTTTCATATTCCTCCTCACTCTTCTGCATAGTACTAGGTGGCTTTGACTGCTCAGTGACCTCCTTGACATGGTTTTCAGAAAGCTGTAAATCAAAGCCTTTTGTGGGAGGTGGGTGGAGAGGTGACAGCCAAGCCAAAGGAAATGTCTCCCTGGCTGCTGAGGCTTTTCTGCTGCAGAAATAATGAAGTGAGACAAGGGTCAGCACCTTAAAGGAAATGGTTTCAAGCTGCCATAAGGAACCACCTTTACAGCAGGTGGATATTTTCTCTACTGCTTGTCAAACAGTAGGTTCATGGCTTAGTCAGGGACAAAGTTATTAAGGACATAAAATGCCATCTGGATGATGCTAATAAACATAAAATGTAACCTTCAGATACTCTGCTGCAATGACCAGACTGTGCCAGATAACATTACCCTTTGTCTCTGTTAAAATCTGAATCCTTTCTAAACTTTTTTGAATAGATCAGCTTAACATATTTGTTCCAAAATGTTACAGATAGCAGACCTTACAGTTTCTGCCCTCTGATTTGTGTCCTCAAACCTTTGCAGACTATTGCCGTGCAAATATCAATCTAGTCATCAGCTCGGGGATTTAAGCAGATAGTAGAGTTAACTTAAATATGTATTTGTATGCTACTATTGGTATCAGTTTAACAATGGGGGAAATAAAGGAATTTCACAAGGCAACAAATTTGTCTTCAAAATATGAATGTTTATTGAAAGGGAACATTTCCAACAGAAGTAGCTCACAAAGGCAATGAAATTGTATAATATAAATAAAATACCATCCAGGGAACTTCCTATTAAATAAAAACAGTTACAAACATAACATTTCCTAGCTGATCTCTCATGAGATTTGTTGTTTTGATTTGGGCCAGCTTAAAAGTATGATTATTTTTTTTTACTTTGGTCATCGGAATGTAGAAAACAAAGATCATAGATCACCCGTGATCTCAAAGCCCCAGTCTTTCAGTTTGTGCATCCATAGAAAGAGACCAAGTAGGGGCAAATCATGAAACTTGATGTCAGATCTGCCTCAACTTGAGCCCTTAGGTAAGAATGATCCTTAACACCATCAAGCTGAGAAAGGTATAGTTTATTAGAAGCCAAGTGAAATACAATACTGCAAAGCCAGAAATGAAATTTGCATGCCAAAACCCCAAGTGAAAACTTTTCCCTGCTTAGCCACTTCCCATTGCTGGTCCCCCATCATCCAATCAATTTTGAAGATGTTTTGGAACCGGCCGCTCTGATTGTAGGCTGGCTTACAGAGCAACCATGAAACACCATCTCAGGCAGGCACTTTCTTAACTTTCACTGTCCCCCAAAGGCTCCTCCTCCCTCTCGAGGTCCTTGGCAGACTGGTACCGAGACGATTGCAGAGAGCAGGCATGAGGTGGCAGTTCTGATACTTTCACTGAAAGACGGCAATGTAGACACCACCACCCCGTTCCTATTGGCATTAGAGCTTATTTCACAACATCAGTGTAACTGTCAACGCTTTGGGAAAGCTTTGCTGTGTGATTCTCACCAGTCCAATGCCACATTAGGAATCAGTGCCAGATAATCCACGGGAAGCTTGATATGCAGAGTTCCCAGGAAGTTATGAGTTTTGAACCTGGCTTCTCAGCACATGGGAGGTTACACCCTTTCCATGAGTCCATGCTAGAGATTCTGAAGAAAAAGGAATGAGCTTTCAACTACACCAAAAATCACTCTGCTTCATTGCAACCAGCCCAGAAGCAAGAGGAAGAACTCATTTATAGCCTAGAACACTTCAGATGTAGTATGGCTGTTTTCCTAGCTACACTCTCTAGAATCAGTTCATGGTTGATTAATATGGAAGGCAGTGGACATTTTCCTCTCCTGCCCTTGTTCCTTACCTCCTGACTCATTTGAGGCTTGGCTTTTCGGACTGAGCCCAGGCTTTCCCCTCATATGGCAGCGGATCCTCCTTCCGTCCCTCCACAACCCCATCATGATTTCAAATAACTAACAAAGGGTAGCTGTGGATCTAAATTGAATTGGGAAGAGGAAAAGTATTTCCTTGTGATGTTTGGGTGTTATCTGACTCTACACAAAAGATGGAAAGATGAAAGGTGGCCAATAATACTTTTTTTTTTTACAAATAATGAATTCTGGTTTAAGTCTGGACTGCTTTCTTGGAGTTATAAATGCCTCAGTCTCCCACCTTTTACCTTCCACGGCTACCTTTCTAGCTCTTTTTAAAGCAGCTTTCTCAAAATATAGATTTTTATAAATTTCCAGCTGCTTTAGTTATGGCATAGCTCTCTCACAAGGCTTTTTAAGCCATATAACCCAGCCTCTGAAGGACAAACAGCATAAAACTTCCAAGGTTTGGCTCTGACCCTTCTGCAGTCTGGCTCAAAGCTTGGGTAAAAGCCCCCAAGAGGCTACCTCAAAAAAACAAACAAACCCAAGACTGTCGTGACTGATTTGATAACAGGTTTGCCCAGGCTAACCTAAATCTCTATTAGCCACTATGTAAATCAGGACAACAGCATTCCTAACAGCATTCTATTACGTGGTAATTTTGTATCCATATTTTCCCCCCTAATCTTTAATCTTTAATTCAGTTCTTAGGGTCTTCCATTTTGAGTCCACTTTAAGGAATTTAACTGGGGCTGCCTGTAGAGAGTGCCAACCTGATTGGCCCTCCAATTGGCCCTCAATTCCTTAAACCAATCCTTTGTACAGAAATAAATCTCAGTGTTGATTTGGCTGCTACCAATTCACTTCTTTAGCACTTTTCTTCTTAACTAGAGATTATGCAGTTATGGTGCTTTTTTAAAATTCTTCTGGACTTCATTAGATAGCTTATAGTATTTATTTATTTATTTATTTATTTTATTTTATTTTATTTATATACCACCCTTCTCCCGAAGGACTCAGGGCGGTGAACAGGGCAGATATATAAAAAATACAAAAATACAAAAGTTAAAAGAAAAATAAACATATGCCCAACTAAAAACAGTAAATACATATATTAAAAATGACAATAAAAACCCAACCCATCCCCCATCAGGCCAGGCCGGCTTGTTCAAATAAGAGTGTCTTCAGATCGCGATGGAAGGAGCGAAGGTCGGGCGCCATCCGGAGCTCCACCGGCAACCGATTCCATAGCTCCGGGGCGCCCACAGAGAAGGACCTCCCCCTGGGGGCCACCAATCGACATTCTCTGATCGGTGGCACCCTGAGGAGGCCCTCTCTGTGGGAACGCACAGGGCGCAGGGAAGTTGATGCCGGCAGCAGGTGCTCCCTAAGGTACTCCGAACCCATGCCATGTAGGGCCTTAAACACCATTACCAGTACCTTGAATCTTGTAGATCTACAAGCCACTGAACACTATTTATATAGTTTGCTTTGATTCACTATCATTTGCTAAAAACTAGTTCTATGTGGCAAGGTTATATATCTTAACTACAAGGAAGAGTTTGTACTGAGATTCCATTTTGCATTCTTTTGTTTATGTTCTTTCTGTATGACACGACTCTTAAGTTTGCAACGTACACCAACAATGATCAATGCTGTTTTACATTCAGCAATGTTCTCTTGATAGTCTTATGCATGTCATCTTGAATCCAATCTTGCTGTCCCAACCTTCTGATTTTGCTGAGTTTTCCATTTTGATATTTATGAATCTAATAAGATTAGTAATTGGTAGATTATCCCTCTTCCTTCTCCTTTCTCTTTCTCTCTCTCTATATATATAAAAACACACAAATATCTATCATAGTCCAGAATCCTTAACATTAGACATAAAAAATAACTAACAGTCTCCAGGAGTTCATTCATGAACACTTAAAAGCACTCTGACAACATGCAGGACTAGCTCCTGATAGCAGCTGGATGCCTATTAGTTAAAATTCTGGCAACGTTTAGTTGGTTCAGCAGGTCCGCTGTTTTTGAAATACTCCGCAGCACATCTTGAAGGACTGACCTGAGAGCAGCATACATGACAACCAGTGTGATATAGTAGTTAAATTATTAACTGGAACTGGAGATATCTGCGATCAATCCACTTTCATCTGCACACAAGCTAAGCAACTTCCTTTATATTGTTATAATGAAAGCTACAGAATATTTATGACAGAATGAAGAAAATCACCAAACTTCTCTGGAGATGCTGCCTATTAACAGCTTAGCAGCAGCTGCCATGTGAAGTGACTAAAAGTGGCCGCCATGTGGCAGACATAATATGTAAACCAGCCTTCAATTTCCTATAAACATGTTTAAAATTTAACTGCACGTATATTGCATTTCTCAAACAAAAAAAGGGGGGGATACCTTAGAATATCCAGTATTTAAACATGCAGACATTCTTACTAGGGGTAATTCAAATCACAACTGCAGGATTCATGTAGACTAACAGCACAGGCACCTGTGATCCAATTGGCTGTAAACTGAGTGTCATCTACCTTTTGGTGTAGCAATTAGTTGACCTGTCATGACATCATAGAATATGCATGAATATATAAACTGATTATAGAAGAGTATTAAAAGTAGTGATGGAACATAATCTGTATGTATTTTTCATCTCAGAAAAAGAAGCTATTATTTTTCTTTATGTTTTGATTTTCCTTTGCCTCAAAGCAAATAGATGGATCCCAACTATTGTTCAGATGGAGCTAAACAAAAATACACCAGTGGTGTAAGATGTTTAGAACTTGGATGAAAAACAGAAATGCTTTCTGATGTGTGTATAATCTGTTCTACACGCTTGTTAGGTGGATGTTTCTCCCCTGCTTAAATTGCCAATCAAAACTATTGAAAATGTGAAATTGTTCATATTTTGAGAAGCAGAGCAACATCTGTGAAGGAAGGAAGGCTTCAAGGGAATTTAACAGAAGAAGCTGGATAAAAGTTTGACTAAGAGAAACTCAGGAAAGCAGGCAGGTAGAAAGTAATAGGAGGGCTTTAACTTGAGAAACCAAGGGAAAGAGGGGAGAGGCAAGATATTTCAAGGAAGGAAGACATTAGAAGTCAACCATTAGGTCTGGAAGAAAGAAATGGAGGCCAAAGCTTTCATAATTGGCAGAGAAGACACAGAACAAATGAGAAGCTAGGCAGAAAAGGAACAGGTGATGGTATCCAGTAGCCAAATGGTACTGATATTTTTTGTCAAACTATGTAATTAAGAGTGCATATTATTTACTATTTACCATGCACATTGGTACGTATCTGCATCACTACCTTTTGAGATATAAACCAACACAATTTTTAAAAACCCAATGTGATAGCATTTAAAAAGAGGACAATAAATGAAAGCATGGCCTAGATAGGCCTTAATAAAGGACAAACTTCTTTACATGTGTTTAAAGCATTTACCCACATTTATATGCTGCCTCTCCAATTCTAGGTTGGTATGTTGTTATATTATGTTATGTTGTTATATTTATACAAATAGCATGCCACCACCTCTTTTGCCTTGTGGGAAGTAAAATTAAATGTGTTTGTTTGCTTCAATTCTATGCAAATATGCAAAAGTAAAATTTAACACACCTTAACTTGTGTGACATCCTGAATGGTGCTTATCCTGTAATAAAAAAAAATGTAAAGTGAGCAGTTTGTGGCATTTTCTGCATATGCATATAGTTTGATCCTGAATAGGTAGTGTGTATGTTGGAAGGCAACCTTGCCACTGTAACCTCTATTCTTTCTTCCTTCCTTCCTTCCTTCCACTTTCTGGTTTACTCCATTTTTATCCTCTCCTTCCCTTCATTTTATCCACAAGCAGCCTACAACAATTTTTAAAAAAAGCAAATGCAGGTGCTAGCAATGGACTAAAATTGCCAAAATGCAAAGCAAGTGCAGACTATAGAGCTGCCATATCCACAGAGATACCAATGGAGGGGTTGCTTTTCTTAGGAAGTGTTGTGGGCTTCGTTCAATAGATCCCACTGGCTTTCCCATTTAGACCTATCACACCTCCCCAGTATAACATGGGATCATCTCACAATGAGGGGGGGGGGAAATGTCTGGCAGAGCTTGGTGGGGAATGGGAAACAAGAAGGGCCTCCCAGTTGGCTAAAGGTAAATATTTAGACTCAGGAGAAAGGAAGGGATTGAGTTAACCATCTGATTGCCCAGCATAAAAAGTAAGGGGGAGTGGGGGAAATGTGCAATTTTGGTAATTTGGGTTCCTTGTTCTCAGCAATTTACTTTACACTTGGGGAAAGCCCACCTTCCCTGGAAATCATACCCAGGAGGTGGAATTTTCCTCCTCGTCAAGCAGAGCTCCTTCTATTAAACCCATAACTATAGCTGTGAGACTCTTCTAGTGCAAAATGCATTCTCCGTAATGGATTTGTTGGCATCTGGCAGAGCTCAGGGACTGAATAAAGTCGCCCATGTATAGATCTGTTTTCCTTCATTTTGACTTTGTCCATTGATTCTTAATCACAGGACGTGGCAGGCAGATTTTTGTTCTCAGCCTGTCTGCAAATCTTTTCTCCCAGGGTGCAACAACAATATGCAGAGATATCTCTGTGATTTTGGTTTTGTTTCTGTTAGGGTGCATTGCTTTCCTAGAGGTTTAACATTGACTGAACAATCATTTTCTATTGGAAACACCAGGATTGGGCAAATGTTTTGAACATAGGGCTTTGTGGAGTGCTGCAGCTTGTACAAAACACCTCTGTTCAAATAATTAAAACAGCCACATTTCCCCCCCCCCAGAAAAATGCTTCAGAAACTGCTTTGACCTGTATCTGCATGTGTGAATTTAGCAAAAGATCTGTGGTGGCACGCATATGTGAATCAAAATGGTTGTGCAGGCAGACACAAGTGAGACCGTAGAAAATACTTGTTGTAGCTGCTTTATTGAATCAAGCAGGGGGGGGGGATTCCCCCACCTTTCTTTTAAAAAACTTGCAGAGCCCCAATACAAGTGCATCCTTCCAGTTGGGTAGGTGACAGGACTCCCTGGACAACATTCCTTCATAAAACAGAAACCAACTAAGTACAGCCTTATTAAGCTTGCATCCATATTAATTAATCTTAATTTTAGGTTGTATCAAACATAAATATCTGTTCCAAATCATAAGAAGAAATCATTCCATTCTAATCTGCTTCAGTTACAACCTATCTCAAGCACTATGTCCAGTTACGGGCACTATATTTTAAAGAAACATTGAGAGAAAACTGTACAGTTTCAGAGAAGGGCAACAAAAATGATAAGCAGATTAGAAATTAAGTCCAAAATAGACATTGCAAGAGAAAGAGAAATTATAGTCTCTTTCAAATATCTGAAAGTAAGCCATACAGAAGAAGATCAAGATCTATTGTCTCATATTTTAGAGTGCAATATGTCCAAGAATAAATTAGAGGGAGTCATATTCCAAATCAATGTAGATTTGAACTTTCTCATAAGAACAGTTTCACAGCAAAACCAATTATCCAGATAATATGGGGTGGGGGTTCTTTTACTGAATGAGTTCAAGCACAGGCTAGACAGCATCTGACTTGGACAGTTAATGTGAATTCTTGCATGGGGTCATAGCAGGATCTAATGGCTTAAAAGTCCCCTTTCCACACTATGATTCTATTATTCTTGCTTGTTGGCTTTCTGTAAGCAGCCAACTGACCACTAGGAAATGCCTGATTAAATTTGGACTTATCTAAAACAACTCTTATTTTGGCAGCATTGTGAGGAATTAAAGTGGTGGAGTTATTTGGAGTGTTGGTGAGAAGATGAACAGATGGAAGAACATGATGATGATGATGATGATGATGATGATGATGAAAATAATAATAATAATAATAATAGTAATAATAATAATAATAAACCTTTATTGTCAAAGTACAACATGTGTACATTGAGATTAGCTGAGCCTCCCCCCGTGCTCTCACCCCCCAACACACAGTGACAACAAACCCACCATCCTAACACACCATGTAAACCAACTACACCACACACCCGTCTCCCAAGTCAATTCTGCATAGGTTCACAGAGATTATGTCCCATTTAAAAGCCTAACAGCCCACGGATAAAAGCTATTTTTCAGCCTGTTGGTACAGCTGGCTATATTCCTATATCTCCTACCGGATGGTAGGAGAGTAAAGAGATACCGTCCAGGGTGTGAGTCATCCCTGAGAATCTTATTTATTTATTTATTTATTTATTAGTTTTTATAAACCGCCCTTCTCCCGAGGGACTCGGGGCGGTGTACAGAGGAAGGGAAGGTATACAGACCGAACAATAAAATAATAAGAAACACTAATGCACACAAACTGGGACCCCAATTAACGCTATCATGCCAGGCCAGCCTGCTGGAACAAAAAAGTTTTTAAGTCGCGACGGAAGGTACGGAGGTCAGGGGCCATCCGGATTTCGGTAGGTAAGGTGTTCCAGAGGGCTGGCGCACCCACTGAGAATGCCCTCCCCCTGGGGGCCACCAGCCGACATTCCTTGAGCGGTGGCACCCTGAGGAGGCCCTCTCTGTGGGAGCGCACAGGACGGTGGGGTGCTGACATCGGCAGAAGGTGCTCCCGTAGGTAGTCCGGACCCATGCCATGTAGGGCTTTGAATGTCATTGTTAGCACCTTGAACTTCACACGGAAGGCAACCGGAAGCCAGTGCAGCGCACGGAGGAGAGGTGTGATATGGGAGTATCGGGAGGCTCCCAAGAGTGTCCGTGCCGCCGCACTTTGCACCAGTTGAAGCTTCCGAGTGGATCTCAAGGGCAGCCCCAGGGCAACGAGCCCTGGCGATGTCATCCAGTGGTGTCAGGGAACAGCCCACAATGTCTTGTGCTGTGCTCACTACCCTCTGTAATACTTTCCTGTCCGCGGCTGTCAGACCAGCATACCAAACCACAATACCATACGAGAGTACCAGAGTATTTGCAACAACTCTTCAGTGATATCAGTTACTGATTCTGACTATGCTGTAGTGTGTGTGTGTGTGTGTGTGTGTATGTATGTATGTATATATATATATATATATATATATATATATATATATATATATATATATATATATATATATATATATATATATATACAAACACACTAGTGTACAAAACAGGTAGAAGGAAAATGCAACCATTGTTTCTAGACTTCCAATTTCTAGAGCCCCTGCAGAAAGTGATTAGCTTTGGGAAATAATAATAATAATAATAATAATAATAATAATAATAATAATAATAATAATAATAATAATAGTAATGATGATGATGATGATGATGATGATGATGTTGATGATGATGTAATAGGCACCTTGGGTGCAATCCCAAAACAACTAGAGCACCACTTGAACATAATTGGCATTGACAAATTCACCATTAGTCAATTGCAAAAGGCGGCCTTACTAGGAACTGCTTCCATCCTGCGACGTTATCTGTAATACCATCAAACATCCACATCTGCCTCTCCCAGGTCCTTGGTAAGGACTCGATAGGTAGACAAAAATGCCAAATCCAGTCTTAACATCTGGCTGACTGTGCAATGATTAATAATAATAATAATAATAATAATAATAATAATAATAATAATAATAATAATAATAATAATAATAATAATAATAATAATAGTTGTTGTTGTTTGTTGTTGTGGTTGTGGTTCAAAGAACAAGGACTTTCAAATAAAGCTCCTGAGAATATCATAGACAGCCCAGAAGACAGACCAATGAATCATCAAACAAATCAACCAAGAGTTTTCACTCAAAGCACAAATGACCTTGTCAAATTACCAGGCTTGTTTAGACCTATTACATGAAGATGTAGCTCTCTGGAGAAGCTTGTAATGGTGGTGGAAGGAAAGAGAAGGCAAAGATGGCCAATAGCAAGGTGGATGGATTTAATTTTAGAGGCAATAGCTGCACTTTGGAAGACCTTAAAGACATGGCTAGGGACAGATTGTTATGGATAAAATTTTCTATGTGGTTGTTAAGAATTAACAATGACTTGATAGCACAAAATCAATCAATCAATCAATAAGTCAGTGAGTCAGTCAGTCCAAAGAGTCCAGGGTATGGACTTGGCTACAACAAGGAATGGAATATATCAGGGCCTGAAACCCAGCCTGAAATCCACCCTATATTTTTTCTGGAGCTTCTCTAGGAGGACCAAGAAAGGAAGTAAGAGATCCATTTTATCTTTATCTGAAACTGCCACGACTTAACTGATAAAATATTGCTTATCTTTTCAGGAAGCATCAAAACAGAATTCTGTTTTAAACAATTCACAACTCACCGATTGTGAAGAAAGATGGAAGAGAATGAAAGAGTATCAAATATTCTCATCTAATTCCATATCTGAAGGATCTCAAGGAGCTTCTCCACAGTTGTTGCTTTTTAAAAAAAGCAAAATTACTGTTTACCTGAGCCAAAAATATATCTTGGTTCTTGGGATGTACCTTGGCAATCCAGGGACATCTTATTTCTTAACCTTACACTTCCAACCCTGGACTCTTAAATGACTGCTGTACATGCCCACCTCTACAAATCTCCCAATCAACAGAAGACACAGTGCCATTCTGCAGCAGCAACAGCAACAGCAGACTTGGGGGCTATAAGTTTGGAGAGTTGAGTTTGTACAGCACAGAGGATGTGGGATGCTCCACTGACCAACACAGATCAGAGGATGTAATGGTGCATACTAGTGATAATATGTATCCAGCCATCCAGACTTAAACCAATAAATGTATTTGAAGTGTAGCTCAATAAATGCTTATTTGTATCAAACTGCTGTGAGACTGAAGTGGTCACAAATGATTTGTTTTGCTTTTACGAACTCATTCAATTTATTTTGAAATTATTGTTTACTATTGTGCATTGTAACTGTTGACTGTTTCATTGGCTCACAATCCTGTGATTGAGTTTGTCACTTACAGTTGGAAAGCCACAGGATAATTTAAAAAAAATGTATTTTGTTTTTTTTTTAATCTAAAAATTAAACTTCTTTTAAAAAATAAAGAAAACAGCCAGCTAGATTACTAGCCAAGTACTATTTGTTAAATCACTCCTAGATACTGCTGCTTCTGTACAGGTTGAATGCAAAGGGAGAAAAATATATCCCTGCTTTACCCTTTTGATTTCCAGTAAAGGCTATGTGTACCTGGAGTTTTTGCCAAAAGAGTGAAAGGTGGATTGTGATGTCATGATGCAAAATCAACTCCTTACATGATGACAGAAAATTTGTAGATTTTGGCATTTCCCTCTTCCCTGCCAACTCTGCAGACAACTTCCACATACACACATTTTGTAAACCACCGAAAGCCACTCAGTTGAAATCGATGATGTAGAAATAGGAAGGAAGGAAGGAAGGAAGGAAGGAAGGAAGGAAGGAAGGAAGGAAGGAAGGAAGGGAGGGAGGGAGGGAGGGAGGGAGGGAGGGAGGGAGGGAGGGAGGAAGGAAGGAAGGAAGGCAGGCATATATGATTATAGGTGTGTTTGTCTATTTCTCTATGGTAGTAACTTAGCAACTTAGCAACCATAGCAGCATTAAGATGTGTGGCCTTCAATTCACAGAATTCTGGCTGGAGAATTCTAGGGGTTGAAATCACCACATCTTAAAGTTGCCGAAGTTGAGAAACACTGCTCTATGGGGTAGGTAACACAATAGTGTGATATTTCCTTGACTCTTGGAAGATTCCCTATCCTTTTTTATTTTATTTTTTAAAATTGAAATAAAAAAAGAAATTTGACCTACCTCAAAGAACACCATTTTTTGAATGATTCAGCATATAAGCAGGTCTCGTTGGCACTGTTAAAAATGTAGCCTCTAATTTTGAGGAGGTGGGATGCTGACAACAATAACCTCAGCTGGTATATTGTAGTTTGGGGAGATGACTGGAAGGGGAATGATGCTGGCTTGTCTTACAGTTTACACTGCAGTACATCCAAAAATTTCCAAGTAGATACAATATTTGAATGGGACGCGGTGGCTCAGTGGGTTAGGACGCTGAGCTTGTCGATCAGATGGTTGGCAGTTTGGCGGGTCGAATCCCGAGTGCCGCGTAACAGAGTGAGCGCCTGTTATTCGTCCCAGCTTCTGCCAACCTAGCAGTTCGAAAGCACATAAAAAATGCAAGTAGAAAAATAGGGACCACTATGGTGGGAAGGTAACAGCGTTCCATGCACCTCTGGCATCTAGTCATGCCGGCCACATGACCACAGAGACGTCCTCAGACAAGCACTGGCTCTTCGGCTTTGAAACGGAGATGAGCACCGGCCCCTAGAGTCAGAAACGACTAGCACGCGTGTGCGGGGGAACCTTTACCTTTACCTTTACAGTATTTGATGATTGGTCCCACCTACTACTACAGGTCTTTGTAGAACAGCCAGGTTCCTACAGTGCCATCAATATTTTGAGAGTTGTGACAACATACTTTCCAAATGTGAAACATGGCCACTCCTGTTCTATTGAAAAGAAAAAGAAAAAATACCCATTCCTCACTTTACAGAGCTCCACCCCAGAGTCATCGCCTTTATAGTACATAAAGTAATAAAGATACTCACTAGCTTCTTTCAACAAAGCTCTTTTCTAGCAGTACTAGATCTTGGTTTTAAAAATCTGACCACCTATGAGAAATAGGCCATATACAAGAAGGGTTTTGCAAATATTTATAGGAATTGGCATTTTTAATTCACACCATTGCAGGGTGTGTTTTTTCTAATAACAGTCTTTTGGGACAGAAACAATCCCTATTCTATTATTATGATGGTGATCTTCATCATCACACAATAATTTTAACTTTGTATCAAGCCATCTGTCCTTTTATAATCTTTTATCCATCTCCCAAAGATGACAACTGTGCTTGAGAGTTAATTGTCTGTATTACTTTATAGAAAAGAACATTAACCCAACTCTGTATTCTTGCAAAAATACTCTTTTTGCAATTTTAATATTCATAGAAACTGTCATTGAATATAAATCAAGGGATGGACTACTTCTATAGCTTGTAATATTCTAAATTATACTTCCTATTCTAGGTTTCCATTTAATGTTTTTCTATTTAGTTTATTTTATCATTCTCACCAATAATGATTTTATATCCTTTTTATAATGTGAAATATAATAAACTAATTGTTTGAAATCAGTATAAAATATATATGCAAAGGAATGAAAGAGAGGAGGGAAAGGGAAAGGGAGAATGTGTGAGTGAACAAATGAATGAATAGCAGGCAACAGCTGGAATTTAATTTAATAAGTGAATGTACAGAATGGAGAACTGACTAGGGGAAGTGAATTACTGACTTTTCATCACTGCAGTAGTGTTTATATCCAAGTCTCCTGATGAGGAGAAGTGAAAATCCTTCTGATTAAATAAATTTTAGGGCTCCTGGAGGGGAAACTATTTAAATCAGGTCTGCTCTATTTCTGGATATTATATGCAAAGTCTTCCAAGTCTTTTGGCACTTCAGAGTGAGGTTAATTTAGTGAGGTAACTAAGTAGTGAGAAAAATAATATTGCTTTTCTTTTTTTAAATAAAATAAAATAAAATAAAGCACTTCTTACCTGCTGTGATGAAGGGCCTGAGTCTATTAATATATCAATAGTAATTTCATGTGCTAGTAATTAGTATATCAAAGTACTTGTTTGTGTACAAGTTTGTTACATATTATGACTTTTATTCCTTAAAAATAATGTCTGTATTGAGAAAACTATGCACTCAATGGGGAAGAGGTATTAGATTCCCATAATATCCCCCCTCAATGTGTGAAATTGAAATGGCAATTTCTTAGGTGCTCCATGCTAAGCTATTATGAGAATTAGAATAGACATTTGGTAGGTTCTTCCATCAATATAATCTGTAAGGAAAGATCAGTTTTCCTAACAATAACTTGTCTTCCACAACTTAAATTTTCTTGGGAGGTTGCAATGTTGTTGTTACACTTCGGCTAAAAGCCATCCTGGGCCTTTATTTTAAATGGTTAAGATGAAATTAATTAAATACCATTTGTGCCCTTAGTTGCACATATTCAATACTTTCTGCTTTGGATGGTATCAGTTTATTAGAAATTACAATTTGAAGGCAGCTTTAGAGAATGTTAGTCCAGCTTTTATGGTAGATGTGTTCTGTACCAGCCTGCTACCGGCCCTGCAGAAAAGGCAACCCCTTTATAAACGGCAAGAGGCTGGAATGACGTCTGCCAAATTTATTACTACAAAAAACAAACAAGACACGTACCAAGATACAGGAGCTTTGAAACACTATCTGAGCGGTTGCTTTCAGCAAACCAGCCCTCCCCAAACATTCCCTTTATAAAGAGTTCAGGGCCTGGCCTCTCTCTGCCTCCTTCCGAGAAGCCCCACAGCCTTCCTCTGTTTACTCCTACTTGACTGTCTCCTGCGTCGGGCGTCCTTGAACAGGGCCAGCTGTGGGTCATCTTCATCCACACTGTCAGGCTCACACAGCTGGGTCTCCATGGTGACCAAGTGGGAGGGGCCTGCCTGAGGGCTATCATCAGCAAGATCTTCAACCCCCTCAGCAAGGTCTTCAACACCCCCCTCCTCCTCTGATTCGTCCGACCCAACTGCCGAACCCACAGGCTGACCCTGAATCACAACAAGATGTCTGTAACCGGTCAGTCCTAGAGGAGATCAACCCTGACTGCTCTTTCGAAGGCCAGATCCTGAAGCTAAAACTCAAATACTTTGGCCACCTAATGAGAAGGAAGGAGTCACTGGAGAAGAGCCTAATGATGGGAAAGATCGAGGGCAATAGAAGAAGGGGACGACAGAGAATGAGGTGGCTGGATGGAGTCACTGAAGCAGTAGGCGTGAGCCTAGATGGACTACAGAAGATGGTAGAGGACAGGAAGGCCTGGAGGAACGTTGTCCATAGGGTCGCGATGGGTCGGACATGACTTCGCAACTAACAACAACTTAGAGAATGTACAGCTCTTGAGGCCTTGCTGAAAACTTTTCAGAATTGTGTGAACTCTTGGGATTCAAGACTTAGTGCCCTGAAGTCAAACCGCACACAGCTGGGCAAGATCAGAGAAAGAAAAACAGTGAGGTTTCTTTAATGGTAGTTTTGGAAACTGCAAGAGGAATATCTAATTCTTATCTATAGAGTGTTAACTGGGATGGAGTCTCCTAAAATGGTTTGAAAAGCTTCCTTCCATCTTTCTTGCCACTTGGACTAAATTGTTTTTTGTAAAATCAGCTACCAGTTGGACTTGTCTTCTATCTCTTTTTCATGACTAACTTCCCTTCCATCACTTTCCCATTCTCACCATATCTCCCTCATCTTAACTTAAATCAGTACAATATCAATACATAATTGGCATTTGAACACAGATCTTTTTAACATTTGCATTTTATTAGGTTCTACTAATCTAGATGGAATGTTGGTATATACTGCTAGTCCGTGTCTAATGTGCCATATGCTAAATAAATAATAAACAACATCAATAAGGAAGAGAAACTATTTCATTTATGAGTGATTAGTACATATAAAAGTTCAACAAACACACAGGGAAGACTTGATAATGCAACATTTTTTTACATACTCAAGTTGCTTTCTATAGATAGCAACTGACCTAACCACCAGGCCTGGTGAGATGAATATGGGCCATCCCACAGGGTGAGCTATCAGTGATGTGCAGACCTTCTGTGTCTATGGCAGGCAAGTTGATGTTTCTCAGCCAACAAATTCAAGTCAAGAGGTTCCTGGTGGTGGAAAACTCTGAATGAGTGCAGCAGAGTATGTGTGTGTTATTCTACTAAAGGAACAGCAGTGCTGGTGAACATAGGAATAACATTGAAAGATTCGTACATTTCCTTCATTAAGACATCTGCATGATTCTATATTCTTACATACACTTTTGTATGCCAGCTATCCTTACCGTATCTTTTTCTGGGTTTAGCTTTCCCAGATGTTTATGTTTTTAATGCAATTTTCCCAAATGCACACATTTTCTGGATAGGATTTCTAAACCAAGAAATATTGTGAGAAAAACATAAATGAATGCTGTGAATTATGTATTCCATCCCTGCTGCAGGAGAATTAGTTTTGGCGAGCGCACCATTTGTTCATCCCTAGAGGGCACTCGTTATTTCAGTATGATTACCATGAGATACAAGACTTCCAGGTTCATGTAGAGACCATTTGTGTGAATAAAAGTTGGTCAAGTAGAAACAACCTATTATCCAATGCTCCCTGCTTATAGGGATATATGTGTGTAATGCAGCTTAGAGGATATAGGATGACTTCTGAGGTCACAAACGAAATCTCTGCAATTTTAGTTTGGAGATACCTCTTATAAAGTCAAAGTACTCTATTTCTTTTAAATTTTATAAAAAGACAAAAGGTTCTTTTATTTCTTCCATGCTTGCAAAGCTAGAATATATACAGTATCAGTATTCTTTGTTATGATTTCATTTCACAGTAGTAAAGGAATTGGAACTGTATTCAGTCAACAACCTTAAGGGCCTTTGCTAGCATTTCAGTGTTTGTATAAGCTGCATGTTCCCATGCAAATCCATCTGAAGGCACATTTAGACCTCGCAATTGTAAACCAACAGAATTCTACCGAGGCAAAACTAGAATTTATTACAGTATTACTGAGAGCATAGTTCATAAGTTGGTCCATCACAGAAACGTGCCTGGATTTAATTTAGAAAAATTGAAATATTTAGCCCACGACAATCCCAAAAGAAAATCTCATTGGGATGTGTCTGTTTGGATCTGTGATGATGATGATTTGAATTTTAAAATAAGAAGTTATTTTCAGCAATAACCAATCTTGAATCTGAAGTCTTGGATGTTGTTGGGGGTGGGGGAGTGTGGAATTCTGTGACTTTGTTTCTGACCATTTGAAATATCTAAAAATTCCCATTCGGTTTGTATTTCCCCAATCAACGGCATGATGCTGCAGCTAAGGAAAGCATATGGCCCTAATAAATATGCAGTCCAGATGTTAGTTGCCTCTACTGTATCCTGAACAGCATATCTAGCAGTGCAGAGGGAAAGATGGTGAAATAGTTAAATAAAGAACATGCACATTTCATTATTCTCACCCATTTACTGAAGTTAAGAGTTCCAGATTGTGATACCTCCGGTTCTGTCATGTTGAATTACTGCAAAATAGTAGGAGCATGAAATGCAATGTACATGGGGGGAAAAAATATAGGAAAACAGGGATTTCCAAAGAGTTTATTTAAAAAAAACTGCAAACATAGCCCAGATCATTTAATTTTTTAAAATTAATTATTTATTTATCAAATTTGGGTACCGTACACATCACCCAGTTACTTACTTATTAAGCAAATTTGTATGGTTGCCAATTCACACATGGTAACTTGGGTGGTTTACAACATTAAACTCTAAACTTCCTCTCCTCCCAATGCCCTCACATACAATGTAACGTGCAGAACATGCTCCTTGAATTAGTGTGAAGATCTTTTTAGAACGCTGATATTATTTTACCTTCTGGCAGCTGCTGCCAGTTGTGTTACAGGAAGAGGTAAATAAAATCTTGTGAAACAAGGGGAGGATTATTTTAATGTGGACATTAAAATGTGGGCATCGATTTTTAATGTGGGAGTGGGCAAGGATATTTACCTCACAGGAAAATCCCCATTGTAACAATGAGCAACCTTTGGAAAGTTGGAGACTTTTTTTGAGTACGGCTCAGTAGTTGGCCTTTAGGCAAACTCAGCCTTTGGATCAGAAAGTAACATCTGATCAAGCATGACTAAAGTGATATCTGCCACTTCTCCAAAATAAACATGTTAGCATGTTAGCACACTTGTTACTCATCAGGCTTAACATGGGTCATTCATGCTAAGTGAGAAGTAACTTCTTCTAGGCAACTGTATCCATGGAGATGTTCTATATGAAAGCATTAGAACAACTGAGTTGGTAATTGAAGTGAATGTCATCACGCACAAACCTAAGAATTCTCACCAAGGCTAAGTTATGTCACAAGTCTCATTGTTGCATCAGCTTCAACGAGGTATTAAAGTTAAAAAAAGGTTGAGTGGCCCCTCATCAATCTCTGTTGCAAATCTAAATATCTGAATGTTACAGAATCATGTGAAATGACCTGAGCCAAATTAATTGATTAATTTTAAAGAGTATGGTTTTCAGTTATTAGAAAAACCATGAGCTCTTGACTGGTAAAATTGAAATTCTACTTTCCCATGGAAAAAAGGTGATTTAAAACATGAAATGTGATGTAAGACAAAATTTTGGGTTTCTCTCTCTCTCTCTCTCTCTCTCTCTCTCTCTCTCTCTCTCTCTGTGTGTGTGTGTGTGTGTGTGTGAGTGTGTGTGAAGGCAGGACAAGAAGCAATGGATGGAAACCATCAAGGAGGAATCAAGGAGAGAACCAACCTAGAAATAAGGAGAAATTTCCTGATAATGAGAACAATTAATCAATGGAACCGCTTCCCTTCAAAAATCATGGGTGCTCCATGATTTTCCTTCAGCCATTTGTCTGAAATGGTGTAAGGTCTCCTACCTGAGCAAAAGGTTGGGCTAGTAGAACTTCAAAGTCCTCTCCAATTCTGTTATTTGGTTATATCTCATACAAACTCATAAACCTACAGTATATGTAAAAATTCTAATTAAAACTGTAATCTCCTTGCATAAAAGCTTTGGAATGCAACTGGACTATCACAAGACAAAATATGAAAGGACACACATATCTCTAGCAAATCCTAGAGTCGCCAAACGGAGAGTAATTTTGTCTGTTTCCTCTGACTTGATGTGTTTCTGTGTTACATACCAAGTGCAGCTTAGTAACAGACATATAGAAAATGAAATCATGCGTACATTTCAAAAACCTGATCTTTATAGGAATCCCAAAAGAGCTTTATGGGAATCTTGCTATTGGACTGGACATTAGAAGAATACCAACACTAGCGTTAGAGAGCTGTTGCTGGGAAGGATAATGCCTGTGATTCAGCAAAGGTGAATGCCAATATTTACCCATCTGAGACAGTTGTAAAGGTCACCCTTGATCAAGGTGAAATTGGTTTGCTAAAACCTCCCCTTAATTCATTTAGCCCTCTAGGATTAACCCCTTTCACACATAAAAAGAAAATCCAACTAGAGCAAGTTACCTTCTCAGGGCAGCTCTTCAAATAAATACAGTAAGCCCCTTTCTTGTACTGGCAATAAAAACCAAAAGGTACATTCCAGACCGGGAATGTGTAGAATTTACTTTCATTCAGTTTGCAGCTGGGTGACAAAAGGATTGGCAAGATGGGCACCAGGAGGTAGGGCAAATAATTAGAAGCCCCTGCGATTGACTTCCTGCGCTTTTACAAAAAATCTTTTACCCGTATGATTGGAAATGACTCTCCTAGTAGCTTGGTTAGGTGGAATAAACAATTTGAATTTCTTTTGCTTCCATCTTAACAAAGGCTCCCAAGAAGCCATAAAAATAGATATCCTCCCATCCCTAACTCCCACCAACACTTTAGTAACAGTCCATGTGGTTCTGATATCCTCAGTTCAGCTGCAGACAATCTCCTCTATCAACAACAGGCTCTTTTAACATGGTGATTTGAGGCAGATAAACAAAAGTAAGTAGGGCAGTTTGCCAGTAAAAAAATAAAAATCTACAAGCCAGATCATCTCAGGGGTGCTTGCCTCATTCAGTTCTTCTTCTTCTTCTTCTTCTTCTTCTTCTTCTTCTTCTTCTTCTTCTTCTTCTTCTTCTTCTTCTTCTTCTTCTTCTTCTTCTTCTTCTTCTTCTTCTTCTTCTTCATCATCATCTTCTTATTATTATTATTGTTATTGTTATTGTTATTGTTATTGTTATTGTTATTGTTATTGTTATTGTTATTGTTATTATTATTATTAACCGTATGATCTAAAAATCCATTTCTGCTCATTTCAGCCATTTGTTAATATTTTTGGTTGATTTTTGTTCTGATCTTAGACGATCCATTTAGATGGCACGGGTACCCAAGTATGTTGCATAAAGTTCTGGAAGAGCCATGTTGTCCTGGATTCTTTGCCCACTTTTAAATTGGAAAGTGTCATTTTGAAGCAGCAGGCAATCAAACATTCACTATGGCCTATGAATCTGTTAGCTTTTCAAGGTAGTCTAGACAAGAAGCGCCACAATGAATGCCAGCTCTTTCTTTATTGTAAGGTTATATTAACAGAGTATTAGTAACTTGAAAGCATTTTCCCCCTTCTCTCCTTTTCCTCTCTGGAAATTTAGGGAGGGTCCCTTCTGATGGATTTTCCATGCTCCTCCTCCTTAGGTGAGTGAAGACATCTTTTGCTTGATGCTGTCCCATCTGTAGCTCTCCCTCCTGTCTCCTAGGTTCATTCCCACACATTATTAGAGAATCGCAGATAAATTGATGCTGTGAGTACATTTGCATCAAGTCAGTGTTTCTTATTCTGCAAACTGTCCCTGGCCAAATGACAATTTCCCCTTCTTGCACAGAAATTAAACATTACTATCTAAGTAACTGAACATTTTTAGTATCATGTTCTCCCTTCAGGTGCAAATATTGCATGCACTGGAGGTGTGGGTGGCATTAATCGTGTCTCCTTTTGTATTATCAGTTTTCAAACACTCTCTGTCTAGGCAAGGACCATTGGTACAGATTACAAAGAAGTGGTAAACGCTGGTATTAATTAAATGCTGTCCTGGGTCTCTAAATCTCACAAAGCAAGAAGCAATTAGCACTGGCTTCACAACTGATTTAGACGACCACCCACCTTGTAGGTGTGACTCTGGGCAGGTCATAATAAATTTTATAACAGCATGACAGTGAAATTTTATGGAATCTAGCTGGAGGTTATCACATATAGTGGGATTTCTCTAGTTGTATTGTTTCCATTGTGGTGTTTCAGTCTAAGTTATTCATCTCTTTACTAGAGTGTGGCTAAAATTTTCTAGAACCAAACTCTTTTTTTTCCTGGTTCCTCCCCATAAATAGCAAGAAGACTCTTTAATGCAATGTGTGTCTAATTTTCATATCAATTGGCTTAGTGTAATATGTGGAAGAAGATATGGGCTCAGGCTACCACAGAATCCTGCTTTATTGTGTGTGTGTTGCATTCATTTACTAATCTGAACTAACTAATGAATGATTTGATTCAGCAAGAACAACGCTGGCATTTCCGAAAAAAAATCCTTTTGCATTTTTCCCCCATTTCTAAATGGTTGAAGAATTTATCTTCCTTTGGGTCTTCTTTTTTGGTTGTTTGTTTGCATCCCGCCTTTATTAATTTTACATATAACTCAAATGAAAGCATGAATGATTAACATGGAACAAACATGTGTCAGAGACCGAAAGATTTGTACAGCTTTTTCCAAGCAACTATCCACTACTAAAACCTTCCAGGTCCTACAGAAACGACTAAAAGGGAGAGAAAATTAGCAAAGCATAATATTATAATATAGCATAATATTACTATAAATCTGTTTTCCTAAGTTTTGTAACAAGAAAACCTTGGTGAATGCATGGACTGTTGGTAAAATCTAATCCTAACAGTCAGCAAAGCCTTCTTCCCCTTCCCCCCCCCACTTTTTCTATATGAAAAATGCTGGAAAAAGTGAACCCTTTTTTTAAAAGCACATGGTCTGGGTCTCTGTGCTGAAATCCCTGACACACTTTCAGGAGGTTCAGATTTGATTTGGTCTGCTCTGAAAAAGCCTCAATTCATTTCAGACATCTCCCAAATCAGTGTAATTGGGTTGGGGATTTGGCTGAATCAAACCATACTCTCAGTTTTATTATTCCAGTTCTGCCTCCAGCAGTTTGACATGAGTATAATATACGAAAACCCTGAGAGCAGTTTCTTTTCTATCTTTCGTTCTTCATTTTTTGTCAGGAGGGAACCTGTAGTTCTAATCATTATTTTATGATGCTTACATTGCTTCATGTTGCCTGGCTTTTCCTTCTCAGTTACAAAGGGCATGTAGATCACAATCCACTGCAATAACTCATTTCAAAAGTGGGATTTAAGAGCTGCTAAGAACAAGTGAGAGGCTGATTGACACAATCAGAGGATGGAAAACTTTCCAGAGATTAACTTCTCTTAAAAATCAGTGACTTCTGAAATAAATAACAAATCACTCTTCTGATTTATTATTTCTCTGCCTCTTTTAGCTATTAAAACCTCAACCATTTTCAATTGTAAATCTTGTACTGCATTAACATCTTTGTCAGTATTAGAAGAAATAATAGATAAAATTTTATCCTGCGTTGAAATGGACAGGTTAACCCTAGAGATCAAAAATAAGAACGAAACGGAGTATTATGAAATTTGTCAAAATTTGTACAATTGGTTAGAGTTAAGGAGGATCGCTGAGATGACCACTGTTTGATTGGTTGATAATGTAAGGATTTCTTATTAGCACCTATACTGTATAATGGACACAACTGAAAGATATGTCAATATAACGCTGAGGACTGAATGACAGTTTACTGAAAAAATCGACAGATGTTATATGTAGTTTGTTGTACTCTGTCCTGTTATAGACTGTATTTTAGGTTTTTGTTATTTCTTTCTGTAACATAAGATAATATTAATAGTAGTGTTGTAGCTAGAGAAGTTGAATCATGTCCACTTTTGTTTTTAAATGTATATTTAATAAAAAATTTCTTAAAAAAACAAAAAAAAACCATCTGTCAGTATTATTCTTGTATCCTGTCCATTCTAAATCCATATCCAAATAGTTCCCACTTGTATCCTCTTCTTTTCAACCTATTTTTATGATAATGGACAATTTGAAAAAAAAGTTCTGGGTACATTGTTGCCAATTATCTTTGAATTCTTCCAGAGTTACTGTATCATAGTTCTCTCTATTCTGTGTTAGTGGTCTTTTCCTTTAATTATAGATTCTTTCTGGTTGCTTCTAGTAACCAGCCTTCTAGGTCTCCTCTTACCTTGTTTTTCTCTAATCCACAACATTTTCCCAGCAAAAGATTTATTACACTTACATTCAAAATCTTTGTATATTTTAATAGGATTTTAAACAAACCACAGGAAGTATTCTTATAATTATTTCATAATCTTATTTCCAGTCAATCTTGCCCCTTAGTCCATTTTAAAACTTTCCAAAATCAACATTCTAATCACCCTTTAGCTGCTTATTTCCAAATAACATTTTTCCCTTTAAGTTCTTAAACTTACATGAAACTTCTTTCACAGAGGATTGAAGGAAAATCACCCGGTGTATTAAAGCGTGTGCCCCTGAAAGTTCGTAATATCTAAAAAGCAATTTACAAGCCATTTCCGGTGACAGTGGAAAGGAAATGAACAGATCCAGGGTCTCTTTGAGGGCTCTGAACCAGGGCTTGTGCAAAGCTGATTCTCCTGGCTCACAAAGCTCTAAAAGCTGTCTTAGGCTGCTGTTTTACAGTCTTGTCACTGGGAGCATTTGCATGAAGTACTGTGGGTGACTCCAGGCTCTCTCTGTAATCCAGAGAGGAGTTCAGGTAGCCAATTCATTCATTAGCTCCTCTTTCTGCCATGGTTGTTGGTCCCACTTCTAATATGGAGCCATCTTCCATTCCCTGGAAGTCCAGCAACAATGTATTTGAATGAGGTGTCAAATAGGAAATGAATGTTACCCTTTTCATTAAAAAGAAAGTGCATTATATTTGATTCATTGCTTCTCTCTCATCTTCTTTGTGTAAAGAAATTTAAGACAAACATTTGTGTCCCAGAACACCCATTGTTTCCCATTCAACAGTGAGAAAGTGAGATATTTGAAGTGTCTTGCAAATGAACGGTTGTTTTTTGAACAGTCAAATCTGCAAAGCAGAGTTAGCCTCAGTAGAGAGAATGCTGTACATTTACAAGGCAAGGAATAACAATGATTCAGAAGTGTGCTGTACAGCATTTGTGATGCTATGTGATGCGCACATAGCAAAGTTAACAATGCATATGCTTCAGTCCAACATGCCAGCATTAAGTTAGGAATGGTTTCCTTAGACAGTAATAGAGAGTACAAACCTAGAGTTCAGTTCTTCTGCCATGTGACTAGTAATTTGTGAGCTGAAGGAAGAAAATGCAGAATGCCAAGACATCAAGGCTTTATCTAGTTCATTAATATTGGCAATTAAATTACAGCTAAGCCAAAACTCACTTTGTTCAGACAAGCTGGCTTTTCCAGACAGAGGAGGAAAAAGAAGCAGAGTCTGTCAGACAGAGACCAGGCTTGGCATGCTAAGTCAAAGCCACAGCCCTTCCTGGACCATTTTCTCACCCATCTCCACCAGGCAAAATGGGGAAAAATGTGAATGTATATCTTAGCTGTAATTGTATTGGAAATACTGGGATGTAAGCAATAATGAAAAACTAACTTTGATAGATTCTTTTTTTGAATCAGATAGCCCTCACTTACTGCTTGCTTTGTGCAACGACTGTTCAAACTAAAAACCTTGCCAATAGTTCCATCAGCTCTTCTTCTAACTTTTTATAGTATTGGACTATCAGTCCATCTGAGCCTGGTGTTTATCAATTTAATTTTGTTTTAGTATATTTTTGGGTCTGAGTCACCAAACTATGTGTTTAAACCTCCTTATTGGGGCTCTGCTTTGAACACTTTTTTTAAAAAAAAAATCTGCAAGTTCTTCTATGATTTCCAATCTCATATATAATAATTTGTTTCCTTTCTTAATTGCTATTATTGTCCATCTTTTCTTATTCGATGCACCACATTTTCCTAGTTTCTTTGCACCCTCAGAATGACTTCGTTTGAAGTATTTTAAACTCTTTTGAAGTTCATTTATAATAAATCTAATTGTTTAACTTTATTCAGTTCTTTCAATATCTGTTGCTTTGGATTAAATTTATGGATTTGTTTTAGTTCTTTTATTTTTTCCTTCCAATTGTGATTTCCATCTGCTATATTCTTTCTTCTGAATTGTTGCAAATCTCATAAGAATTCCTCTCATACAAGCTTTGCTTGTTTCCCATATGGTGGTTTTTTGACATACCTGAAGTTATACATATACTTTTTTTAAAAAAAAAATCTTCTTTATATTTCTGTAATATAAACTCTTGGAGCAACAGCCTGTCATTCATCCTTCATTTAAAGAATGATTTTTCTCCTTGGAATCATGTTATTGGAATTGGGTTATGATCCACATCGATCTCTTACTTATGTCTCCCCCTTATCCTCTATTATAAAAAGGGAGGAGATCTTTTTCCTCCTGTTCGATGTGGTACAGTAGGTGTACGGAAAGAAAACAGCTAAAAAGGATTGACCTTATCTTGATAACACAAATTCAATATTTTGCTCTAAATCAGAGGTCCCCAACCTTTTGGGCACCAGGGACCGGTTCTGTGGAGAGAGGTTTTTCCAGGGACCGGAGGGGGTGGGTTTTGTGTGCTGTCTGTATCTCGCAGATGGGTTTTTGCTTGTTTGCGCGGCCCAGTTGCTGGCATGGTGCAGACTGGGGGTTGGGGACCCCTGCTCTAAATAATATAATTTAATTAACATTATATTGAAATCATTGTGAAGTTTAAGAATTTTGGAAAGTAAGACTGACAGGGAAAAATATTTCCACTACACTAGATGGTATTGACCAGCATGACTTAAAAAGTTAGAAAATAAGTCATTTTTAAAAACTACACTTAATCAGGTTTTTTTATGTGAATGCTGAGTCACCCCTTGGATGTACACTCTACCAAGTGTATAATTCAATTCAATTCAATAGAGAGATTATTGGGGGGAAACTCTGCTGCTTCAATAACTAATAATGAAAATAATCATAAGTAGCCATTCATATAGTACAGACAGTCCTCTACTTACAATCAGTCTTCAGAATTCCTTTCCCGACCAGCATCTCTCATACACCTTTACTTTACACCATTGTAGTGGTGGAAATTCTGGTCCCAATTGCCACTGTATATGTGAAGCTACAAGGTGAAGCCTGGTCTCCAGCTGGACATTAAAATACAAGATAAAGTGAAGGTTTTCCTTAAATCAAATTCAGCTCTTAATATCTACAAGGATATGTCATGTTGCTTTCTTGACAACAAGGAAATTACTTACCATTCCCACGTTCTGGTATGCTTTTTAACTTCCATTCTAAGTTAAAGACCTGGAATGTCTAGGTTTCATCCTACTTAGCTTTTCCATCCCAGCCCAGGACAACCACGAGATCGGATGCTGTATATTTTTCTATTGCTGAAAGGCTGCAGTTAATGGGCTCCTTAACTTAGATTCTGAGGTATGAAAGTAAACCTTCATGAAAGAAAACTATGTGTAGAGGCAGAGATATGTAGAAGTAGAGGTAGACTAGAATTATGTATAGGTACCCATACATAGATTTGTGAACAGAATGTTAATAAACATTCTTCTCAATAGAAGAGAATATTTGAACCATGGAGTCCTTGATGCTCTCTGACCTTGCTTATATGCTTTCAGATATTTCATTACCAGACTAGGTAACATCTTCAGTACTAGAAGCGGTGGGGTTGTTTTCTCCATGGTAGTTCCTTGGTTAGGCTGTTGTCTCCTGCTTGATTGCTTGTCTGGTGTTAATCCAGATGTTCCTCTGGGTGTTGACTGCTGCAGATGAGTTATTCTGGGCTCTTTGTTTCCCTTTAAGCTTCCTGTCTCCTTTCCCAGTGATTTTTAATTATCAGATTAAGCAGATGTACATATTCACTGAGAGCCAAGGTGGTGTAGTGATTAAGGCATCAGGCTAAAAACTGGGAGGCTGTGAACTTCAGTCTCATCTTAGACACAAAGGCCACCTAGGTTACCTTGGGGCAGTCATTCTCTCTCAGTCCTAGAAAGGAGGCAAGTGCAAAGCAGTTCTGAAATCTTACCCAGAAAACTGCGGAGGCTTATTCAGGCAATCACCAGGAATGAAAAGTGGACTCAAGGCACAAGAAACCAAATTGCATTTACTCGACATGTATGCAGTCCTCACGTGCTTTTCAGTCTCCAATTCTAGATCATTTCCAGTCTAGAACATGGATGATGGCTTAGATCAGGAGCACATGATCCAATCATAATTCAGATTTTATAACAGTACCTGCATGCATGTGATTTATTCATATGCATGTTTATATCACAGCAAGTTCCACTGATTTCATTGAGACCAAATTCCAGGTAAGTTATTATCAGAGGAGAGATTTATCCTGTGTCATTAAGACCTCAACATACTTAAATTTGGGAGTGGTGGGGAGGGATTGATGCCATTATCTGAGGTAATGAACAATAGACAAGAACTAGGAAAATTTGTCCTTGTCCTTTCAAACCTAAATGAGAGTTACTATAGTTATTACAGCAGCTATGAGAGTTATTATAGTGATTCTTAAATTCTAATTCATCAATATCCAGTAATAACATTGAAACTGAAAAATGAAAGAGGTGGGAAAAAGAGGGATTATGGAGTGGTGGCAATCTAGGACAGGTTTGTATCCTGATGGGAGCTTAAAACAAATAAAAAATGTCTTGGGATTAAATTTCCAATCCTGGATATGATCATAATTGTTTACCAAAGCATTTTAAAATATCAGTTTATGATGTATTTTTGTTTTCTGTTCATTTATTTTACTATATACCTCCCAAATTCCAAAAAAGATAAAAGGTGATGTTTAAAGAATGTTTTACAAAAATATCCACTCCCTTCTGTGTGTTTGCTGTCTGTTTTAAAGAAAAATATTAAAAGAACTGAAGAGATATCTTGAGTCTGGAATTTTATCTTGAGGGTGAAGTGAACAGCCTACAAACAGCATGCAAGCACAGGATTTTCAAATCCCAAATGGTCACCATTTGTCCCCCAAATACACAATGTCTCTTAATATGCATTGATTCCATATTGATCCTGATTAAGAAACTGGCCTTATGTGCTCATTTGCAGGCTTGCAAGCTGGCTAAGATCAAAAACGGTTCCAGTGGGTATGAAGCAATGCAGCACCCTATAAGAAAGACATATTAAGAAAATGATTTCTGCAACTATACTGTAAGTACCGGTATTTACAGTAGGTTATCCATCTCCTGTAATACTTGTAGTTGTGCTGGACTATATATAGTTGCATTGCACTGTAATACTTACAGTTGCATAAATTGCTTGCATTGGATTTTTCCCTTCCCAATCTTTCTCTTGTTTTGGTACTGAAATGGGAATTTCCAACACCTCCAACACCGTTAGCACAGTCAAGAGAGCTAATCTACATGAAGATGGTCCTTATATTGATAAAGTCTCTGTGGCATCCCAGCATCATTGACAAGACCTGGAGAATCTCCCAGCCAAGAAATAATTAAGCTCCAGTCTCAATTTGTCTTGAGGAGAACCTCATCATGTCAACTGAAACAGAAGCTATTTCCAAGTAAAAAATTATTCAGAGATTATGAATTGCCACAAAATGTCTAAATGAAACTCACAACTCTTCTGACAATTTCAAGAAAGAAATTCAACATAAAATCTGTTGGCATTTCAGATTTCAAAGAAAGTAGACGCTCACCCAAACAATGTTGCTTGTGAACTTTCTGATATGCCACTACAGATCAAACTATAATAACAGCTTAGGTTTAAGTTAAACTCTGTGGTTTATTTGTGAACTGTTGATTTGAAAATTATGCTTTAGTTCAGAGATGCTCAGACATTTTAAGAGGGGTTTTCCATTAAACTGTACTTTAAAATAGAGATAGAGAATTGAATTGTCCTAATTAACTAAATTATTAATTTACACCTATTCATATCTTTATGATAAGATGTGTCTTTATCTAAGACAACTGGTGTAAACCTAAAGACCAATTTAAAGATAAAGGATAACCTTAAAATAAAGGTAAAAGAGTTGTCATTGGAAGTCTTTACCACTATGAATTTGTTTAATTTGTGCCATAATGTATCTGCTGAAAGCAATTCCCATAGCTTCACTCTGCTGTGGAGAAAAAGGCTTTTTAATCCACATGGATCTTCCACATTCAGCTTCGTTGGATAATTGCAGGCTCTATCAGTGCTGTATAGGCTTGGGAGGGGGAGGAAGAATCTCTCTGTCTGCTTTTTTATCTATGTAACATGCATACATTTATAAATTTCTCATCTTCTTTACACTTTATTTGAGCAAAAGCGTTCTAGACAGCTTGCTTCAGGCACTTGTGTCACCCTGTTGATTATTTTTTATTCCACTTGCTTTCTGTGTTTTTGGTAGCAAAAGAATATATTCCTCTTTTGGGGTTTGTTTGGGTCATCTTTTTTATTTGTTTGTTTGCCATGGTGACCCAATCAGTGCATAACACTCAAATGCAACAAAATGAATATTTATTATGAGATTGTTTCATTTTTTACTCTTTCCTAATGACCCCCAGTAAAGAACAAGCCCTTCTTACAGCCATGGACCAGGGGTTGGGGACCCCTGTCTTACAGCTCCTGGAGAATGGGGCTGACATTTTCAGCATTTTGTCCTTCACTATGTGATGAATAGAGAAGGTCCTCATCCAACTCCTATAAAATACACAGGGTTGCAACATGGAAGTTCATTTCCTCTAAGTTAAGAAGGGTCACTTTCTCATTACCCTCAAAACACAAACAGAAAATGTACCCCCAGATAAGAAGACAATGCAGAGTCCTTTTTTTCTTTTTAGAAATTCACCTTCAATAATCATGAAAAGACAATGTACCATCTGAGTGTCACCAAGGGCCAATTGGGCCAGTGCCTATGGGCAACTTAAAGAAGTTCTTCTCTTTCCTCCCTCCCCTGCCCCTTGAATTTTCACATCTTTAATATTTGGATTAGTCAATCCTTCAAAGCCCTTTTATGGAGCCACCCAGGTTTATGTCAAAATTGACTGCAAAGCACCACAAATCTGTGATGTAGTTCTCCACTGATTTTTAGGATGATGCTAAACTAAATGGCTCAGTGGGTTAGGACACTGAGCTTGTCGATCAGGAGGTTGGCAGTTTGGCAGGTCAAATCCCAAGTGCTGCATAACAGAGTGAGTGCTTGTTACTCGTCCCAGCTTCTGCCAACCTAGCAGTTCGAAAGCACGTAAAAATGCAAGTAGAAAAATAGGGACCACTATGGTGGGAAGGTAACAGCATTCCATGCGCCTTTGGCATCTAGTCATGTTGGCCACATGACAACGGAGACATCCTCGGACAAGCGCTGGCTCTTTGGCTTTGAAACGGAGATGAGCACCGGCCCCTAGAGTTGGAAACGACTAGCACACATGTGCGGGGGAACCTTTACCTTTACCTTTAAACTGTTTTCAGTCTATACTAGGCTTAAATGCACCAATAAAAGTAAACATCCCCAACTTCTCTAAAATAGAGAATAGGGAAACAATAGCCAAATTTCCTTCCCCATCATACCTCATAGGTTATAGCAGCACTGACTCTTTCTGGTATGCAATTCAGTGGAATTCAGCACATCTGATGCTCAAAGTTGTTTGGTCAATCAGCAGCAAGCAGTTTCTGAGGTGGCCTTGCTATTAATGTTAGCAGGCCATATGGCAAACAGGAGTGGATGCCATTCCTCAAGATCTGTGGGTCCTTGACCCACATTTCTGTGTTCTGAGTGCTGAGGCTACTCTCCTCAGTCAGGCATTTCTGCTTGTGAAGTCTCTCCAATGAATAGAGTGAAAAGACAGCTTCTCCTCACCCTCTGTCTAAGCCTGAGAAACCACTGCTCTGCGTGTGAGCTGTCGGGCTGTGGGGAACTATCTGAGCAAGGTTTTTGGAACCCTTGTTCAGAGAGAGATGGACATAGCGGACAGCTATATGTGATCCTTGCCTCAAAGGAAGTGACACGCCTCTGCAGTTTGTGAAGGCTAAGCTAATCAGGACTTTCCAGGAAGTTCACAACTGGAGGCAGACAATAGCAGAAAAAAATGCTTCATTTTTGCCCTGCTAACAAACTCTCTTAGCAGCACTGCTGGCCATTGCTGTCACTGCCAAAAAAAAAGGTCCCTTAAGCAGCAGCCCAAAGACTGTAGAGCAATTCTGAAGAATGGTGGTGGCATACTTATTGGGATTCAAGCCACCTATCCATGGAAGATGGACAACCCAGAGGCATACATTAAGGCCTACCTCTCTGAATATGTGGAAGAATTATTCAATTACTCTCTGTAGTTATTGAATACTCAAACCCAGGGATGGTAGAATTTGAACAGAGTTGCTCAGAAAGTCTGAGAGTGGGGAGTCGGGAATGAAGCAAGATTCAAAATGTTTTGCTTGGTTTCAAAACAGGGTTGTGGAAGAGGTACAGAATTTTATTTTATTATTGTCTTCCCAAAACAAAACAGGGTAATCAAGTCTGCTCTGTGTTGGATATTGCCGCAGGCCAGGTATGAGAACAATGCCAAATATGATGCAGTACGTTTCTTGTTATTAAAGAATTGGTAGAAAAATTGATTGCTTAACATTCGTCTCTCTTTCAAACAGGACATACAATTCAAAACATTATGTTCTCTACTTACACTTGTTGATACTTCTTGCATCTGATGGTTTCCCTTCCGTTCCCAGATTCCTCAGGAATCTGGTGTTTGGTGGAGGCCTTACATCCCATTTTGCTAAAAGTTCATATAATTCTTGAACTCCCTGTTTGGTCCTGTCCATGGACTGGAAGCAGGTTATTGATGATTTATTCATTTATTTACAACATTGCTAGACACTGCCAGAATAGACTGATGCTAGTTTAGCCACATAAACATTCTCCTCAATACCATTCAGATAATCCCCCTAAAGTCAATCATCATAGCAGTATCATCATGCATCAAATAAAGCTGGGATATTTAAGGTCATTCTCGACTGCCCTCCAAAAGTCAGGGAAGGTACCAGTTCTCTAGAGCAAGATACTTCTTTAAAGCTTGGGAGGAAAGAATGATGAAAGAGACAGACAGACAGACAGACAGACAGACAATCTTTTTTACATTTTCATCATTTTCCTAACAGCACTGTGGCCTTAGAAATTTCCATTCATTGCTCCTGCTTCAATGATTTTTGCAAACCCAGCCCTCTTACCATAACATGCATTGCATATATTGTAGGTATGCAATGCGTATATGCATATATAAGTGGCCTCATATTCATAACAGTTGGATCTTGAACGTAGGAATGTCACCAAAACAAGAGCAGCCATGCTCACTATTCAGCTGTCCCATCTTTCAGCCAATCTTCCCTGCTGTCTCCAATAAAAAGGTAATAATTCTGACTTTGGGAGAAGTAGACGATGGCACAGCAAGAACTGTTCCAACAGAAGGCCTCTCCCAAGTTGGGTGTGATATTGAGAAAATAGCAGAATTCCCCCTCTTTCAGTTGTTTTCCAGCATGGCTGAAGTAGTCAGGTTGAAAATCCCAAAAGATTACCGTATTTGGGTGAAGAAGTGAGAGATTTCTCAAGGCTTTCAATACTGGGACACTAATTAATATTCCCCTAGACATGGGGCCAGTAGGTTGGGTGAACCCATCATTGTGTGGGTTGGTTTTTTTCTGACGTGATTGGGATTATGTGTTTTGAATTTGACTGCCCTTGAAGGCCTTTATGCTATCATAGTGTCATTGTTTGTTATTATTTGTTCTTGTTCTGTGAGTTTTTAATCTGGTGTTTGCTGTCTAGAGCCATAAATGTGGATGGATGGCTACATAAATTCATTAAATAAACAAATAAACACACACCTCATTAAATCATTCAAGATTGTAACAACTTCCTTTTATGCCTGCCATAGTCGTTTCTGCTGGCCCAAAGCCCCCCCCCCCCCAAAGCCATATATAACACTCAGCTCAGGTAGCAAATCTTTGCCTTGGGATTGAAAAAGACCTTTTGCTCCATATCTATAGGTGTGTGCATATTATTTATTTATTTAGCTTATGGCATATCATACTAGCAATATAAATTAACTAATTTATATTAACTGATTAAATGAATCTATTAACTAGATTAGTAGAAACCAATAAAATATAAATGTTAAAAAGATCTATGTTTGAAACACAATGTCTAGACCATCTAACCATTAAAGAGCAGCATAGATGCATAGATGTGCACAGGTGCGTGCACACATATGCATAGATATACTGCGTGCCATTTCTCCCAAGGAGACCTGAACTAATGTCATGTTGGGAAGAATTTTACCCTCACTAGCCCAATATCTCCAAAGGAAACACAGGAATCAGAGGTAACTATTCACATCTAGGGAAAAACATAGATGGGACACCTCAGGGACACAACACAGCCAGAATAAAATAGTGTCTACCTTCATAAGTCTGCTTTTGCATCCTCATAACTTTGCTCTTAAAAGATTAAAAACTGCCTTTCTTGATGTTAGATACAACACTCTTCAAAATAGATTCTAGCTTTATTAACTCAAAGTCATTTTTCCAAGTGGTTTGGAGGGTCTAGTACCAATTTGGTCAGCCAGATATTTTCCAAATAATGAAGGTATATGTGGTTGGGATGTACCTGAGCCTTCCCCAAGCTTTCTGGAGAAATGTTGAATCTCTAGCCAGATGTACTGGTTCACTGCTGGCTCTTACCCTTCAGTGGTAGAGAGGAAAGCATGTTATTCCCCAAAGATTTCCCCCCCCCCCAGGGTGGTACCGTTTAGGTGAATGGCCTTCTTCATATCCAAACTGTAATACAAGCCTTCTTTGCCTCTTCAGAGTCCTTTTTTCCTGTATCTTCCCATTTTGCACTGCAATCTCTAGTGGAAGTGGGAGGAAGGGGGCTGGACTGATACACAGCCCGAGAGTTTAGAAGTTACATCAAACACAGTCTTGCAAGTCTAATTCTAGCAGTAAAGAAACTTTAATATTCCACTGCAGTCCCAGGGATCCCATTGAAGGATTATTGGAAGCAACAACCAAAAAATGAGGTTTTTTTGCATCTCAGTCAATAAAGTAGCATCAGATTCATAAGGACTAAATATATAATTCTCTGCAGGATAAAGCTTGCAATAGAGTCAATCAGGGCTTGTTTGGGTTAGTACCTTATTAATCTCTTGGGCTATTCATTCCTCTCTGCATACCCACATGCTTCCACTTTCTGTTTGCCTCTCAATTGTCTGCCTTGTTTGACACATTTGCAGAATACCTGTCATACAGCTTGTCTAGTCACCTCTTACATATTGCAACTTTCACACCTCAAGGAATTGTAATGGTATCAATAAACAAATCTGTTCTGTCTGTAAAGTCTGGTAAAATATAAGTATTTTGGGTTGCTGTTTTGATTGTACTGTGCTTAGTAAATTGAAAGGCACTTGGGCACCTGTTAATTCTTTGCTGATCCTCCAAAACTGTTACTAAAGAACACAGGTTTTTGTAATAAATATATACTTTATTCCAAGAGGGTTATTATGCTGCACACTGGATCTGCAATAGCAATGTATGCTCCCAGCCATGTAACCCTAAAGATTTTCAAACAATTTTCAAACAATTCACCTGCAATAGTCATTCATAATTTTCAGTGAGAAAGCAGAACTAAAAAAGCTGGAGCTTTTTTAGTCAAGAAACCTGCCAGCATAAATAGACTGCTATCTATCTATCTATCTATCTATCTATCTATCTATCTATCTATCTATCTATCTATCTATCTATCCATCGGATTTGTTAAGGTTGATTCTTGAAAGCATACAGTATGTCCAATACACATATACAGTATTAAAACACAATTAAAACTGACATGATTACCCAGATCAAAATAAGGTAAAGGTAAAGGTAAAGGTTCCCCCGCACGTGTGTGCTAGTCGTTTCCGACTCTAGGGGCCGGTGCTCATCTCCGTTTCAAAGCCCAAGAGCCAGCGCTTGTCCGAGGACGTCTTCCGTGGTCATGTGGCCGGCATGACTAGACGCCAAAGGCGCACGGAACGCTGTTACCTTCCCACCGTAGTGGTCCCTATTTTTCTACTTGCATTTTTACGTGCTTTTGAACTGCTAGGTTGGCAGAAGCTGGGACGAGTAACAGGCGCTCACTCTGTTACGCGGCACTCGGGATTCGACCCGCCAAACTGCCGACCTTCTGATCGACAAGCTCAGCGTCCTAACCCACTGAGCCACCGCGTCCCCAGATCAAAATAACACTCCCCAAATGTAAAAAAAATACTTGGCATACAAATAATTCCAAAGTAGTTTTCAAATCATATTGTTTAGAGAGAAAATACAAGAATAATGCACTTTGGTGCATATGTACTCCAAAACAAATATTCCTATCAATGGAGATTACATCTAGATTTATAGTAGTTGGATATAGCTTTATACATTCATGTTTTGGAAGGCAATATCTTTAACTTGCATTCAAGGACATATCTATTTTTTAGTCATTTAATTTGGAAAAGGAAGAGAGAGGAATAGGGGGAAAGTGACCAGTTTCCAAAAATGAAACAAATAAATTGTCCCATTGCTTGCTAGAGTAAATAACTGGGTCTACCTCCTGAACCATGATTTGTATGTGGCTTCCATACTACCACAACCACCACCACTCTTATTTTCAACCTGATTTCATTTCTTGATCCAGCTAAGTCTTTTACAACAAAATCCTAGTTTCTGAAAGTTTGAAGTTTGATTTCTCCTACCCTAAGCAAGATAGCCCTTTTATATCTAATTTTTCAGAGAAGGAAGGAAATGGGGAGGGGTGTGTGGTTTGTCGCAAAATAGTGCTATAAGGATGATTTGACACACCCCAAAATAATATGGACATCTTCCAGTTCAAGGATACATGAAGTTCTTCATGTTTGCATCCAGCCATATTCTGTACTTAAGATTTGCCAGACTGGCCAATTGCTGAGATAAGGAATGTATGAAGAGAGAGAGAAAAATATGAATCTGGGTGTAGCTGACACAAACCTATAAAGTCCTCAGTTAAGTCCTTGAAGGTAATTAAGTGTGAATAATTTGACTTTATGACAAAATCATTTTTGGTAGCATCTCAGGTTGAGTTAACTAAAGAGAAGAATTTTCACTGGAGGCAACGTCACTTGCACAAAGGGGAGTCAAGACTGTTAGTGCTCCTTCGGTGCTGTGCTTGTAATTATACAAGTGTCTTGCCTTTATACATAATAATGTAAAAAACTAGTCTAGGTATTGATAACTGCCTGTATTTAATTATAAATCTGTTTTTATTTTTATTTTTTTATTTTAATTCCATTTATATCCCGCCCTTCTCCGAAGACTCAGGGCGGCTTACAAGCTTAGCAGTAGCCTTCATTCTATGTATATGCCTGCTTATTAGGGCTTTCACACACACACACCCAGCGGCATTATTACAAAGTCAGCTTAATTGCCCCCAACAATCTGGGTCCTCATTTTACCTACCTTGGAAGGATGGAAGGCTGAGTCAACCTTGAGCCTGGTGGGATGCAAACCTGCACTAATTGCAGGCAGCTGGTGTTACTTAAGGAGGCATTAGCCCACTGCTCCACCAAGGCTCTTTTGTTTTGTTTTTAAAGGAAGAAGAAATACATTTCATCTGACTAACTTATCCATTTTATATACACTTTTTTCCTAAGACATTAGTGAGAGCCAGTTTGGTGTAAGGATTAAGGCATCAGCTTAGAAATGGGGACATGTAAGTTCTAGTCCTGTACTTGGCACAAAGCCAGTTGGGTGATCCTGGAACCAGTTACACCCTCTCAGCCCTAGGAAGCAGGTAAGATCAAACTACTTCTAAATACCTTCCTAGAAAACTGCAGGGAGTTATCCAGGTAGTCACCAGGAGTCAATGTTGACTTGAGAAAACTCTTAACTCTTTGCTGACATTTAGTGATGGCATGTTTACTAATAAGATAAATAGTCCTACCCAACATGCAAATCATGGATACATAACACCTCCAAATTCAGAAATCATCTCTAAATCTGTCTACTAACTAGAGAGTGCAAATTAAGTCACTTCCCTTAAAAATGTAGACTTGGTTATATTCTCCGGCATCCCTGCTTTAGCTATTAAAGGGTTAAAATACTAGACACTTTTTCAGAGACTGCAACCTGCACATCAAGACTGTGCACCCTTTCTTATCCCTTCCAAAACACACCAAAGAAGAAATGGTACTTTGTTTGAATGTTACTGCCATTTTAGGGCCCATCAATGTCTCCCTCGATATGCAGTGAGTTTAGTGTCACATCCCATCGGGGAATTTACAAAACTTGGGAAGGCTTCATTGGAAAATCTGACTGATTCCATTTTTATGGCCTTGTTTTGAAACACCTGTGGCATCTTTCATAAAGAACTACACGTTGCCATTCATTTCTCATCTCTAGGAATACATGTAAGAATACAGTTTTCCGTGTTTCAGTAAACAAGCAAATAAAATTAACAGATAACACAGGAAAAGGCAAAACAGAGGGAGTAGGTGATATCTATGAGCATCATGCTGGCCAGGGAATTCTGGGAACTGGACTCCACACATTTCAAAGTTGTGGAGGTTGAGAAAAACTGCATTAATAGTTTCAGCACAGAAGATACGAATATGTAGTGTTAATGGATCTTCTGCCCACACTTCACTCAAAACCAATCAGATTATTAGAACAATCCCTTTCTAAAACAATTGCAAAGAATGAGAGTTTTGCAATGAATAAACTAAAATATTTATTGCTTGTTGGGCACAAGAAATAGCAGGGAAATTCTACAATTTGATCAGTGACCTCAGAAATATCTGCTGTTTTCACATCTTTCCCAAATGTATGTAATTTGCCAGCTCTTCTGGAAGCATTTTGCTAAAACTACTGTGTTTACACAAATTTAATCAATTGTGTGTTTATATTTACCGGGGCACAGCAAAACCAGCAACGTGACTGGATCAGGTCTAGCACCAGATTGTGGTTTACAATCAATCCAACAAGAGTCACTAATTAATCAGACCCAATAATAGTTCCATAAAAGATAAAGCACTTAGCAGAGCGTCCATAAATATGAAGGGCATATATGTCATTTTTTTTTCAAAGGTGACCTACAAATATATTCTCATTATATTTTGCTAGCATATTTTTCCCCTTCACCTCTTTTTCATTCAAGTGAGAACATTTTAGGCAATAGCCGTCATTTCCGCTATAAATATGGATATGTTTGTTTTAAAAAGTATCTTACTGTGAAAAACACTTTTTAAAGTGCAAGGGATCAGGTACTTTATTACTTTCATTACTTTAAATCCCCACTCATAGCTTTGCCCTTGTTTATCATTTCCATGCAATGCAAAAACAAAGCTTGCTCCATGTAGGGTCCTAATGAGGAAACCAAGGCAATCTTGGTTTCCTGAGAAATGTTAGAGTTTAAAAATGCACAGCAGTCACAGAAGCGACTGTTTACATCATTTGCCAGAGAGTAAGAGAGGGGAATCAATTATCATGGCACTGTTGGAACCTGGTTTGGAGGAGGAAGAGGAGGAAGAGTTGGAATTGGAACCATCTAACAGGGATGACACGTCCCCCCCACCAGAACATCCAGGGGCTGAGGGTGATGCTCTCCCAGATTCCTTCTGTATTGAGGGAAGTGATTGACAAGATACGGAGCTGCCTGCCTTCACAAATGCAGGAGAGGATTAGCTGCAGATGAGCAGCAGGGATGAGAGACAACAGATTCCCTCTGATGAGGAACAGCTGCCTCCCCCACCCAATCTGAAGGCATGGAGAGTGGAGCAGAGGGAAGCTCAGAGGAGGTCTGTGAGGCTGCTCGTGAGGAGGCTACCCGCCCCTCTTCACAAGGAACACCTGGCTCAGGGTGATTTAACCAGAGGCTGGGGGAGGGTGCATTCATCAGGAACAGCCATTTGTCTTAGCACCCACTCTCCTGACTTTTAGAAATGTTGACTTCTGTACTTTGACTCAGATTTCTGCCTTTGGGTTTGCATACCTTGCTTTGTGGACTCTGACTTTGGATTATGACTTACAGACCTTGTTTTTCAACCTCTGCACTGGGGTTTGGACTTCATCTTTCTTCCTGTTGGGGGAGGGCTTGGTTCTGGTGATTAATGGACCCAGCTGGTGGGACTGGGTTACATTGACTATTGATGGTTCTTTTGTGAGGGAAAAGTGGGGTGGAGTTTTACCAACACCCATGGAAGCCCATCTGTCATGGTTTAGCAATGCAGTAAATGATTTTATTGGTGCCTGCATCTGCCTACGTGATCTGAGTCAGAACATCGGTTTTTACCTTTCTTTTGATCTAAACCATTGTAAGGTCGCATGCTTCACATAGAGACGGACACAGAGCTGGGGTAAAGATGAGTTTATTCTGAACAGAACGAACTGGGGAAACAGGGGAGCCTGGCGTCTATTTGTACCTGCCCAGGTGGATGGCATCCAATCAGTTCAAACCTGGGCTTCCTGCCAGTGCAGGTGACAATGGGTGTAGATCTTGGCTTCCCACCAGGCTGACCATGCCTGGGGCTGTCAACAGCTTAACTCATTAGGCTTATCCTGAGTGAGTAGTTATCGCCCAGAGCTGTCCAACCCCTCTGCTGGTCTGCACCATCAGCCTCCTGCTGTGCTGTCCCTTTGTGTATGCTGGGAGGCATACACTGCAACCATTTTTCTTTTTTATCTAATGCAAATATTTAATTATATCAGAAGAACTTTTCTATTTCTATATTCAACACTTTTATCAGCACACAGAATATCTAAGAAAAAAGAAACAAAAACAAAAATAAAAAAGGAAGGAAACATGTACACTATAGCTTTTAGGGGGTTTTTTTCCTATCTTTTTAAAGAGCAGTAGTATTTTGAAGAGTCTCTTGTATGCTTCACATAAAAGTCTTGATTTCCTGAAAGACAATGCTATTTCACAGCTTATTTTCTGGCTTAGAAAGCAAACTATTACATTGTGAAGCTGTTAAGGTATTATTTTTAAGCTGGCTACTGAAAAGTCTGCATTCAAGAAATACCTTAACAAAGAGAACATCAAGGAAAACAGTAAAATTTTATATTTCATGGTTTATATGGAAAGAATATATAATAGTCTTTAACTTACTGCTGCAATTGGAATTGGAATTTTGGTCATAAATTGTGACGGTGATAAGTCAAGGCACCCATGTGATCAGTCCTGATTTTACATCAGTCATTAAGTGAATCATGTGGTTATAAGTCCAAATCACGCAGTTAGGTGAATCACATATTCATAAATACAAATCCATTCTCTATAAAGAACATTTTTACCGGAAAAAAAGAATCGCAAATCTGTCATAGGACCCCCGGACACTGCAACCAGTCATAAACATGGGCCAATTGTCAAGCAGTCAAACTTCAGTCATGTGACCAAAGGAGAGTATTGTGACATTTTATGCCAGTTATATGCCAAATGACAGGTCATGAGGACTACCTGTAGATATCTGTAGATATATAAAATTAATTGCTGTTTCTTTGTTATGAAAACAGTAATGATCCCAATAGAATGGAAACTTGCCCTATTAATGGGTTTGATTTATACTAATCTACAGCCTCCCAGCTGTTTGTTGTCACAAGAGCCACTGTTTTTTTTTACTCTAATAAGAATCTTAAACCTGATATAAGATGCCAATGTGGACTTTCTATAATCTTTTGTGACTTGAATGCATCTCCCTGTTCAGTTTTTAAGCTAAAATAAAGTAGACATCAAATACATAGCAGGGGCTGTAGCAAATGTGTAAAGGTAAAGGTAAAGGTTCCCCCACACATGCGTGCTAGTCGTTTCCAACTCTAGGGGCCGGTGCTCATCTCCGTTTCAAAGCCGAAGAGCCAGCGCTTGTCCGAAGACGTCTCTGTGGTCATGTGGCCGGCATGACTAGACGCCAAAGGCGCACAGAACGCTGTTACCTTCCCACCATAGTGGTCCCTATTTTTCTACTTGCATTTTTACGTGCTTTCGAACTGCCTGGTTGGCAGAAGCTGGGACGAGTAACAGGCACTCATTCTGTTACGTGGCACTCGGGATTCGACCTGCCAAACTGCTGACCTTCTGATCGACAAGCTCAGCATCCTAACCCACTGTGATACCCAAATGACAATGTATGCATGATGATGACATCCGGGAAACACCTCAACTGCATTCTTACAGTATGTCAGTATATGATGTTGTTGTGCATTTGCACAACAACATCATAACATGTGCAATTCTTCCTTGCCCATACCTGCAGATGCCCCTGCATCCATACCAATTCTAGGAAATGCTGAAGAGGACTTGAGAGGCTTTGTTTTATTGTCAGCAAAATATTTTTATTTGCTTTATTCTTTCTCCACATATTAGGGGTCTTTTACCGTGGGTTCTGCTAGGCAGGTGAAATATTAAAGTATTCTTCAACCCACTTAATTTGTACATTGTGTTCTTTTTCCATCTGTCTTTCCATCTCTCAACAGATTCTTGGGAGTGAAATGAAAGAAAGAGAGAAAAAAAATAGAAAAGGAAATGCAAATGAAAGCAGAACAAAAAACTTGAGTACCAAAGGCAAACTTTGCTCAAGTTTTAATCTAGATTTGATTGTTAATAAATTTTGTTTTCTAAATATGGATAATATTTTTGTTGGCATCAGTCGAACCAGAGATACTTCCAAGCAAAACCTAACAATAATGTAGTTTAGAGGTGAAAGTTTCTAAATTTGTATCCTTTTTCAAAAAGCTCAGAATGACTTACCTCTCACCTTTATGGGACATCATCATAATCAACACTATATTTTTCTAAGGTACTTGGTAAAGGGTGAAGGTAAAGGAGTCCTAGTAGATTTAACTCTATTAGTCATTGCTGATTATAGGACAGGGGTCCTTAAATTTGGCCACTTTAAGACTTGTAGACTTCAACTCCCAGAAATTCTGGGAGTTGAAGTCCACAAGTCTTAAAGTGGTCAAGTTTGAGGACCCCTATTATAAGGGGTGGAATTCATCCCCATTTCAAGGGCCATTGAGCCAGTGCTCTCTGAAGAGGTTTTGGCAGTCATGTGGCCAGCATGATGTCACGGTGCACTGTTCTAAGGCAGCAGTCCCCAACTTTTCCCACTCTGCGGACCAGCAATGACAACAGCAAGTGGAGAGGGGATGGTTTTGTGTGCACACACATTTCTTGCACAAATACACGTCCGTGCATGCTCGCCCACCACTTGTGTTCCCACCAGGCCACAGACCAGGGGTTGGGGACCCTGTTCTAAGGTACTTGGGACAGTGTAATAATACTTCACTGCTTCAATTTACTTGCACAAAATTGTTAGGAAATGCATGAGTCCATTCCACACATTCCCAGCCTCAAATTGCCCAGTGAATTTCTACACAAAGTGACAACTTGAACCCAGTGCTGTCTAAGCTTGTCAATGCTCTAACCATTGTGGTATATGAACCACATTAGCTTGTACCCTTCCAAGTGACTATGATGAAGGCTAACTCCTCTTCCTAAGAAATGAGCCAGCTTTTATGACTTGATATGCATTTGTATATTTGTCTGCTTCAAAAACACGAAGCTCTCAGAACTCTAATATGGCTTTGATATAGTGGCAGATCTATTTATTTAGTAGCACTACAGTTTCCATACCCTGAACAATTACCTCTCATTGTAATTCTCCAATGTAACAGTTGGTCTAGAAGAATGCAATTCAGAAGTATCTTACACTAATGTATTGCTAATGTACAGAACAATTATGGTGGTAAGAATGTGTCTATGTAAACATTTGTTTTCTACAATTATTCAACTGAAGTGGGCAAAATCCTGTTTACCTGTTTGAGTATCCCTACAATAATTGCAAGAGGAGTACAACTAATCCGTATTTTGAACCATACGCAAGTGAAGCTCCAGTCCCCATATGGCTAAGAGCCACCCAGTTTTGGCAATGATGCGGGATGTTTATTACAAAAAGTAGAAAAATACAGAATGCGCACTTATTGTAAAGGTCACTTGGAAGCCAAATTCCGAGCTGTTTTCATCAGTTTTCAACCTGTTGCAAAAGCAAACACAGCCAGCCAGTGTACATTGATGGCACTCCATTTCCTTCTGTGGAGCTCCATATGATTATTGTGCCAAAGTAAATTCTAATCAAGGCTCTCAGCATGTCTTAATGTGACATATTGCATCAGCAGTAGGATGTGTCATGTTGGACCAGCGCCTCCTTCCCACTCTATGGGTAGAAGCGTATACAGTGAAACTTTATTCAGGAGAGACATCTATTGCTAAGTGTTCTTTCTTGTGCTGTAAGGAAAAGCCAACCAAATCAACACATATAATTCAGCAAAGATCATCTTCGATAGAATTCAATGGAAACATTCCTTCGGTAATAACAAAAAGTCTGTTCTTACTGGCTGGTGAATTCAAGTTGTTAAACAAGAACTTGCCTCATACAAGAGACTCCTATGTTGTGGCAGAAGGTTACTTCAACAATAAACATATAGAAGAATACTTTTTATTGTTTTACCATTAATATTATCCTCATCTTTCATAAACCAATTAAACATATTGCATTTAAATTGCAGACAAGCTGAAATGCCACTCACAATGTGACCATAAGAATTTATTTATGGATCCTATTTGGAACTGGGTGGAGATTTTTGCTTCTACTGAATGAATAGCAGGGCAACATCAATAGGAAGAAAGTCTGGCAAGCTTTTTAAAATGCACCAGGTCATTTAATTAATGACTTTTTCTTCCTTTTCAAATTAAAAAAAAGTCCTGCATATTCTTTGCAGCATGTAGTAACATTTTCTGGACTGTCCATGTCATCACTGCTTATGAGTAAGTGGGCCATTTTTCTTGGGAGAGTCTAGGTGGAAGAGCCTAGGAGACCTTATCCCATTTCAGAAGGAAGCGTGCAACCACTCTCTGCCCTTAATAGGTAAAGGTTTTTCCTGTCCAGTTGTGTCTGACAGTGCTCATCTCTGTTTCTTAGGTGGGAGAGCCAGCATTTTCTTAAGATGTTTCCATGGTTATGGATACCAGCATGAGTATACACCAAGTTGCACGGAATGCTGTGTCCTTCCCACCAAAGTGGAAGTTATTTATCTACTTGCATTTGCATGCTTTCAAACTACTAAGTTTGCAGGAACTGGGGCAGGAACAGGAGCTCACCCGTTCCTGCAGTACTTGGGTCTCAAACTGCCATCCTTCCAGTTAACAAGCCCAAAATGCTAGGTCGCCATGCCCCTTTTCTGCCCTTAATATGCTAGTGTTAATATGCTATATATTTGGATAACAATTTCCCAAAATGGACAATCTGCAGGGTAACATATGATTGTTACATATTTAAAACCTTTATAATACACCAGAGAGCCAGTTTGGTGCAATGGCATCAGGCTGGAAATCAGGAGATTGTTTGTTCGAATCCCACCTGAGGCACAAAGTCAGCTAGCAGATCTTAGGCGAGCCATTCTCTCTCAGCCCTAGGAAGCAGGCAAGGGGACACCCTTTCCAAAAAACCTTGCCAAGAAAACTGCAGGGACTTATCCAGGCAGATGCCAGAAGTCAACACTGATGCAAAGACACACACAAAAAAGAAAGGTTATATATTTGGATATCAGTTTGCCAGGGTGGCAATCTGCATGGTAATTTATGTTTATTATATGTAAGATCTTTATAATACATTATGATGCATACATTCTGCTTAGCCCAAATCAAACCACTGCAGGATGATGACGATGATGGTCCATAATTTACCTTGCTTATGTCTGTGCTGGGTTGATAGGTAGATGTTTTTCAACTTCCCAGTTTAGATCTGAAAGAGTAATTGTCATGCACTCATTTTTGGTGCCTAAGGTTGCTCTAGAACCTCAGCTTCTCTGCTCCATTAACCCCTATGCCAACTGGTGCACACAGACTCTCTCTTGCTTTCTTTCTAAATAAATTTCTTTTTAATAATCATGCCACAGTGATAGGATGATATGCTCTCCAACCCTAAGGATCTTGTTGTCAACTTTGAAAATGAGCGTGGCTGCAGCCATTTTTGGTTGACACATAGCACGGAGGGAGGGAGCTTTGCCAGGTGCTTCGCTAGACTAAAGAGATTTTCTCCTGTGGGAATCAAGGTCATTGGCTGCTCCCGGGACTGCAGGCTGGGCATTTCGTGAAAAGCCCACCAAGAAGATGTATTGGGGAACGTAATAGCTTGCATAGCTTTAGGGGTGGGATTTGTTAACTTTGTATTGGGGATTGTTACATATCTATTCAGACTTGGTTTCACTTTTGACGTGCTGTTATTTTGTATCAATAAACATGTTGTTTGAGGGGAAACAAAAGAGGAGAGTTTCAACCTTGCACTCACACTTGTTTATGTTTATGTTTTATTTGATTTCTATACCGCCCTTCTCCCAAGGGACTCAGGGCGGTTTCCTGGAAATTAACTGAGACAGAAAGGAGATGGGCAGTTTGGGAGAAAGAGGCTTCTGCAGTTTGTTGGGCTTTGCTGACATGGTGTCATTTCTTGGAGGTGGGAGGGAATACCTTTTGAGGTATGGACTGATCACAAGAATTTGGAGGCTCTGAAGACCCCCTGCAAATTAACCCCCAAGCAAGTTTGCTGGGCTCAATACTTCAGTCGTTTTAATTTCACTTTAAAATATTTTCCTGGAGGCAAGAACTTTTTGGCTGAGGCCTTGTTTAGAATGCCCCAGTTCAAGAGCAACTCGAAGAAAGTAATTAACTCCATTATTCCTCTGCCGCAATCTGCTTCCCAAATAACAACTAGATCACACACCCAGAGACCCTCTATTGGTCCTGATGATTGATTGCTAAAGGAATTGAAGGAGAAGTTAGAGACTGATGCCTGGTTTAAAGATAACAAATCTATATTGACTTTAAGGGTGGGATTAGCTTGGAAAGGTTCTAAGTTATACCTCCCAGAAAGCCTCAGACTCCAGGTGTTGCAATGGAGTCATGACACTAAACAAGTGGATCACTTTGAATTTTTAAAAACTTTGCATCTAGTATGCAGGCAGTTCTGGTGACTGAGAATGAAAAAGGACATTAAGAGTTATGCAAAAAGTTGTCCCACTTGTGCTACCATGAAGACGTGTCCTAGAAAACCACCAGGTTTATTGCAGCAAGTGGCTGACCCCTCTCAGTCTTAGGAGGAGATAGCCATGGATTTTATAGTGGAATTATCTGAGAGCAAGGGAAACACTGTGATATGGACTGTGATTGATATATTTTCCAAACAGGCGCATTTTATCACTTGCTCAGGACTTCCCTCTGTCCAAAAGCTAACCAAATTGTTTCTGAAGCATGTATACTGACTCCATGATGCCCCAAAATGGATTATATCTGACAGAGGGGTCCAGTTTACTGCAAGGTTCTGGAGGGAGGTTGTTCAACTGATTGGGTCTTCCCAAGGGCTTTCATCTGCTTTTCATCTGAATACTAATGGAGCTGCTGAGAAAGCTAATGCAATGGTGAAACAGTACCGCAGATGTTATGTAAATTATCAACAGTATAATTGGGCTGACCTTTTACCTTTTGCAGAGGTAGCCTACAGTAATAACTGTGCACAGTAGCACTGGTCTCATACCATTCAAAGTAGCGACGGGTTGAGATTTTGTGCCCATGCCTGAGTTCCCGCAGGAGCCTCCTACTTCCCAGACTTTGGACCAATGGGTGACATCTTTCCAGGGGGGTTGGGTGAATGTGAAGAAGACATTGACCAAAGCTACCAAGGTTTATAAGGAGCAAACAGACAAATGAAATTCCTCTCAAAACCCTTTTCATGTTGGACAATTAGTTTATCTATGGTTAAAGTTGCTCAGCAAAAAATTAGGTCTGAAATTCCTTGATCATTTTCCCATTATCAGGATCATAAACCCTGTGAGGGTGAAGTTAAAACTTCCACAATTGTTGGGGAAAGTTCACCCAGTGTTTCATTGCAGTCTTTTGAAACCTGTATCAGAATCCACTTTAAGACCTATTCCAAAAGAGCTGCCTGGTCCAGTGATGGTAGAGGGAGAGACATATTATGAGATAAAACGTATTCTCAATTCTAGGCTGTACAAGGGAAAGTTACAATATCTTGTCCAGTGGAAAGGTTACCCCCTTTCAGAGGCTACATGGTTGAAATGTACAAATGTGAAGGCAGATAGATTGATGAAAAAGTGTTATGATAAATACTCTCACAAGGCTCAAGGGGATACCTAACCTGATTTTTGTTTCCCCTGAGGAGACGATTTCTTTCTGAAGAGGAGTCAACTGTTAACTTTGAAAATGAGTGTGGCTGCAGTCATTTTCCCTACTCATTTTTGGTTGACACATAGCACATAGTGAGGGGGTTTACCAGGTACTTTGCTAGACTAAACAGATTTTCTCCTGTGGGAAGCAGTGGTGGGATTCAGCCGGTTTGCAACACTTTGGCAGAACCAGTAGCTAATTTTTTGTTGCCCAGGCCCAGAATGGACTTCTGGAAGAGGCATCCACACAGAGAA
>NC_139512.1:172507947-172514767 GCF_947247035.1 Vipera ursinii | reverse complement strand
GAGTAGAAAGAAAGTTTTTTAAAAAACACAATGAAAGCAACCTCCGAAAGGGGGGGCCTTGGGGAGAAAATTCTCAATGTCAAGCAGCTGCCGAGGCCTCCACGTTTAGGTGGCATGGCACTGAATTTGTATGTTCGAAACTATCCTCAAGAATCATGTAAAACGACATGAAAAAAGGGGCTGCTGTCCCCCCCCCAAAAAAAGCTTGAGGCAGGACCTCCCTCAATTAACAGAGAAGAAAGTACGAGCCGCTCAAAAACAGCATCGCTGCCTGCTCCGCAACTGCAGCCAGGGGATTGGAGGAAGTCCACAAGCGCAAAATATTTAGCTATCTGGCATTTCGCTAAGCAATCTCCACAAGCTAGCGCGAAACAGCTAATACTTTCCAACCCCCACGCCTCTCCAAGGTGCCCAGACACCCTCAGGCTTGATTCAGAGATCTGCAGCCTGCTTATCCTTGGGCTTCAAAAGGACAAGAGTGCAATACTGCGTCACCGCCCTAAGAACGAAGGGGCTCAAAAGATCGGCAAAGGAGCCAGCAACTGCAGAGCCGCGTAGTAGTGGCTGCAGATAAGAACACACGCTGGAAACCCTGTATGAAAAGAGCTGATTGGCAAGGAGTGAGAAAAAGGAAGGAGGAAAGTTCAATCCAGGACGGAGAAAAGGGGGAAGAAAAATTCAATCCAGTGGCTGAACCAGAAAAACCACATGGTTTCACTTTGGTCATACCATTCAGCACAGTGCAAAAGAGCTGACCGAGCAGGCAACAAGGCTGGGAGCAAATGCAATCCAATAATAACATGCTAGAAACAATTCATCCTTTTTGCTTTGTTTTTTTGTTTTTTTTTAAAAAAAACATTGAAAAGGTGACCTTTCCCGGAATGGTTCTAGTTGTACACTGCCAACTAATTTCAGTTGCGAGCCTGTGTGTGTGTGCGCGCGCTACGGGCTGAGACAAGGAGCCCGGGGAATGATCTAGCTTGGCATGTGAATTCTGTGGATAAATAAGGGTGCCTTTCACCATTTGCTCAAGTACAACACAAAAGGCTTTTGTCAGCACGGGGTGTGTGATTTTGGCTGCACGTTGCCAGAGCCAAATAGAACCGATATGTTTGTAACAGCATCTCATGCATCATGTTTACATGCTCTGCTTCCAACATAACCTGATTTTTTTTAATTATTATTTTAAAAAGAAAACACTGGACCAAATCAATCCTATTTTGTTTGTGTCTTCCCTTTCCATTAGCTAGAAAGAAGCAGAGCCTGTTTAAACAGATACCAAAATACGGTTACGGATCAATCGGAGTGTGTCACTGCTTTGTCTGGGAACTGATGTGCACACAGTATCACAGGGCAGACTAAAAAAAGTCTTACAGTAGCATGACTGCAATCACAGTTGAGTACTGGAAAAGTTTCAAAACTTAATGTCCAACACTATTTTGTCTTCATAAAGAGCAATCACGAGCATGATGGCAAAACCAAGGACGAGCCCCAAGTTCTGGAGGATGAATTGACCCACTGGACAGTAACCGTGCTCTTCGTTGTCTCCATCGCCATGAAGCATCTCCGGAAGCTGAAAGGAAGGAAAGGTCTGAATTAACCCTTTTTTAAAAATCAGGCAGTCCCCATCTGCAATTCAGAAACCAAGAAGGAAACTCTGCTTTGAAATGATGGATCTGCACTGACAGAGGGGCTGGGACAGTCTCGCTGGCTGAGGCTGCTTTTCCCACGAACTTCTCCTGCCACGGAGTTCTGCGCATTACTTCTGTGGCTTAAACTCTGATTTCTGGAAACCCCAAGCTATATATGCACAAGCAAGCTTACTTCACTTTCCTGCATAATCAAGGATTCCAGTATTACAATCACAGAACTGGTTTTATTAGTTTCTCCATTTATCTTAACCCCAATTTATCTGGGGGGTGAAAATAAACTGCTACCCATCCAGCCAAAGGAACTTTGGACGGCAAGGTATAACCTTGTCCACGTTCATTTTTCTTGGATTTACAAGCAGATGCGGCTATTCTTAGCTTATAGTTCAACTACTACTCCCTCCCTGATTATTGTTGCTGCTCCCTTTGGACAAATGGTAGCCTTCAACTGCCATCTTCTAATTATAGGAATCATCCCACCAAACATTCTTCAACTCCATTATTTGCTTTTCCGTGCTAGGAATCCACGGTCATTCCTGGTCCATCCTCTTGTGTGCAAGCGATTCCCATTCTGGCTCTTTCTATCTAGGCCCCTCTTTCTTCTTTTGTGAAAAACTGCTCCCTCACTGACCTCCCATGTGGCCTGGGTCTTCTGGAATTAGCAGAGCTGCATGGGCCAAAGGGGTCTTCCTCAGCCTGGGAAACCTGCAAGACTCCAAACGCTGCCCTACCCGAAAGGCCGCAGGCACACAACACTACATGTTAGAGGAACTTACCATGTCCACAAGGGCCACGTAGAGGAACATGCCAGCAGTGACTGCAAAGATCCAAAGAGTGATATTATTCGCATATTGTCCCACAGCTGTTCCTATTAGCATTCCCACATAAGCCATCATCGCCGAGAGGAGGTTGTAAACGATGGCCTGCTTCACAGTCATGCCCGCCTTCAGAAGTACAGCAAAGTCACCTAGCGGAAAGGCAAAAGCGATAGCACAATCGCAGGCTTATCCAGTACAATCAGGGACATTCTTACGAAAAAGATCCCTGGCGCTTTCTGTCTTTGTCTCTAGATAGATAGATAGATAGATAGATAGTTTTCTAATTCATTTCTTGGCTAAGTAAAAATTCTGGTGGTTAATGCTGTTGACTAGGGAATAGCATGACAAGGAAGAGAACATGCTGCAGAAGGGAGAGAGGCATGCAACCCTTGAGTTGCCCCCAAAGGCGTGACCATTCAGTAACAGTCTAGCCCAGGGGTAGGCAACCTCGGCTCTTTTATGACTCATGGACTTCAACTCCCAGAATTCCTGAGCCATGCTGGCTCAGGAATTCTGGGAGTTGAAGTCCAAGAGTCATAAAAGAGCCGAGGTTGCCTACCCCTGGGCTAGCCGTGTTATTCCTTTATATCTCTATATCAGAGTGCCTGCCATCCATTACTGTTACATTTGGCTGCCTTTATCCTAACAAAACAGGAATGATCTCTTGGACAAAGGACTGGCTAGCAATTCAGCTGCTGTTGCTGCTATAAAAACAACGACCATGTTGGTAAAGCGAATGCAGAGTTTGTTACAGGATAAATTGCAGAAATAAAAAGAGAGAATGAAAACCCAAAGCAGCAATGCGTAAGGGACAAGAGGCAGTTGACATCTTTTAAAGGCTGTAAACATGATCAGCTGATCCTTTGCCGAACTTCTGGAACTGAACAGGGGACCGCACAAAACTGCTCTGTGCCTGTGACTGGATTTGTGACAGTGAAAGAAGAGAAAGACAGTGAAACCTGCTAGACAACGAAGCCCAGCATTATCCCCGAGACAGCGAAGCACACAGGGGGGCAAAAGGAAATTCTGCTAAAACCACAACGCTAGAAACTTAAGTTTACCCTGTGAGAGAGGAGGACGACAAGACATCTGAACGGAAGAAAGATATGCACGGGGCTGTGAACAAGATATCGTGTCTGTACAATGCAAGATTTGGACAGACTGTGCATATCTCCCTTACACGCTACACTATCCATTCCTACATTCAGTCCACTTAGCGGGCAGACCTTTCTCAATTTCAAGACATTCCCATTATCCAAAAATATCAGCCAAGCCCAGCACACATAAGCAGTCCAGGAACTTTTACATATGAACCACCTATTCTGTGGAAGCAGCTTCCAAGCCTATCAGACACAGAAACACCATGGGCCTCCTTCCAATAAAGTCTGCTCAGCATTCCTTTTATCTCCAGCAATGCTGCTTGGCTTCAAGCGGGCGGCAGCAGGGGCCAACCTGGGGAAGAAGGCCACAAGGTCCTCCAGAGATACTTGCAGCCAGAACTGCTGGCCTCTTATGATTTAACAGCTTTTTTTTTAATATGACTACAGCTGCTTGTGTTTTTTTCTTTTCCACCGCTTTTCTGAAATACCTCGGTGTACACAAGCGCGCCAGACCTTTGTCCACCTGGCAGTTTTCATTTCTACTGGCGTCAACCTGAATTACGATTTTTATTTTCACCGTTCCTCAGCTGAATTCTGAAATGAGCAAGGCCTTCACTCTTAAGAAAGCAGCTGCACTAGCTCTATGGCTAAAACCAAATAGGTTCTGGGTATCACGAGCTAAGAAGGGATGCGGTGGCTCAGTGGGTTAGGATGCTGAGCTTGTCGATCAGAAGGTCGGCAGTTTGGCGGGTCGAATCCCGAGTGCCGCATAACAGAGTGAGCGCCTGTTACTTGTCCCAGCTTCTGCCAACCTAGCAGTTCGAAAGCACGTAAAAAATGCAAGTAGAAAAATAGGGACCACTCCGGTGGGAAGGTAACAGTGCTCCATGCCCCTTTGGCGTCTAGTCATGCCAGCCACATGACCACGGAGACGTCCTCGGACAAGCGCTGGCTCTTCGGCTTTGAAACGGAGATGAGCACCGGCCCCTAGAGTCGGAAACGACTAGCACGCATGTGCGGGGGACCCTTTACCTATCACGAGCTATATAAATAATCACATCTATTAATAAAGCATTTTTTGATTCACAGACCAAAGAATAAAAAGCACAGCTGACATCACATTAGCTGATTACCCAATTCATGAGGGAGTTCATGACAAAACACCGCTACGGATGTGCTGATTCCTCCAGTTAAGCCAGCACTGAAAGCAGCTCCTGGAAAGGAGAGGGACGAGGGTAGAGGACCAAACAAAATACAAGTTTTCAATTGGTTAGCTTGACAAGGCTATTTTTAAAGGAAACCATCAGTGATGATGAAGGCAGCATTCTTGGCTGAGAGATTGTCAGGTTAACTAGAAAAGTAATGGCTCAAACGCTCACGTTTTCACTTCAAACTACTGAAACGGGTTCATGGGTCTACACGCTAGGGCAGGGGTGTCAAACTCAATTTCATTGAGGGCCGCATCAGCATTGCGGTTGCCCTCAAGGGGCCAGGTGGGTGTGGCCTGGGTGGGCCGTTCCTTCACTGTTTCCAGGATGGCTTCGCGGGCCACATGAAACCACTTCGGGGCCGGATCCGGCTCCCGGGCCTTGTGTTTGACATGTCTGCGCTAGGGGAAAAAGGAGTTTCTCGGGAATTTGAGAGAATGGACGTCGGAAACTTGACACTTACAAGGCTCCAAAGAACCATTTCAGACCCAACTCAGGTCAAGAAAACTCAAATCTGGAAAACTCTGCTTCGGGCTTTGGATACTTACAATGTATTGACACAGGAGTCAGATTTGCCCTTCCTCCAATCAACAGATCTCAGTTGGGCATATTGCCCTGCCCTGCCCTGCCCCCCCCCCCGAAGCAGGAAGATTACATCGCCAAATGCATTTATGAGCCCCTTTTGGAGTGAGGCAGCTATATCACAGGAAAACTTCCAGAGATATGCCAAGGGATCCATAATCAAGAACTCACAAAGAGAAAGTGGCATTTCTTAACCTAACTGCAATGCTTCCCGTGGCCCATACGAACTAGCAAATAATTTGTGGCTGCAGAGGAAGAAAAAAAAGCCTTTGCTGCCTTGAAAAGGACTGAGGAAAATGAAGAGTAGGCCTTTTATCTACTGAGGTGCTGCATAATCTGGCAGGATAAATTACAGGATATAGAGCCTTATTTAGCACCCCGACTTCCCCTGATGAATCTCTCTCGTGTTCTTTTTCCTCTCTAAATCAGACACCCGCGAGCCCATTTTATTTTTCTCGCTGCAAGTTCATTTGTTGCAAAGAGCATCTCATCTCATCCAATCCTATCCCCCATGTCCAAGCCTTTTGTTTTGCTTACCAATGGCCAAGCCGTCGCTAAAATTGTGGATCCCATCTCCCATTATTACCATCCAGGCAATATTAGCTATTCCGGTCTCTTTTAAGTCTTTGCCAGAATGGCAGTGTCCATGAGAGTGATGGGAATGTTTATGTGGCCAGAGATGGTTGTGCTTCCTCGCTATTATTTTAACATCTCGATGATGGCTCCCATATTCCACATCTGAAAGATTGTTGCTCTGGGCATTATGAGAGAGGTCATTATGGGAGTGGAGCATCCGATTTTCCTCCTCGGTAGTAGACGGTTGGAAGGCCTTTGGCAGAGAGTCAAGGTGGCCATCCAAATCTGTTAATTCAGTTTCATTAAGTCGATCATCAGACAGTACAGAATCATCTGCTCCTGAAGGGAATGAGCCCAAGAAATATGTAAGTTAACAAGGGATGACTAGGAAGCATTAATTAGGATAGCAGTGCTTAGCCTTTCCCAGGAATACTAAATGGAGATATTTGAGGGAGCCTTATATTTGAAAGTCATGCTGCTGATCTTGATTACAACGTAGAATATTGCTTAACGTACAGCTACAAACACTTGACATTACATGGGGTAGGAGAGGGGGAAGAGAGGTGTTTTTATGTGAGACAGAAGAGATGGAACCAGAAAACCTACTGTACATTAAGCGCAACATGCTAAAATATATTTAATGTGTTTGCATGTACATAAATGAAATGAAATGAACCTTTATTGTCAAAGTACAACCATGTATACATTGAGATTGGCTGAGCCTCCCTTCATGCCCCCACCCCCAACTTACAGTGACACAAACCCTCCATCTTAATACACCATGTGAGCTAATTGCACAACACACCGGCCTCGCAAGTCAATCATGCATAAAGTTTATAAAATTATATCCCGTTCAAAAGCCTAACAGCCCATGGATAAAAGCTGTT
>NC_139512.1:171685447-171767947 GCF_947247035.1 Vipera ursinii | reverse complement strand
ATGGTATGGTAAAATAACAATATTTGGAATGGGTTGTGTATATATAATCCACTTTTCTACATGTTTACTTAAAGATAAATCACAGGGAGTACTTTGTGACTTCCACCATGTAAATATGCATGAGTTTGCAATTTGACTTGAACTTTAAAGCAGCAATAGAATTGTAAAATTGGGATTTGACATTTAGATTACTTGGTCTAACTGAGTGCAGAATCCAAATTTAGATGACCATCTAGCATCTGCTTGGACTCATCCCTGAAAGAGTTGCTCACCACCTTGTATTTGGTTTCATTGTTGAACTGCTTTTACCATTAGGACTTTTTTTCCTTAGCATTCAACCAGGATCTATCTTCCAAAAACAGGGGTAATATTTTATTTCTATGGGCAGAACAATACTTTGAGTTCTTGCTTGGAAATAAAGTTTAATATTTCTATGTCTTCTAAGGAAGCTTGCAGTGGTTTAGACTGCTATCTATCAAAATGAAATTCAGTGTAGAGAAAAGGAAGGTTTTACACTTAGGCAAGAAAAATCAAATGTACAGGTACAGATTAAGTGAAACCTGGCTCAGTAGCAGTAAAGGTGAGAGGGATCTTGGAGTCCTAGTGGACAATCACTTGAACATGAGCCAGGAGTGTGCAGCAGCAGTCAAAAACAGAGGGATAGAATCAAGATCACATGAAATATTAGTACCACTTTATAAAGCCTTAATAAGACCACACTTAGAATACTGCATCCAGTTTTGGTCACCACAATATAAAAAAGATGTTAAGACTCTAGAAAGAGTGCAGAGAAGAGTGACAGACGATTAGGGGGCTGGAGGGTAAAATATACGAAGAACGGTTACAGGAATTGGGTATATCAATGATATGATAGGTATTGTGTTGCGGGTTCTGGACCGCATGGACCGCATGGAAAATGCCAGGCAGATGAGTGCAGCATGTCAACTCTTTATTGTAGTCAGACTGAACTGGACAATAGGGCTGACTGACCCCTTATATACCTGGCCAGGTACACCCAAGGCCAATCCCTTTATCTGAATTTCCCGCCGTCTGCGGGCCAACCAATCCTGTCACAGTACAGCACCACCTGGTGGTGTCAGTGGCTGCTGCTATCATGATCACCCATCTATATACATTCCAATATTTGATGGGCTGCCACAAAAGAAAGGGGTCAACCCCAAAGCACTTGAAGGCAGGACAAGAAGCAATGGATAGAAACTAATTAAGGAGAGAAGCAACCTAGCTGCGTCTACTATTTTGAAACTGGTAATTAGCACTACAGGCCTCCTGTAATTTGATCTTGTGTGAATCTCAAACTGTTTCCAAATTATGTTACCTTTCCCTGACTCTCAAGCTATTTGTCTTGCCTGCAGTATAATATCTGACTCCAATTTGTCTGTAATTTTTTTTAGCTTTTTCATTGCTCCCTTTCACAGCCTTTCATACGTGACACACCCCCCCCCCCGCAATCTTCTGGTTCCATCTGGTTTCTTCTCTGGCTCTGCCTTGACTCACAATGGGTGAGCTTTTCATGGCAGCACTAATAGTAACACAGAAATTTTTCTAACTTTTAAAAATTGTTGCGCAGCTGCATTTAAAATTTTATTCCCAGAAGAAGCTAACCTTGCTACTGAGCCCATACTCAGCCTGCCAACCTAGCAAAACAAAATATTCAGAAGCTAATGGACATTTGATTTTTTAAGTATATTTTTACTTTACAACCATGTGTAGTGGCTTTTATATATATATATATGGATCCTTGGTCATTCGGGTTTTTTCCAAGGATCCACATACAAACACCCGTGAAAACCTCAGAAAATATATATATTCATACAATCTTAGCAATTAATTTTTCTCTGTTTTTCCAAAGATAAGGTTCTTTTCCCCTAGAGTTTTGGAGGCCCAAATGATGGACAGTTATCAGCATCTGTGCACTGTTGCCATCCATGCAACATGGAGAATTAATAATAATAGATGTTGAGGTTTCACTTTAAAATTGCTCTTTAAATTCATAGGTTCATGTTTTCTTCCAAAAATAATTATAATAATTACAGTTTAAACTGTAACTTGATAGTAATGTAACAATCCTTTACAAGCAGATTCAGGTTCAGACAATTCCTTTGACAAAAGACAATATCTTTGTATTTCATATTGCAAAATAATATAGCATAAAAACTTTGACAATCAGACAGAACTAATGAAATAATATCCCCCGCACTGGTGTGTACTTCCACAAGAGAGAATTCAGAAAACTAAAGCTTTTCTAAAATGAGCAACCAGTTTGCCCTCTGTGCAGATCTTTCCTATCAGCATACCTTTTGGTGCACACCATGCCTTTCAATGTGTCTCATCCTCCCCAAAAGATTATTTGTTAACAGTTACACATTAGAAATCAAAACACCATCTCTCTTATACTCCCAGTTTAACATCCTGTACAAGTAAGCCCAGCTATTTCATTAGACAAAAGGAAAAGACTGGGAATTAGGCACAGGATGGGACTGAAGAGACAAAAATGAAAAATAAGAGGATTCAAAACTAAGAAATTACATCGAAAATGAATCTCTTTGCATATCATTAAAGTTAAAAAGGTAAGATATCATATACTCAATTCTTTCCTATTTGGAGACACCACTACCATCCATTTACAAAGCAGTACATTGATTGTCTATGAAGATGCTCAGTCATCCAGGTCATGGTTGTCCCAAAGGTGCTTTTTTCCAGAGGCAACTGGACTTTCTTGTGTGTGTGTGTGTGTGTGTGTGTGTGTGTTTTTGAAGACATTTCATTTCTCATCCAAGAAGCTTCTTCAGCTCTGAGTAGATGATGGGGAATGGAAGGATTTGTATTGCTTTCAGACAGCTGGTCATTTGCATTCCTTTAGAGCAGGGGTGTCAAACTGCCAGCCTTCGGGCCGGGGCATCACGGACAAACCGCACCCATCCCATTGCCAGCAATGGGAAAAAGTTCCGATACGTCGCGCGCCACCACGTGATGACGCGAGTTTGACATGTCTGCTTTAGAGAGTCATTGAAAACACTTTGGAGGGTTACCTGTGTCCTCATGGTCTCCTGAGAAATGCAAATGTGTATGGATCCTTCCTGGCTGCAGGATGTTGTCTGCCCTTGGGTCACTTCACTGTTGAAAACAAGCACAAGCTATTGGGGATGAGTCTGTGCTGTCTGAATCTCAAACTGAAGCACAAATGGTTCCTGTGGTCTGCAATATTTTCTGGAAATCCATTCATACTCTCTCACCATTTCAATGGTGACAGCACAGACTCATCCCCAACAGCCTGTACCTGTTTTCAACAGTGAAGGGACACAGGGCAGAAAATGTATTATATGTAAAAGTAATGTTAACGTTTAATAGTTAATACAGTTGTAATATCGTGAGGTAAACACCGTGACAGGGGAACACGCGGGAGTTTTGACAGCTGTCAAGCCACCTACAGCGAAGGCACATGCGCAGCCAGTTGACAGCTCTCCGCTGTCAAACACAAGCACCGCACCACGCATGCGCTCCAGCCACGCGGACGAGGAGCTGTCAAACACAGTCTACAGCTGATTGGCTCCTGAATCCCGGAGGGAGAAGAACGCCCGCGGATTGGCCCAGCCGGCCGGTGGCCGGCTATAAAAGAGCTAAAGCCAAACACCTACTTGTCCGGTTCTGAATAAACCTGTTGAAGTTAAGCCAGCTGTCTCCGAGTGGTCTGTCAGCCACTTCAGAAAACATCCTGCAGCCACAAAGGCTCCACACACATCTGCACACCCTGAGGACAGGGGGGAAGCACCTTTGGGACACAACATTGATTGTTCTAAATGTATGGCCTGATACCACATCAAGTAATTGGTCAAAAATGTTTGGTTCAATGAAGAACCATGAGAATATCCTAATGGTCTCTGTCTTGTGGTTTTGTGGGTGGACAAATAATGGCTAGAAATATCTCTACAACACCTCTCTGAGCTGCTGCTCTAGTGCCCCCCCTTTTGATAATTGTTTAAACTGTTACTGCACAATCCAACCAAAGAACATAAGATAAATCTGTATTAGGTAACAGAGAATGGTGTAGCTACAGTACTGCAAGCAAAGAAAGCTTCTATCTTTATCCATCTCCAGTCCTATACCTTAACTATGATTACAGTGCTAAGGAAACTGAACATATATTACTAGTTTTGTTGGCATATGTTGGCAGCTTTATTGCTAGCAAAACATGGTAAAATCATAATGTCAATCAGACTGCTTTGGAGATGCATTTATGTGTCCCCTCCAATCAAATTCAGAGCAACGAGAGAAGAGTTTCCTTGTCCTTAGTGACACTGAATCTGACTCTGATTGGTTCTGCTATGATGCTGTTGAGTTAGAAAGTAATCTCATTGTCTTCTTTGTTTGAATGGAGAAAGATTTGGCCTTTCTTACATTTTCTAGAAAAGAAAAAAAAATCCTGAAGGAAAAGCTTGTTCCCTTTTGCCTATTCCCAATTAAATCTAAGAGCTCTTAAAAATAATAACCATATAGACAGTGTTAAGCAATAATCATATTGATCATGTTCATGTGGACTGAATGCTTAAAATTTCTCCCATTTCTGTTTCATCTTGACTGTTGAGCAGAATGTAAGCAGGCAAGCAGAGGGTGGGTTTAATGCCTTTAGATCAACAATGGATATAAGTTTATAAACCAAAGAAGAAGAGATATAAGCACCAGACATGAGCCCAATCCCTGAAACAAAAGGCCTTCCCACACCAGAGAGAATTTTTTTATCATTGGCCAAGATTGACTCTCTCAACCTCCGTATTATAATTTACATTTGTGACCTCTGCATTGGTGGAAAGAAAAAAAAACATACAGTAATATCCATTTTCCCCATCATTTCAGAGCTCCCCCCCCCCTTATTTCTCAATTTCTTCTATTCCTATTATCTGTGACTGCCATTCATTCAGGATGCTTTATATTTTCCATTCAGGGCTGCCTCAACTGACCATTTCTTTATGTCAGGTGAGATACAATTATTACTCCTTTATTCCAATATTTGCCTTTTCCTTCCATGTACTGTGTTAAATGACTGACATTGACTGGTTTTTCTTGCTTATCAGTATTGTATGTCTGTCCTTGGGGACCAGGCTTTCAGACCTTTCATTGACACAGTTTTCTATTTTTCTTCTTTCTCCTCACTCATTTCTTCTTTCCATTGTGTGTCTTATCTGTCCTTCCACAGGTTCTGCATTTGTGTCTCTGGATACAATTAGAAGCTCAGAAAGACCCAGGCAGATGGAACTATTGTGTCCTGGAGTTACTGTATCTCTTTTAGCTATCCCGATCAATTAGGCAGATGAAAAAAATTCTTTTCACCCTACCATTGAAATGATAATGGAGATGTAAATCAAAGCACTATGATTGGACTGCATCTCCTATGGCATAAAGAGCAGCAAATTAATAGAGTCCTCTGCTACCTGTCAATCTTGGAAAGACTGTAAGGAACTGGAAAACCTCTCTACTCATATGCATACTTGACTCAGGTTGACTCAGCCTTCCATCCTTCCGAGGTAGGTAAAATGAGAACCCAGATTGTTGGGGGCAATAAGCTGACTTTGTAATAATGCCGCTGGGGGGGGGGTGAAAGCCCTAATAAGCATGCATATACATAGAATGAAGGCTATTGCTAAGCACATTGGTTTGTGCTTAAATTGTAAGACGCCCTGAGTCTTCGGAGAAGGGCGGGATATAAATGGGATTAAAATAAAAAAATAAAAATACTTTTCATATGCACTCACAGTGTTCATATGTAATCTGTGTGGGGGAGTAAGAAGCTGGTTTGGCACTAGGGAGATCTAGTTCCAAGTCCATCCTTAGCCACAGAAGCTCAATGGGCAACTTTGATCCAATCAATATATCTTAGCCCAACCTAACTCACAAGGTTGTTGTTGTGGGGAAAAAATGAGAAAAGAGGACTATATCTACTGACTGATATTCTCATTCTCTGTTTGTCTATTTGTCTGTCTGTCTGTCTGTCTGTCTGTCTGTCTGTCTGTCTGTCTCTCTCTCTCTCAAGGGAAAAAGAAAAATTACAGAGGAAAAGAAGGAAGGAATTAACAAGTAAGAAACCCAATGCACACATCCTGGGCCCTGTCTCCCCTCACACAAGCTACCCTGACCTATGCCTTTCCCCTCCATGTTTCTTTGACCTACACAACCCCCATCTACCTTCCCTGACCCACACAACACCTCTTGCATGCCCCAGTGCACACTTTCTGACCTATGTGGCATACCATGTGCCTTCCCTGACTTATGTGGAACCTCTTGGGCATGCCCAAATACCATCCCTGACCAGTGTAGCACCTCTCGCACACCCCTGTGAGCCCATGCATTCTTCTTTGACCTGTACCATCCACCCTGTACATCCTATCAGGTCCACACAGCACTTCTCACTCACTCCTGGGCACTCTTCTCAACTTATGCAACCCCTCCACCCACCCTCCCCAATCTATACGGCATCTCTGGCACACACCTGTACACCCTTCCCCAACCCACAAGGCACCTTGCAAGTTTCCCTCAATCAAAGTAAATGGAAAAAAAAATCATGAGAATTCAAGGGAGGGAGGGAAGAAGGAAGGAAAATAATGAGACTGAGGCCAATGGCAAGAGTTCTTCGGTGTTACAAACCTCTCTCTCATTCCAGCAAAAGTGGTCAGAAATAAGAAAGGGAGGAGGAGGGTCACACACCCATTTGTTCCCCCCTAAAGAAAATGATAACGCAGGTAGTTCCTCATCCTCTATCAAATATTATTTTGGAAAAAGTCGGGGGAAAGAGGAATTCTCACAAAATAAAGGGACTATAAGATGGGGCAGTACAAATTGACAATGTAGCACAGATTTGTCTTTATTGTTGGCCAAAGTTGTCATCGTGTATACAGTAGGTACATTACCAACTTTTCTCCTCCAACAAATAACAAATGTAACTCTACCACTCCCACTCCATGCCCCAGATGCTGTTTGGTTGTTTTTTTTTTCTCTCTCTCAATTTTTGTCCAGATTATCAGCTCTTAACAAGGCTGCCCATGCTAGAGAAAAAGGGAAACAACCCAAATATACAGTATGCCTCCAGCAGCCTTGCAAAAAGAAAAAAAAGAAAAAAAAAGCATTACTTCTCTAGATTGCATCCTTGGTAGCTGATCTGCTGTAAATGATACTTGAAAGTCCCTGGCTTTATTTGTTCTTAAGTATGATTGACTGATTATTCTTTATTATTGGATGCCATTCTATTTTTCCTTCTGACTGAAATTTCTGTTCTGTTTCTTCCATTTGCAGTCTAAATGGACATTATGCCTTAGGCTCTTTGCAATCATTCCCTCCCCCCCCCCCCCCCCCGCACCTTCCTTTTTTGCTTTTGTCTTAAGCCTGTGCATTTTCAGAAAATTCTTTTTTTTTTCCCTGAACAAAAATATAAAGGATGGTTTCCCTTGCTACTTCTCTCACTCACTTGCTTGCTTCTCCATCACTGGATGAGAATATGATATTTTGCTGTCATTTTCTTGTTCTTGAACATTCTGTCTTTTAGAGACAGTTTGTTCTATGAAATAAATATTAACTGACTCACAGAAGCTTTAGATCTTACAGACACTGTTGATTTCTGATGACTAAAGAAATTACACAACCATCAAAACCTAAGGCTATGTAGATGAGGAAGGAAGGAAGGAAGGAAGGAAGGAAGGAAGGAAGGAAGGAAGGAAGGGAGGGAGGGAGGGAGGGAGGGAGGGAGGGAGGGAGGGAGGGAGGGAGAGAGGGAGGGAGGACAAATGCATTTGTCATCTGCCTTAACTGGCCTTAGGTTATCTTAAATTCTTGATCTGAAATAAATTATCCTCCACAAAAAAGCTTGGATTTGCTTGCAGAAATCAACAGTCCAAATATATCTCTAGTTAAATTGTTGATTAATGTCATTTAAGCAAAATGGAGTCTCTTGGTGACCTCCCAACACTTCTTTTTTGGCAATTAAGTGAATTTGCATCAGACTGAAAATTAAAAAAAAAATTGATTTAATAAAAAATCTTAGACCTATTTTTCACAGACATTTTTACATATATATTTATTTCATCATTTTTATTTAACAACTTTCTTCATTGTTGACCTCTGAATACACTAGCTCTTAACCTTTTCCTCTCCACTTCATGCTTTGTGTGTCTACATGAATATAAAAGGAACTTTTCTGATAATGGAGGGCAAGTTGTACAAAATAAATCAAATGTATGAGGTGACTTTTCTTACTGAATGAGGCTTCTAAACATCTCTCCCCTACCTTCTGAAACTCACTTTTGATTTTATTTGGTATTTGATATTTGGTATGAACAGCAGCTTGAAAAACTCACCATCTACTCAAGAATGTGCAGAGTGACTGACATCAAACTTTGAAATAGGTGAAGCTCATGAAGCGGAACAAAATAAATAGAGCCATTCCATCTCCTTTGGTGCTCAATCACATGGACAAAATCTTGGCACAGAAGTATATGTTTGGATTGACTTTGGGCTTATGCCTTTTGTTTGGACACAAAATATGTACATTATTTGGTTCAGAAAATGAAGTTCTTACTATACATTTTCTGCCTGATAGTATCCAATCATCAAAGTGTAAGAGTGAGAATCTTTATGTTGTAGGCTTTCAGTCTGACCCACCTAATCAGAGCTTTGTAGAGCCTGTGCTTGTCACCGATCTGGGATAAAGTGAACCTCATTCACATCATAAATTACAGTGACCCAACCTCAAAACACAAGCCAGCTTCAACTATGTTTTACATGTTCACAGAACAGTACTTTCTTTGCTTTTCTTTGTTTATATTTAGTAAGCCACCTAAAGTTGCTATTCTTTTGGAAAGGCTTATATGTTGAAGGATGGATGGATGGATGGATGGATGGATGGATGGATAATAAACAAGTGGGCAGTAGAATCAAAATTGACCATAGTATTCTTCTGAGAATTTTCAGTGTGTTAGGAGTAGGGTACATGGTATTGTAGTAATTCTACTCTTTCCTGGGTCGGTTCCATTCAATGTTGAATGGGGGGAGGGGTTGGTTAAGTTCTTCTTTCTTTTCACTTCTATTTCATATCTACATAAAGCTAAAATATGAGATCATCCAACAGTATAGGGTTCAGCTCCTGGTTCAGCAAATGATGGAATCAAGGCTTTTTCTTAGCATCTGGAGTAATAGCTTTAGGATCAGTCCTAGCAAGATTGAGCATCGATGGATTTTAGGGCACCAGATCTGGTAATTTTCCATCATTGGTTCTGGATGCCGTTACATTGCCCCTGGCAGAATGTGTGCATAACTGGTGTGTGTGTGTGTGTGTGTGTGTGTGTGTGTGTAGTATCCTCTCAGTTCCTGCTCAAAAATTAGGTCACTGTTTTTAGCTAGGAGGGTTTTTGCACAAATACATCTTTGATAAAGCACTGTATATAAGTGTAAGTGCTATTGCTATTGGTGTCAATGCTAGACCTATACTGGATCACGATACTCTACTCAATGTCACTCCTGCCCAGTTGTTATTATTACAGTGGAGCTGTCTTTGCACACTACTTGGCACCTGCAGCTGGTCTCATTTGCAACAGCCCAAGTAAGTTTCTAGTGTAGTTCAGGTTTCCAGGTTTCAGGGCAGGGGTGGAGGGGTGGCGGTGGTTATCAGGGAGACTTTATGTCCGCGGGAGACCACCATTGTCCAGACTGGCGGGAGTGAGACCCTCCTCCTGAGATGTGGCCCTCGGGTTCAGATGGGCTTGTTGCTCACATACCTGGCGCCCAGCTGTGTGGCAACAGCCCTGCCCGAGCTGCTTGACACCCTCTCAGGGTTGGCGGTGGAGTTCCCCAGGCTTATGGTACTGGGTGACTTCAACCTGCCTTCACTGGGAGGGTCGTCTGAGCTGGCTCGGGAGTTCATGGCTTCCATGACAGCCATGAGCCTGACCCAAGTAATTCAGGGCCTGACTCATGCGGGGGGGTCACACTCTCGACCTGTCCAGACAGTGGTTGGATGTTCTAGGAGGGGGTTCACCGGTCATTGTTCCCCTGTCATGGTCCGACCATTATCTCCTGCGGGTGGTCTTCTGTTATGCTATCCTCCACTGCTGGGTGGCAGAACCGACCAGGTGGTTCCGCCCCAGGCACCTAATGGACCCGGAACGGTTCCAGATGGTGCTTGGGTCTATACCCATCGCCCTCACCCACAGCCCAGTTGAGGCCTTGGTTGATGCCTGGGATAAGGCAGCCGCTGAGGCACTCAACTGTGTTGTACCCTTGTGACCCCTGACCCGGTGCAGATCCCGTTGGGCTCCATGGTTTTCTGTGGAGCTCCAGGAGATGAAGCGTTGGAGACGGGGTCTAGAGAGCTGTTGGAGATCCATCCAATCCAAATCTGACCGATTGCAGTTAAGAACCTTTATCTTGCGGCGATGAGGACGGCAAAGGCTAATTACTTCTCTGCCCTTATCGCGTCCGCAGATAATCGCCCGGCCGCCCTGTTTAGGGTGACTCGCTCCCTTCTTAACCAGGAGGTGAGGGAGGACCCCTTGCAGGGGCGGGCCGAGGAGTTTAGTCATCATCTGACGGACAAAATCGCTCAGATCCGGGCCGGTTTGGACTCTGACTGGGCAGCGTCTGATGTGGAGGAATCGGACGGTCTTGAGCATGTTATCTGGACTGAGTTCGATCCTGTTTCCCCTGATGATGTGGACAGGATGATGAGGAGGCTGAGCTCCACCACCTGTGTGTTGGACCCGTGCCCATCCTGGCTGGTTTATGCGGCTCAGGAGGAGACACGAGGCTGGTTCCAGGCAGTAATAACTGCTTCCTTGAAGGAGGGTGTCTTCCCCGCCTCCCTGAAGGAGGCGGTGGTGAGACCCCTCCTCAAGAAGCCTGCCCTGGACCCAGCTGTTTTAAATAACTATCGTCCGGTCTCCAACCTCCACTTTCTGGCGAAGGTTGTTGAGAGTGGTGGTCCATCAGCTTCCTCTGTTCCTGGATGAAACTGATTATCTGGACCCGTACCAATCGGGTTTCAGGCCTGGGCACAGCACGGAGACGGCATTGGTCGCGCTGGTGAATGATCTCTGGCGGGCTCGGAACAGGGGTTGTTCCTCTGTCCTAGTCCTATTAGACCTCTCAGCGGCTTTCGATACCATCGACCATGGTATCCTACTGCGGCGTCTCAGGGGGTTGGGAGTGGGAGGCACTGTTTTGCGGTGGTTCTCCTGGGCCGCTCGCAGTCGGTGTTGATGGGAGGGCAGAGGTCCGCCCCGAGGCCTCTTGTTTGTGGAGTTCCTCAGGGGTCGGTTCTCTCGCCCCTCCTGTTCAACATCTATATGAAGCCGCTGGGCGAGATCATTCGTGGTTTTGGGGTGGGGTATCATCAGTATGCTGATGATACCCAACTTTTTTTCTCCACCCCAAACCAACCCAGCAATGCCCTCGCCGTGATGTCCCGTTGCCTGGAAGCGGTCCGGGTCTGGATGGGGAGAAACAGGCTTCGTCTCAATCCTGCCAAGACTGAGTGGCTGTGCATACCGGCATCTCGGGTCAACCAGACTATTCCATCTCTAACGATGGGGGGGTGAGGTGTTACCCCCCATTGATAGGGCTCACAACTTGGGCGTCCTCCTGGATTCGCAGCTCACTTTTGAAGACCATATAGGAGCTGTGACCAGGGGGGCTTTTGCCCAGGTTCGCCTTGTGCGCCAGTTGTGACCCTACCTGGACCGAGATGCCCTATGCACAGTCACTCATGCGCTCGTGACCTCCCGTTTAGACTACTGCAACACTCTCTACATGGGGCTGCCCTTGAGGACCACCCGGAGGCTTCAACTGGTGCAGAATGCGGCTGCGCGAGTCATGATGGGGGTCTCCCGATACTCCCATGTAACACCTCTACTCCGCGAGCTGCATTGGCTTCCAGTTGCCCTTTGGGTGAGATTCAAGGTGCTGGTGATGACCTATAAAGCCCTAAATGGCGAGGGCCCGGGATATTTGAGGGAACACCTGCTGCCAGCATCAAGTTCCCTTCATCCAGTGCGCTCCCACAGTGAGGGTCTCCTCAGGGTGCCGCCGGTTAAAGATTGTTGGCGGGTAACACCCAGGGGTAGGGCCTTCTCAGTGGGTGCGCCTGCCCTGTGGAACCAGCTGCCTGCGGAGCTTAGGACTGCCCCCACCCTCCGTTCTTTCCGCCGGGACCTGAAGACCTGGCTCTTCAAGCTCTCTGGCCCAGGCTGAGAATATTTTTAATTTTAATTTTAACTGGGTTTTAATTTTCTCAGGGTTCTATTTAATCTCTTTTAATTTGTTTTAACGTTTGTATTGACTGTTTTTTAAATGCCCTGTAAACCGCCCTGAGTCCTTCGGGAAAGGGCGGTATATAAATCTAAATAAAATAAATAAATAAATAAGATGCTAGTTATCACCAATAAATTCTTTCAAGGCACAGGGCTGCATTATTTGCAGGGCCAGCCATCTCTCTCTTTTAAAATAATTTTATTAAATATATGTTTTTCAAGGTTAAAAGTTAAACATGAAATAGTATAGAAAAAAGAAAGATAAAGTAAAAGATGTTGAAAACAAGAGAAGGAAAAAGAAAAAGTTTTTCCCAGTTTCGGGAAAAATTCCACAAAGAGTTTCCATTCTTTTATAAAGTAGGATGACCTGTCCCCAAATTTTCTGCCTGTTCCATGGGATCCAACCTGTTTGACATGCTCTGGTTCCTTCCGATTAAACAGTGTCATCCAATGGGACCTAGGAGCCATTTCTTCTCTGTCACTCAACCTGGTTTGTGCAACAAGAGATCTTCTGAGATTCAGATGGCCCTGACCTTAATGGCCTCCCATTAAATGAGCCTGTCTTTAGAATTGTTGATATGGATGCATGTGCTGCCAACCCCTAGTGCAATGGTGTCAAGTGGATGGCCCTACAAATGGAATAAACAAATATATTTAGAATATCCACTTCCCAAAAATCATGCCATATATATATATATATATATATATATATATATATATATATATATATATATATATATATATATATATATATATATATATATATATTTGTCAATTCCCAGGTTTGATTCTCATGCCTTTTCCTCCTTTCCTTTCGAGTAAGCAGAATTTTGTTCATTATTTCCCCATCCTTCAGATGAGTATCCCTCTCCACCATGTTTACCCAATGAGTGTCAGAGGTCTTTGCCACATCCCTGGCTCCAACAAGACACAAGCCATTGAGTTCTCAGGTGGCTGGTTTTTATTTCCGGAATGCTCTGGCATGTGGGATTCCAACGAACAGCAAACAAAGTCAGTGCTGGGAGCAACCGCTTCCCAGCACTCTAAATAGGTGCTTTCCAGCCAGCCCCAACCCCCATCCACCTAGCCAGCATCCGGCGTGTGTGCCAGTAGGGCAGCAAGGCAAGGAAATGAGGCAGGCTTTCAGCATTCAGCTCCCTGCTGCTTCTGCATGCCACTCAGCTGCTCGGCAGGACGGCCTCATAGTGCAGACTCTGCAGGGTCCCCCTTCCAGCAGACAGGTACAGGGGAGGGAAAGGGCTGTTGCTGCTGGTCCCATCCACTGCCTCCTGGTGCCTCCATACAATGGTCTTGTCCCCTTCACCCCACTCCCGTTAGTGGCAAGCCCACAGGGGCTTGACAGGTGGCCCCCTCTACCAGGGCTCCACCTGGAAGACAAGGAAAGATATGCGATTAGTCATTAACTATGGCGAACAATGCATCTACTCCCCCTGGCTTATGGGGATTCCATTGGTGGAACTATCTCAACAAATGGGGGGCTTTTATGTCCTCTTCCCCCACCCACGATGCATCCGTGACAGATACCCTTTTCACCATGCCAGGTACTGCAAGAAAACCCGGTGGATTTGGGAGTCTAGCACCTCGTGGATCTCGTAACGGTCCTCTGCAATAAGACCTGGTGCCTGCCTGATGGTCTGAAAGAAGGACCCCTCCATTGGCTTCAGTAAACTGCAGTGGAAAACCAGGTGCATCCTCCCCAAGAAATGGGGCAGCTTTAGCTTCACACAGACTTGGTTAATGACATGTATGACCTGGAAGGGACCTATGAACTTTGCCTCTGGAGTTGGCATGATGAGAGGTCCCCCTGTGGGCACTTGGAAATTGTGATAAACTCCACCTCATGAACCACCCGAAAAGGGGCGAATCCAGTGCTGCTGTGGACTGCGTTGTTATATGCCACTTCGGCAAACTGTAACAGGTGAACCCAGGCTGTCTGTTGGTATTAGATGTGACACTGCAGGTACCGTTCCACCATTGCATTGGCCTGTTCAGCTGCCCCATTGGTGCTGGGATAGAAAGCTGAGCTGAGTCCCTAGGACGATCCAATTGAGTGGACAAACTCCCTCCAGAAGCATGCGGTAAATTGCACCCCCCCAGTCCGATATTATTCATCAGGGCACCCCATGCAGGTGGTACACCTGTGTGATGAACATTCTTGCTAGCTTCCAAGCAGATGGCAACCCTTTGCATGGAACAAAATGGGCCTGCTTGGAAAAGAGGTTGGCCACTGTCCATATGGCCGTGCACCCATGGCTCTTTGGTAGTTCCACAATGAAGTCCATGGCAATGTCCTCCCATGGCCGTGTTGGGTCCACCACATGCTGCAACAACCCAGGTGGCGTCCCTGTGCAAGGCTTTGTGGTAGCATACATGGGGCAGTCCTGTACGTATGCTTCTGTTTCTGTCTTCATTCGAAGCCACCAGAATTGGCATCTCACCAGGTGCAGGGTTTTGAGGAACACAAAGTGACCAGCCTGTTTAACATCATGGCACTTCCATAGCATCTTTGGCCTTAACGCCTGTGGGATGTACAACCTGTTACCCTTCCACACCAACCCCTCTCTCTGAGTCAGGAGGGCCTGATGTGCCAGAAGCCAATGGTCATTTTGACTCGCTCTTTGCAAAACGCTCTCAGAATTGCCAGCTTTAGCCTCCAGCAGAGTAAGTTCTAGAATCTAGACACAATTACATGATATATTCAGGCATAGTCTTCCACACAGCACTGACAAATCTGATTAATTTCCCACAGATATGTGAAAAAAGTTTTGTGTATGACTTTTTTTTTACATATTACGAAGAGAAATGTGATTTCTTCATCTTTCTTTCTGATGACCTGAAATAATGTCACTCAGTGAGAAATCTGCCCCAATTACAGAAGGATCAATGCAGTCATTTTGTAGATAAGTTCCTTTAAAATATGTATTCTATTGTGTGTGGTTTTTTTGAAAAAAAGAAAAATTGAAGAGAAGTCATTGCTCTTTTGCTTTTAGAGAGAATTATTCATTTGCAAAATATTGTTTTCCTGTCACAGTATTGTGACTGGAGAGCTCTTGTTAAACAATTCCTTGTGATTAGAAGGTAGTTATCAATTGCTCCTCACCAATCCTTTCCCTCTCAACTCCCATCCTTAGCACTGTAAAGAAAAATGGAAGTCATGAAAAAACCATTTTTTCAGATGCAGAATCTTTTCACTAGACTTTAAATCTATAGATAGATAGATAGATAGAGATAGACAGAGACAGACAGACAGACAGACAGAGATATAGATAAATAGACAGATAGATATAGATATAGATGTAGATGTAGATGTAGATGTAGATATAGATATATAGATATAGATATATGATATGATATATATGAGGGACGTGGTGGCTCAGTGGGTTAGGACGTTGAGCTTGTCAATCAGAAGGTCGGCAGTTTGGCGGGTCAAATCCCGAGTGCTGCATAAGTGTTGTGACTCAGGGCCAGCCTGTGGTTTCGGCAGCCGGCTCAGATGTGTCGGATGACTCAGATGAAGGGGAGGAGGACCGTGTGGGAGACGAACCGGCTGATGATGGTTTGGAGGCTTTGCAGAGCCCTCAGCCGGGGACCTCTTCTCAGCTGCGTGAGCCCGAGAGTGCGGAGGAAGATGACCCACAGCTGGCCCTGTTCAAGGATGCCCGACGCAGGAGGCAGTCGAGCAGGAACAAACAAAGAAAGGCTGTGAGACTCCTCGGGAGGAGGCACAGGGAGACCACGCCCTGAGCTCTCTATAAAAGGAGTGTTTGGGGAGGGGCTGGTTGCTGAAAGCAACTTTTCCGCTTGAGAAGATAAGCTCTAGTGTTTTTGTTAACTGCGTAATAAATCTTGGCAGATGCCTTTTAGCCTTGGACGCTCTCCAGTCTCTTCTTTCTGAATAGGGGTTTGCCTTATTACAAGGCCAGAAGAGGGCTGGTTCAGAACAATAACAGAGTGAGCGCCTGTTACTCATCCCAGCTTCTGCCAACCTAGCAGTTCGAAAGCACGTAAAAATGCAAGTAGAAAAATAGGGACCACTACGGTGGGAAGGTAACAGACTTCCGTGCGCCTTTGGTGTCTAGTCATGCCAGCCACATGACCACAGATACATCCTCGGAGAAGCGCTGGCTCTTCAGCTTTGAAATGGAGATGAGCATTGGCCCCTAGAGTTGGAAACGACTAGCACGCATGTGCGGGGGAACCTTTATCTTTTTATGATATATATAAGTTTTGTGGTGATTTTAATTCAGATCCAGTTACTTCAGATGAAAGCACTTCAGAGACTCACAGAACTGGCCCAAAGTACTCTGAATTGATTTTGGATTTTAGATTTGACCTATTAGAGATTTCTATTTTAACCTATTAACATCTGAGGTCAGTAGGAGAAATTTGCAATGAAGTTCAGTAAAATCTTTGATTGCGTTAACAGACAATTAATCTACAATTATATACTGCCTTTCTATAATGCTGTCATATAATAGGATGCATAATACAAAATTAGAATGGAATGGTAAGGGGAAAAATAAAAAAATAGTAAATTCAAGTACCATCTCTTTCTTGTTAGGCTTCAGAATGTGGAATTGCATTCAAAAAATCTTGTCCCATTTTAATTCACTTTTAGGTGAAGTGGAATCTTAAGGAATCCATACTTGGAATGGAGAAGCCAATAGGAAATTGGTTACAACTGACGAACAGTCTCTTATGATCTTCCCTCTATTGAAGTAACCAATTGCCAACTCTCAAATAAAAGCTGAGAGGCAGCCAGACCTATGGAGGAAATGACTTTGCTATCTCACCTATGAGACCCAGCAAAGTAAAATAAGGGTACATACCATTCTATGTGGGGAGAAGCTAAATGGGCATTGGTCTAGAAGGCTTTGCAGTTCCATTTATATCTCATTTATCTTGCTGCTCTTCTATAATTTAGTGGCTTAGTGCTAAGCTTGTAAGCCGCCCTGAGTCTTCGGAGAAGGGCGGGATATAAATGGAATTAATATATATATATATATATATAAAGTGTAACAGAGGGAGAGGGACACGAGAAAAATCCCCTAAATTCAAATGCCTCAAGTTCTTCCCCCTCCAACTTTTCTTCTCTCCCCTTGCCTTCCACATCACCAATGTCTTTGCAGCCCCAGGAATTGTAGTCTTAGCCTTTAGTTGCTAATATTATTTCATGACCTTGTCAGTCAGCTAAATCACGAGAATCTGGGATGCCTTCAAATGAAGCAATTGTTAAAGTATGTCATGTATGACATTTGATCATCTTTATTATGATGTTTAATTTTAAAAAGAAGGAAAGTTCTCAGGATACTTTGGGCTAGTTAGCAGATACCTCTATAGAGACTTTTTTCCTCTTTCTTCCTCCTTCATGCCCTTTCCAAATAGATACCTAAAATGTGGTATTTAAATATATCATCTTCATCTTTTCTCTATTAGATTTTCAATTTAAGGGCAAACAAGTAATATCTTGCTGGTAACATCCCATAAATTTGCTCTTGAACTCTTGGAAATATATGGTTTTGGCAAGTATAGCCACCTCTGGAGGATGATAATGATATTCTTCTCTGTTAGAGTGCTCAGCTTTGTAAATGCTATAATGGCTTCTCTGTCCAACAAGTCCACAGTCACCCATTTCATTGAAACGAAGCCTATCTGCATTGCTTGTGATGCTTTGCCATATGGAGTGGGAGCAGTGCTAAGCCATCTGGAGGGAAATGGTACTCAGGTCCCCATAGCCTACTATTCTAGAACCTTGTCAGGGGCAGAAAGGAACTATGCACAGATAGACAAGGAAGCCCTGGCAATAGTGGCTGGGGTCAAAATATTCCATGACTATCTGTATGGTAGGGAGTTCACTGTGTTTACAGACCATAAGCCTCTATTAGGCTTATTCACCACTGACAAACAAACCCCACAAATACTCTCCCCTAGGATGCTCAGATGGTCCATATTCCTATCAGCTTATAATTTTAAACTGATTCATAAGCCAGGGAAAGAAATGGGCCATGCAGATGGGTTAAGGAGGCTACCCCTAGCAAACATAGAACCAGATTCCGTGCCAGCTGCACAGATACTGGCAATCCAAGAGCTACCGGAATGCCCTCTCAATGCAAAGGACGTTGCAGCAGAGACAGCCTCAGACAAAATCCTGAGCAGAGTTCAGTTTTGGGTATTCACAGGGTGGCAGGATCAAAGTCCAGGCCCAGAATTCCAAGCATATTTTGTAAGGAGGCATGAATTGTCCGCACATGAAGGATGCCTGTTGTGGGGTAGTAGGGTTATTATACCATCAACACTAAAGGATAGGGTGCTACAGTCTCTACATGAAGGGCACCCTGGCATAGTTCACATGAAGGAGCTACCTTTGGTGGCCAGGGTTAGATAAGGCAGTGGAAGAACAGGTACAGGGATGCTATACTTGCCAATGGTCCAGACCTGAGATGCCCCAAGCACCTGTCCACAAATGGGAGGCAACACATACACCCTCTTCCAAGGTCCATATAGATTATGCTGGTCCATTTCAAGGACAGCTTTTCCTAATAGTGGTAGACAGCCACTCAAAATGGCTGGAGGTAGTGCCAGTCCCAAACATGACCACGGCCAGAACAATACAAGTGCTCAGGAGACTTTTTGCCACACATGGCCTGCCTGACATTGTGGTATCAGATAATGGGGCTCAATTTACCGCTGCTGAATTTCAGGCCTTCATGAGAGCAAACTTGATTAGACATGCCACATCTGCGCCCTTCCACCCGTCAACCAATGGACAAGCAGAAAGGATGGTGAGAACAACCAAGGACACACTCAGGTGCATTATCGTTGGTGATTGGCACCACAGGTTGGCGGAATTCCTATTATCACAACACACCACACCTTGCACAGCCAAGGGGAAGAGTCCTGCGGAGTTCTGTTGGGGCAGGCACCTCATCACCAAACTGGACAGGCTTTACCCCGACAGACTGGCATCTGAGACCGCACAACCCAAAACCCCAAGAGAACTACACCCGGGTGACTTGGTTTGGGCCAGAAACTATGGTCCGGGACACTCGTGGATTTTGGGGGTGGTGGTTGACAAAACTGGGCTCCTATCTTATGTAGTAGGGGTCGTCAGGTCAGACGGCACATAGACCAAGTAAGGAAAAGAGTTCCAGAAAGGACAACAAGTGACCACGGGGAAAATTACCCCTCATTGAGTTTCCAAGCTGGCACACAAGCTAGCTCACATTTCCCCTACCAGCACCACCAACAAACAACTGTGTCTGAGCCCGAGGAGGATCAGGAGAACCCTGATCAACCTGGACAGCAACCCTCCCAGGATTGCAGAACTAACCCTGCCACAGGGCCTGACTATGGGCAGAAACGGGCAGCCAGAGCTCACCTGTGGACTCTCCAGTGCAGGAGAACTTGGATGTCCAGGGTACGCTGAGTAAGGTGCCAGCCCACAAGGGGGAAGAGACCCTAAGACGTTCATCTCAGCCCCATAGGCCACCCGTGTACCTCACGGACTATGTGCGCAAATAAGGGAAGCCGGGGGATAAGTCCTCTGGGAAGTTGGTTGTCATATATGTAAGTTCATTGTACGTGTATATAGTTTCTTCCTTAAGGGGGAAGGGGTGTTATGTATTAGGCTTTATTGGAACACCTAAAGCTTGTATAAGTGTCATCACCAGGAGGCATTGAATTGTAACTGTTTTGGCGGGAAGCATTTTTGGCAGGAAACAGAGGTTCAATCTGATTGGTTGGTTGAGTACCTGGCCAGGTGCTGGCCAGATATATATATATAAGAGGGCAGTTAGCTGCTATTTCCCAGTACAGTCACTTCCATCAAATAAAGAGCTGTTATGTTGTACTCATCGTCTCAGCATCCTTCCTGCTCTCCAGAACCCACTACATAACAGAGCATATCTAGATTTTTTAAAAAAACATCATTTAAACATTTATTGTTTAAAATGAAAACAATTTGCAAGTGTGCAAACACTACCTGGGAAATTTGAGGGAGCTAAAAAGGGGGGATTAGACTTCAGGGGAACCTTCTTTGTATCTTCTTATGTGGCAGCTGTCTCCTAACCTTTATTATTTAATTCCTGATTTTGATCAATTCTTCTCCATTAATTTAGTTGGTGTTCTTGGAAAACTGGTTAAATTTCAAAAGAATTGCTGAGCTTTTTTCATATTCTCTTTTGATGTGACACAAGATACAGATTTCTCTGGCTGAGAATTTGAGCAACCCATGTGCCTGGTTCATTGTCAACTATGTTTAGAAACTATATTTTTAAAACTTGAGAGAGAGGCATTTCACAGCAATGTTTGCCTTTTTATTTCATAGCAAGCTCTGGGAAAATTATATTGCAGTCATCCTCTGTTTCTGAAAAGTCTCAATGTCCACACACTTAGCAAATCCATTTAAGATTATTGCTTGAGTCAGACGTGGGCTAAAAAGAAGCCACACATGCCTTTCTTCCCTGGAGTTTATCAGAAAAATTTTGGGTAACATCAACATTTGCAACATTTACAATTAGCTACCAGTTCTGCCGAACTGGTACAAACTGGCTGAATCCCACCACTGGTTCAGTACCTTTACTGCACAGTAAGCTAAATTATCATCTGCTTCCAACCCCTATGATTCCCAGTTAGTTCTGCCAATCACTCTGATTCACCTAAATATAAAACTTTAGCTCAATGATTCTCTAACAATTATTAGTCTGCAATTATTTTATTCAAGGCCGAAATGTTAACTTTTAAGGAACACTGATGTCCATCTTGCTTCCCAGATGTTATCTCGAGCTTCTTCCCCTTTCAAAAGAAGTGTTCTATATGCACAGCCCTGATTTCACTTAAACATTTCTGTTACCTTAGACAAAACATGTCAAACTCGCGACGTCATGTGATGTCGCGCGACGTATCAGAACTTTTTCCCTTTGCCGGCAATGGGATGGGTGTGGTTTCTCCGTGACGCTCCAGCCTGCGGGCCGGCAGTTTGACACCCCTGCCTTAGACAGATACTATTGCTGGATTCCCCATCCCTTTTCTTTCCCTTCCCTTCCCTTCCCTTCCCTTCCCTTCCCTTCCCTTCCCTTCCTCCTTTATTAGAAAGAACTAGATTGGTGGGATTTAGTTCCATTTGTTTAATTAATTAGCAATGAGAACAGCAACAACATAATATTCCTTGGGCAAATCTAAATGCAATGCTGAAATTCATCTAAAGGTATATTGCAGAGGATAGCAATTACCAGAGCAATAGAAAGAATGCCACAAGTTTCAGCATATTGTTTAATACTTGCAATTACCAGGTGAAATTAATTCAGCGTTTCAGAGACTTACTAGTCATATCTTTCAAAGTAATTTGAAAAGGACATAATAGCTGACATTTAGTACAATATTTTCTCTGTTTGAGTGGGTGCATTAGAAAACAATGAACATATATAGACTTAAGCATAGTATTTAATTCAAGAAATTGAACATTTCTTTTTCATGGTTTTAAAGCATATCTGCAGGCCTGTGAATATGTCACTTATTCTGTTCTGTGATTTTGTATTGCCTCATGGTTCCCTTCCAACAAAGATATTTGTTGTGACTTCTGTATCACAAGCCTTTAATTGCTGATATATTTATACAAGTAGAGATTATGATGTGTGGTATCATGGCATCATGGGTCGTATTGACTGAATATATATACATTTTCCATACTTAATATGTTTTGTTTGGTTTGGTTTAGTTCAGTTTCCAAAGGCTAGTCTATCAAACTTCTCACATTATTCTACAATTTCAAAGAACATTTAAAAAATGGTAACAAATTATGAGAAATATGCCATCGGAAATATCACTGTGTTCTGATCTGCATGCTAGCAAAGAAGTGTGATTTAGGCCAGTGCAGACCTTTTTTTTTTAGTATCTGTATTCCCAAGGCCAAATTTTGGGCTAGTCCTCCCCATTAAGAGCAGAATATAGAATATATAAAATATATAACAGTACCTTGAGCAAGACACTGTTTAAAATCGAGGGGGGAGTTGTTTCAGGTAGGTATAGAAATCTCTTACTAGCATAACAAATTGTATATAGAAGTCAATGCCCAATCTAATTGTTAAGTTGGGCCATTATATTATTGCACTGATTTAGTCTAGAAAGTAGAATATTTTGATTGATACATGTAGTCCTCTGTTTACAACAGTTCATTTGGTGACCATTCATATTACAACAGCTCTGAAAAAAGTGACTTCTGACCATGTTTCATAATTATGATTGTTGTAGCATCCCCATGGTCACATAATCCAAATTAAGATGCTTGGCAACTGGCTCATATTTATGATGGCTGCCGTGTCCCAGGGTCATGTGATCCCCTTTTGTGAGCTTCTGACAAGCAAAGTCAGTGGGGAAGCCAGATTAACTTAACAACTGGGTTACTAATTTAACAACTGCAGCCATTCACTTAACTACTGCGGCAAGAAAAGTGATGAAAACTCACTTAACAAATGTCTCACTTAGCAACAGAAATTTTGAGCTCGATTGTGGTCATACATAGAGGACTACCTGTACATGCAGGACACAGAGGAATGAGGAAAAATTGCTTTCACATTTGTCTAAAGTTTCTTCTTTAATTTCAAAAGAGAAGGAGAGACTCCGAGGTACTGAAAAAGAAAGAAACCCATTCAAGTCAAGGTTAATATTAGTGGTACTTATATAAGATTCTCACGATGATATCTGGCTATAAAACATATTGTAGAAAAACTAACCTCCCTGGTGGGACAAGTTTTACTGACCGGCTTCTCATCTTTTTGTTTAGTGTTGGTTTATTCTAAAACATGCTCTAGTGTACTTTGAAATTCAGTTGATATTTTCTTTCTCAGATTTCTCAAATATAATTACTTGAAGGTCATTTGAATTCATCACCACTAGAACCAATGAAAATTAGATAGGAGCCATTTCAGGTTAAGCCTTTAATTCATCTAAAATTCTGGATGAGTTCCCATAATGAAATCTACCCAAATCTTCCCTCTGGCAAAGTCTGCCTTTGTTTCCAGAGCAGCTGACAATGTTGCTAGGGTTTTTTTTGTTGATCACACAAGCATTTGCTTGGCCTTGCGGATGTTTCTAGCTCCAATTCAGAGAATGTGTGTGAAGAGATAGAGCAGTTCTCTTTCCTATTTCAGGGTAAATATATATTGTATTATCTGATAAAGGAAATGGGTGGGAGGAAAAGAACTTTGATCGGCTCAGTTGATCAAAGACCCCATAAATTGCAGAACTCTATATAAATATTCCTGCAGGGATGGGAAAAGAATCAAACGGCTTTTCATCTTCGTCTTCATCTCTACTGGTTTTATTTTTTTAGTTCCAGAAACTTTGTTCATTGTTAATGATTAGGGTACAGGAGAGCAAAGAAAAGGCTGTGTGCCAATTTTTATAAATGGTTTTCAAAAAAAAAAATCATCAAACCTGTGAATTCATGTCTTCCATTTTGAAACATGTACCTCACACTCACCTTAAGATTTACAGATGAGTGAAAAGAGAAATAACTCTGTATAGTAAAATTAACATGTTGGGTTGATATGGGGATGTATATCAAGCTTTTTGGGGAGGAAACTGAGTTCTATTTAAGAGTTACATTAAGGAAGAAATGAGAGAAGGAAGAAATGAGAGAAGTACAAGTATCTCCCCAAGCTTCTGGTCCAAAGAATAGACTCTATGTAATATATTGATGATAAAGATGATGATAAATCTGATCAAAACTTAGAAATCAGAAAGAGTTATCAGTTTCTATAGTTTGAGAGATAAATTCTTATCTAGAAATAAATAGGCTGGACCTATTGACTCTTTAAGCCAGGGCTGTCAAATTGTCAGCCTGGGGGCCAGTTTCATTATACCGAAGCCACGCCCACCCCATTGCCGGCAATGCAAAAAAGAGTCTCGGTATCTCACAAGACGTCACATAATGTGGTGAGTTTGACACCCGTGCTTTAAGAAATGTCTTTTTTTATTGAAAAGTTTTAAAATACATTTTCCCTTTAACAATCCCCCCCTCCCCCTCCCCTACTTGAAGATCTTCTGCATGTTCCACCAAATTTTTATCCAAAAAGCCTTAACCTTTTTACAAGTCCACCATATATGAAAATATGTTGCATCTTCATCACCGCACCTCCAGCATTTGGGCTGATAGTTTGGATACATACTTGCCAGCTTTTTAGGATCTAAATGCCACCTATAAAACATTTTATAAAAGTTCTCTCTTAAATTTTGAGCTTGTGTAAATTTTACGTTCCTCACCCAAATCTTTTCCCACGTGTCCATTGTAATAACTTCTTGGATATTTTGAGCCCATTTTATCATACAATCTTTAACCAGTTCTGTTTCTGAGTCAATTTCTATCAATGCAAGATATATCCGTTTGATATGTGCTGGACCCTGATTTCTAATTTGCTTTATCAGATTTTCATCAGTCATTGTAAAACCAGTTTTCTGATCTTCTTTCCACCTGGCCCGTAGCTGAATATATTGAAACCAAGTTTGAATAATCTTCTCATCTCGCAAGAGGCTGTACGGTTTCAGACACCAAACATTTCTTTCCAGGCTTAAAATCTCTTTATACGTAGTCACATCATGTTTAAAACCAACATTTATATTTTCTATTGCGTGTTTTGGGATTGCCCACAATGGTATCTTACAATCTAGCTTATGTCTATACTTCTTCCAAACTCTCAACAATGACTGTCTTAAAATATGCACTTTAAACACATTATCTACCTTCTTATCATACAACAAATATGCATGCCAGCCAAACAACAAGTCGTGGCCCTCAAGATTTAATAATCTCTCTTGTGTCAAATTAATCCAATCACTTATTCCTGCTAACGCAGCAGCTTCATAATATAATTTAAGATTGGGCATTTTAAGACCACCTCTTTCACGAGTATCCTGCATAATCTTAAGTTTAACTCGTGGCCTTTTCCCTGCCCAGACAAATTTGTTGATACCTCGCTGCCATTCCTCCAGATTAGAATCTTTCTTAAGAACCGGTATCATTTGAAATAAGAATAAAAATTTAGGCATGACATTCATTTTCACTGCTGCAATTCACCCCAGCAAAGACAGTTGCAATTTTTCCCAGCTCCCCATTTCTTTTTGAATTTTTCCCCATAATCTTTCATAGTTATTTTTATATAACTTTGTATTAGAGGGTGACAAGAACACCCCCAAATATTTGACCCTTTTGACAATCTCAAATCCAGTTAATCCTTCTAAAAGGGCCTTTTGCGATGCTGTCATATTTTTGGCCAGAATTTTAGTTTTTTGTGCATTAACTTTAAATCCAGAAACCTTCCCATATTGCATTATTATCTCCATCAGGTCCACAACAGAGTTCTCCGGCTGGGTCACCGTAACAACCAGATCATCTGCGAACGCTCTCAATCTATAATCCTGATCTCTAATTTGTATACCCTTAATTCTTTCCGAGTTCCGTATTTTTATCAATAATATCTCCAATGTTAAGACAAATAGCAAAGGCAATAACGGACACCCTTGCCTTGTGCCCTTCTCAATATTACAAGCTTCAGTCAAACTATTATTAACTATTATTCGGGCAGTTTGTTTTTGATATAATGCCCTAATTGGTTGCAAAAATTTATCCCCAAAATTCATTTTATCTAGAACTTTCATCAAAAATTGCCAATTCAATTTATCAAAAGCTTTTTCAGCATCTAAAAAAATTAGCGCCGCAGGGATCTGGTTGTTCCTTTCCAAAAACTCTAACACATCAACTATATGCCTCACATTATTTTTCATTTGCCTACCACTAATAAACCCTGTTTGATCCCCATGAATCACCTGTTGCAGAACCCTCATCAATCTATTAGCCAACACCTTAGCAAATATCTTATAATCTGTATTTAAAAGTGATATTGGTCTATAATTTTTAACTTGAGTAACATCTTGATCTTCCTTCGGTATCAAAGAGATAAAAGCAGTTCTCCAAGACGGAGGCACCTTTCCCCCTCTCTGAATTATCTGAAACAGCTCCTTTAATGGCTTTATCAACTCCATTTGTAAATTTTTGTAATAAACCGCAGTCAAGCCATCCGTACCTGGCGCTTTATCCAACTTCAATTCCTTAAATGCTGTAAAAATTTCTTCTTCTGTTATCAATTGGTTAATCTCCTCTTTTTGTGCCTGCGTAAGAACCGGGATGCTAGCATTCTCCAAATATACATCAATATCTTTTTCGTTAATCTTCTCCTTAGCATATAGTTTAGAATAAAAGTCCAAAAAGGCTTCCTTAATAAGATCCTGTTGATACACAACCTTTCCCTTATGTTCAATTTTATCTATATTAGAAGCCCTTTGCTTCTTCCTTAGTCTATAAGCTAGCCATCTACCTGGCTTGTTGGCATTGCAAAAAGTGTTATGCCTAGCAAACTGCAAATTGGTTGCCACTTGATCAGCCATTAATTTATCAAATTGTCCTCTTAATAGCTTAATAAGCTCCTTAGTCTTCACATCCAATGGGTTCAAAATCAAGGCCTTTTCTTTTTCCCTAATTTCATTCTCCAATTCTCTCCTTCTGGCTTCCAAAATACGTCTGTGTTTATTATTCATATAAATCAACACCCCTCTCATATAGGCCTTGCTAGCATCCCAAACCATGTCCATGGAAGTATCCTTATTCATATTAATTTCAAAAAAATCCTTCATCCGCTGTTTACATTCTTCCACATTTCTCTGATTTCTAAACAAGTTCTCATTTACGCGCCACGAGCGCCTATCTCTATTGTCCTTATTGATCTCTAACCAAACTGGACTATGGTCAGAGATAGCTCTTGCACAAATCTTTACCTTCTTAATCCTAGAAAAAAAGTCATTAGTCAACAAAATAAAGTCAATCCTGGAAAAAGATTGATGTCTATCAGAAAAAAAAGTATAATCCTTTTCATGCAGGTGAGTGTCACGCCAAATATCTCGCAGTTCCAAATCATCCTTCATTTGAAAAAAAGATTTAGGCAATCTGGCATGACTCAGAGAGCGCTTAAAAGGACCAGCCTTGTCCATCTGTACATCCAAAACACCATTCCAATCCCCCATAAAAATAAACGATTTGTAATCCAATTGGGTAAGCTTTGTATGAAGTAAGCTAAAAAAATCAGCTTGCTGTTGATTAGTGGTGAGTTTGACACCCGTGCTATAAGAAATGTCTTTAAGAAGTGTTAAGCAGAATGGTTCTTAGGTCATCCACCATAAGTGGATGGTTGCAGCAAAGGTTCAGAAAAAGAATCTTCTTCTTATGTGCCACTTCATCAAGACAGAGGTAATAAATTTTGATCCAGTTTGCAATCTGGTGCAGATTTATCTAGCTTATAAGCTCTGTTAAATTCAGTAAGCAGGCCAGCATTGGTTTATTTCACCAATGAGCTTCATAATACAAGAAAAACTATGAATCTATGAAAAACTATGACTCCAAACACACCATCCATCCATCCATGCATGCACATACAAAGATATACATAAGCATGTAATCCAAATCCAATGATCTAGTAACAATGCCACAAATAATGTAATGATAGAAGATGGTTCATCTGTAAGCATCATTTCCTTCCTGCAGTACAAATAAAACAGACATGACAACCAGCCACCTTTTTATTTTCACAAATAGGTTTCAGGCTAGACACAGCTGTGATATAGTTACAAAACTTCCATGAGTGAATCTAAGGTTTTAATATCAACCCACATGTCTCTAGCTCCATAGACTATCCCATCTCTTTCCCAGGAGCTAAACTCCTGGGACTGAAGGGCAAACGTTTTGGAAATAAAACTGAAACTAGAGAAGAATCATCAACTTGTGTTTGCTTCAGTAGATGGTGAATAGATAAAATTTAGGTTGTGTTGTTGTTGCCTGGGCACTAAGGCAACATGAAGCTATTCTTACAAAGATTTAAAGATGCTGCTCCATTTTGCCTGTCTACTTTCCAAACAGTTTTTAATCTTTTTTCTACTTGGATTTGAGAACCTGGCAGATTTAATTAATGGGATTTGCTGCAATTGTGTAACAATCTCAGTGTAGGTGTTTTAAAAGAGGGCTACTTGACCTCACAGAAGCCTGGCTTTCTGAGGCTGCTAGTCTAGGTGACTTGTTACAATGTCCCAAATTGAACTGGTTAGGTGCCATCAAGTAGATACTGACTTTTAAGGACCACATAGAAAATATTCTCCAGGATGATCTGTCTCTAGTCTGGTCCTTTAGATCTTCCAAAAGTGTATCCATCTCCACAACAACTGAATCCATGTAGCTTGCTGCTAGCAGTCCTCCTCTCTTCTTTCATCTTTCCTAGCATTATAGATTTGTCCAGAGAACTAGAATTCTCTGAATTATGTGCACAATAATGGCAAAGGGCTTGTGTGCTTTCTGAAAGTACCTGGTTTGCCATGGTGTAACAGAAAACACTGGATTAAATGGGCTCTGTTCTCTGCCACTGATTAATACCCTCTTCTTTGAAAGATCTCAGTGTCAGATGGAAGGTCAACAAAATAATGTTTCTTGGGTTGTGTACCAAGTCCAATGGCCAAAGGCAACTGTCAGGCAAGCATATGATCAAGTATGATCTAATCTGTTTTTTCATAAGGACTTCTCCATTATTTTTAACCTGTCAGCTTGGGACCTGAGGCTTTCTGGATGTCATCTTCATTGTAGCAAATTTGAAATATAATTGAATCCAAATAGCAATTTAGAAATTATGTCAGAGCAGGACTGCTATTTCAGAGTATCACATGGATGCTGCTGTTTTTGGGTATTTGAATTCAAAAGGATTTGGAAATGAGATCAAATTCCAGCTTTTTCATAATGCTGCATGGAGAAATCTGGCAGTACAACAAACTGTGGAAACAATGATGTACTGACCTATCATGAGAAATCACAGAAGTAGCTGGAAGTATCAAAACCATTGCGAAGAAAATTGTAGCACTGTAATCCTCTAACCTAGTGCCATTCAGAAATATTGGAAAGCAACACTCAGCTTCAGAAAACAAACTCCAGCTCAGAAGTTTGGGGCATATCAATACAATAAAAAAGTTAAAAACAGTTAAAAAATAATTAAATTTGATCCCTGCAAAATATAAAACCCCAATTAAAAACTCTCAGCCTGGGCCGAAAAGCTCAAAGAGCCAGGTCTTCAGGTCCCGGTGGAATGACCGAAGGTCGTGGGCAGTCCTAAGCTCCATGGGCAGCTGGTTCCAAAGGGCAGGTGCACCCACTGAGAAGGCCCTCCCCCTGGGTGTTATCCACCGGCAGTCTTTTACCAGTGGCACCCTGAGAAGGTGCTCCATGTGGGAGCACACTGGACAAAGGGAACTTGATGTCATAGTTTTACTATAGAAATTATACTCAAAGTCACTCCACTAAAGAGAAAATAGGATATCTATTTTACTTATTAGATTTATATTCTACCCCACTCTTCAAGTGGCATTGTAGTATTATCACCTCCACTTTTCCCAACAACAACCTCGAGAAAAACTGACAGGCCCAAAGGTATCCACCAATTTTCTGTGATTGAAGATTAAGCTGAGACTGTATCCTTCTGGCCCTTACCACCTCATTAAACTGGTTTTAAATAAGAAGAAGTAGCTGGATGAAACTAATTTTTTCAAGTAGTCGACATCTCATTTTTCAAGGCAGCCAATTGGATTCTTCCAGGAGAGTCCCCCTGCTGCTTAGTATCCAGTATGGATTGTTCTAGGATTCACTCTAGGAGACACCTACAGTGGGACATTTTCTTTCACAACTAGAATCACCACTTCTACTAACACACATAGCTTGTTTGCAGCATATTTATATGTACAAATTGACTAACACAGTGTATTTTTCTCCACCAAAGATGATTTGCAAATTGCATAATGCATAGCACTTCATATATATAAATCAGTCTGAGCTTTTGTGGAATGTCAAGCTTCATAAATGCAGTCTCAGCCAGCCTTTCCTCACAAAGCTTATATGAATTGGAACAGGGGATGGAGATGAAATAGGTGGGGGAAGACAAATTAAACATTGAAGCTGATTATTTTACTTATGTTACTCATCAAATTCTTTGAGACACTGAATTACTGAGTTTCCAGAACAACAAGAGATTGCATGTAGTCAATAAACATTAAGCACCCATCCCTTTTGCAAACATTAGGTTGTGTTTTGTTGAAAATGCTCATAATGGCAACATGTTCCACTGATGCTGAAATTACATTTCCTAACTGACTATATTAAACTATTCTACTGGAACATGGTTGTACAAATGCAACATGATTAAAGTCTTGATGCAGATGAAAGAGAAGTTAAAGTGACAGAGAATATTTATGTGTAACTGTTAAACAGGGATGCATGTAGCAAGGGTGAGAATGTAATTATATTTACGATGGTAGTTGCTGTTGCTACTTGTTTCTCTGAGGCCTATATTATGTTGCTCTCTAAAAAAGTCAGAAATTTCAGAGGAAAATAAAGAAACTCATTGACTCTTGAACTGGAACACCACTTGCTAATAAGTATTACCTCTCAGCTTTCTCTACACTGAATGACTCCTATCTTGCCTGGTTAAATTCGAAACTACTTAAACTTGTTAAATTAGGACAGAACCTGACATGATCAAAAAGGAGAAATGGGACTTCACCCTATTGTTCCTTTTTAATAGTGTGCAGGAAGAAGCAAGTGGCTTCAAATGTCACACTGCAACTCTGCTTTTTTCCGCTTTCCAATTATGGTTTGAAGTCCACTGTTGGATCTCTCAAAGAATATATTGTGTGGCATATTGGAAAAGAGGAAGAGCATACTAAACTATGACCAGAGCAGAAACTAAACACATTTAAAGTAAAGAATTACATAGTTTTAAAGCCATTGTTTAAATATCTTAGTGGCTATATAGAACTGTAGACTTGTAAAATAGGGAGACACCATAAGTGGTGGCCACAGTGGCCACAGGATGGGAAAAGGTCAGTTTACATTCCAATTCCAAAGAAAGGCAGTGCAAAAGAATGTTCAAACTATCGCACCATTGCACTCATTTCACATGCTAGTAAAGTTATGCTTAAAATCCTACAAGCTAGTCTCCAGCAGTATGTGGATCGAGAACTACCAGAAGTACAGGCAGGATTTCAAAGAGGCAGAAGAACTAGAGATCAAATTGCCAACATACGCTGGATCATGGAAAAAGCTAGGGAGTTCCAGAAAAACATCTATTTCTGCTTCATTGACTATGCTAAAGCATTTGATTGTGTGGATCATAACAAACTGTGGCAAGTTCTTAAACAGATGGGAGTACCAGACCATCTTATTTGTCTCTTCAAAAATCTATATGTGGGTCAAGAAGCAACAATGAGAACTGGACACAGAACCACTGATTGGTTCAAAACTGGGAAAGGAGTCTGGCAAGGCTGTATACTGTTGCCCTGCTTGTTAAACTTATATGCAGAGCACATCATGAGAAAGGCAGGACTAGATGAATCAAAAGTTGGAATTAAGATTGCCGGGAGAAATATCAACAACCTAAGAGTAACTAACACACACAGAGAGAAAAGCTATGTCTCTAGCTCCCTCTTATGGTCATTGAAAGAACACAGCGTTGGCCAATCATTACACATTTAAAGGGATACAATACATTACAAATCATGGCTTATATATTGCCAACCCAACCAATTAGGCTGTAATCATATGACTAACAGATTCACTGAAAAATCTGAGAAAAAAAAGTACTACATTGATATATACTGTGATTCCATGTCCCAAATATTGAATCAAGACAAATTAAAATGTAAAAGTTTAAGCTCTGGACAAATAACTTCTCTGTAACGGTCAGCCTTGCAAGCTAGCCCTGACAAACAACATATGCATAAGTACTAGTTCTGTCTTTATGGTAAGGTTATAATAACACAGTCTTGCAAGTCTGAAAGTACATCACTCCTTCCTTATTTTTACAGTCCAAGAAAATGCAGAGGGTCCCTTCTGATATTTTTCCATGCCCCCATTTCTTCTGTGGGCTTGTCTGCCTCTTATCTGACCATTGCTGAATCTGTGGCTCTTTCTCCTGTCTCCCAAAGTCATTCCCACGTACCATTACATCAACCCAGAATGTTGCCTGAATCAAACTGTTGCCTCATAGTGTCACTATTAAATCCAATGAGCGCTTCAAAGATTCAAGCCAAAAACTTGCCAATTTTTCAACTACTGCTTCTTTTTACTCTGGGGATAGAGGGAAAAAAATGGAACTTTTGCTATCTAACAATGAGCTTTGATGCTAAGCTACATCCTTCTCTGTAATTAATTTCCATGGAAATCAACAATTAATATTTACTGCACTATGCTTGTTAGAAATTGTTGTAGACCCAAATGTAGATTTGGCTTAATCCAACACTTGACAAATTTCATCTAGAACAGATGTCAGGGTGATTTTTCACCATGCTTGGCAAAGAAGGATCCTTTGCATTCAGAAAGATAAACTGTAAACATTTTATTATTGTTTAATTGAAATTGTATTTGACATCATTAAAGGACTGAAAATTTCTTGGGAATAATAGTAGCTTTGTAGGAAAGACACACTTCCATCAGAATTTCAACTTGTTACTTACATTCCATCAGAGCTACAATGTCTTTATTCATTTTGTGTCCCAGAGATATTTAGGTTCCCACAAAAAAGGTTTGAAAACAAATAAGAAACAAGAATAGCTTTGTTGGATCAAGATAAAGGCCACCCTATTTCAGTTTTATTTGTACAGCAGCCAATCAATGGTTGGTTGAAATGCTTGCAAGAAAGAGAAAGCCTAATGCATACCATCTTAAACTCCCAAATAATTGGAAAAATATTGTCCGAGACAAGGAGGTCTAAATCTATCCAAAATCTTTTTTTCATCTTTATTCCCGATGTAATTTGAATTTTAGATTAGAAACATTGCTTGTTTATTCTGAAGAGCTCAGGTAGCAACTGAATATCACACTGGTGGTTGTTAAGTAACACAGCAGAGCTGTATCCTTGGAAGACTCCAAAAAAAAATGAAAGCCCACTCTGCTCATTGTTTGTTGTAGTGTTTTTATTTTATTGTTCTTCACTGGCCCAAAATAACTGATCTTTAGATTAACATTTGAAGCAGTGTACTGCAGCTGCCAAAAAAGCCAACACAGTGCTAGGCTGGATTAACAGAGGTATAGAATCAAGATCACGTGAAGTATTAATACTACTTTATAATTTCTTGGTAAGGCCACACTTGGAATACTGCATCCAGTTTTGGTTACCACAATGTAAAAAAGATGTTGAGACTCTACAAACAGTGCAGAGAAGAACAACAAAGATGATTAGGGGTCTGGAGACTAAAACATATGAGGAACAGCTGGTGGAATTGGGTATGTCTAGTTTAATGAAGAGAAGGACGAGGGGGGACATGATAGCAGTGTTCCAATATCTCAGGGGTTGCCACAAAGAAGAGGGGGTCAAACTATATTTTCCAAAGCACCTGAAGGCAGGACAAGAAGCAACTGATGGAAACTAACCAAGGAGAGAAGCAACCTAGAACTAAGGAGAAACTTCCTGACAGTTAGAACAAATAATCAGTGGAACAACCTGCCTCCAGAAGTGGTGAATGCTCCAACACTGGAAGTTTTTAAGAAGAGACTAGATAGCCATTTGTCTGAAATGGTATGGGGTTTCCTGCCTGAGCAGAGGTTGGACTAGAAGACCTCCAAGGTCCCTTCCAACTTTTTATTACTATTATTATTATTATTATTATTATTATTATTATTATTATTATTATTATTATTATTATTATCATCATCATCATTATCATTAAATAATAATAATAATAATAATAATAATAATAATAATAATAATAATAATAATAATAATAATAATAATAATAATAATAATAATAATAATAATAATAATAATAATTTCACAGTTTGAGTCAGAGAAATTTATGGGGTAGGCTGTGCAGACAAATTTTTAGAGTAAAATTCTATTTTTTTAAAAAAGAAACTACCTCACAAATGCCAAACAATTTAGTGCAAAATAAGTGCAAAATTCTAAATGACCACAGCAGCAATTTATTTCTACTTCGAAACTCTTATTGCAGTAATGTAAGCAGCTATAAAAGCATTATGCTGGGAATCAGAGGCTGAGCTGACAATGTGAAATTCATCTAATGGATATAATATAATTCATGACCTCAAGGCAATAAATCAACTCAGGCTGGCAATTTCATATGCAACTATCACTCACTGGCATTTCTTTCCTAGCTCAGCTTATATAAGCTAAAATATTGCAAGTCTAGGTAATACTGTTTTAAAAAGCGCTGCCTGTATTTTCCTCCCTCCAGCCAAGTTCCATTTGGTGGAAGCCATGCACCACACCTGGGCAGCCATACCCATTAAATATGATGGATAACTTTTAATTAGTCATGGATAGATCAGCCAGTATGAATTTCATGTGTTTTCATTCCTAAATGTACTTTATCCTAAGCTCCTCTTTCTATGTATAGTATGTATGTAAGTGTGTGTATACACATGTACATCTTTTCTCTCTGTATACATTCATGTAATAACAATAACAATAATAATAGAGTTGGAAGGGATCTTGGAGGTCTTCTAGTCCAACAACCTGCTCAGGCAGGAAACCCTATACCATTTCATACAAATGGCTGTCCAGTCTCTTCTTAAAAACCTCCAGTGTTGGAGCATTCACCGCCTCTGGAGGCAGGTTGTTCCACTGGTTAATTGTTCTGTCAGGAAGTTTCTCCTTAGTTCTAGGTTGCTTCTCTCCTTGACTAGTTTCCATCCGTTGCTTCTTGTCCTGCCTTCAGGTGCTTTGGAGAATAGCTTGACTCCCTCTTCTCTGTGGCAGCCCCTGAGATATTGGAACACTGCTATCATGTCACCCCTCACCCTTCTCTTCGTTAAACTACACATACCCAATTCCAGCAATCATTCTTTATATGTATACTATGTATATGCATCTACATTATATATAAAACACACTTAATAATTATTTATATATGAATATAAATATAAATTAATTTACAAATTGCCTCTAAGCATATTTTAGCACCAAATTCTATGAGGAAATATTTACATTTTTGAATCTATTATTTAATTATTTTAAACAAGGTCATTTTAAAGTCATTTTGATAGTGATTTTTGAAGCAAGAATTCCATCAAATCAATAGTAGGGATCAAGGATACTTTGGGCATTCAAACTACTAAACAAAAAAGCCATAACAGTTTTATTCATACTTTAGCAATCTCCAGTTCAGTGCCCTCCAGATATTTTAGGCCTACAACTTGCAGCATTCCAGCTGAGGATGTGGGGAACTATAGTCCAAACACAGTATGAAGATAGCAATTTGAGACAGGATTGTCCCCACCGACTTGCAAAATTCTGGGTAACATGTAGAGGCAAATTAGAATTTTCTGATACTCTTTGCAATTTCCTGGAGGTTTGCAGCCAAGATGGTGCAGCCATGTCTCTGCAACATATGATGGAACAAGATATCTGGACAGTCATGTAATGTAAGAGATGGTAAGAAAAAGTTTACTCTAAGAAGCAGGTATAGAAGTCTAAATGCTATTGCTATTGCTACCACCTTTGACCCCTGGAAAAATCAGTACAGGTAGACCTCGACTTACAATAGTTCATTTAGTGACCATTTGAAGTTATAACAGCGCTGACCATTTGTCCACACTTACGACTATTGTAGCATCCCCTGGTCACATGATCAAAATTCAGTTGCTTGGCAACAGACTCATATTTATGATGGTTACAATGTCCCAGGGTCATGTGATCACCTTTTGTGACCTTCTACTAACCTAGCAACTGCTGTGATTCATTTAACAACTTAGCAAAGTTTGCAGTTTGCAAAGAAACATGACAAGGTACAAAAACATAGCTCATCGATGTCCAGGACGAAAGACCTGTCAGCTATATACAAAGGAAGAATAGCAAATAAGGGAGCATTGCTTTTAAAGCAACACTTTTTGTTGTTGTTGTTGTTAACCACAGTCTCTTTATTCATGGGCACCGCCTATACTTGCAGCAAAGAGGAAAGGTTAATTTCTGAACCAAAACTAAGATATACCTAATATTTCCTTTTTTGATGTGGAATTTGTAGCCACTCATCATCATCTTCTTTTTTTAAGTTGTCCTTATGTATTACTCTCAACTGCCACAGCTGTGTGTTTTGACATTCTTCCATTTAGCTAGCTTCTGACTGACAGGTCCCACTTAAGAATTGATACAGATAGTGTAGAAGCTAAATCATTCGGACACAGGGTATTCTGATCTCATCAACTAAATGCATGCATTACAGGGAACAATTTGGCAAGTGGGTGGGAGGGAACAAAGAGATGCAGTGATAGCTTCCTGGCTGGGAATGGACATGCTTCCCTTTATAAGTCTCCCATTTCATAGCATAAATGAATTGCCTATCAAAAGACAAAGAGAAACAGTGCTAAGGGCACAATGTGGATTTATCATTTTATATATGTATAAAAACCTTGAACAATTATAGGTTCAGTCGGGTGTACATTCTGAACTTAAAAAGAAGAATAAAAAGGAATCATGATTTGCAGATTGACAGAAATGTAAGAAGGATTTATAAAAATGGAACAAACATTCTGTAATCGTGTAAGGTGTTTCAAGACATGCTTTAAACAACATATAGTATTTATCTATTTTTCCTCCTCCTCTGCATTCAGATTTTAATAATAGAAATGTATTACACAAATTTGACAATGTACGTATTTTTAGTTTTGTTTTTTTAGTACGTTGGATTTATTTGTTTATTTATTTATTTATCTAGCCAGAAAGACATAAAATATCTCCAAGGATTTGGAGCATCAGATTCCTAGGTCACTTCTAAGGTAAAACTGGGAGCCTATAGCTTGATGAATAATATTGAACTGCAAAGCTCACAGCACAGATTCTGGTAAAAGACATTATATTTCAATAACTTCTGTACAATTATGTTCATCTTCCCCAGGACAAGCAGGAGCTCTTCAGAAACTCATAGTAGTTTTTCCCCATCTTTTAAACTAGTCTGAACTTCCCTAATAACCAATCTGGTGTAGTGATTAAGGCACTACATTAGAAAGCAGGAGACTGTGAGTTCCACTTTAGGCACAAATGTCCAGCTGAGTGACCTGGGACCAGTCACTGTCTCTCAGCCCTGGGGAAAAAAAGAAATGGCAAGCCACTTCTGAAATCTTGCCAAGAAAATGTCAAGGTTGCATCAAAGCAGTCACCAGGAGATCAACAGTAACTCAGAGACATCTAAATAAAAAAGGAGAAATGCTTCCCTAAACGAATAACCTTCAGAAGCAGTCTTCAATTATCTAAAAGGAGGTCACACAGGAGACCAGAAATAGAAAACAAAAACAATACAGAAGCATTTTCAGGCTAGACACTAAGTGAAGCTTCCTGACTGGACAACCTGCTAGACAGAAAGAGACAACCACATTTCACTAGATGCCTTCAAGGAGGCTGGATGATAATCTCTCAGAGATGGTCATGCATTGAGCAGTCTTGCCTAATGACCTTTTGACTCTCTTCCATTTATAGGTCTACGATTCCTGTACAGCAGACATGTCAAACACAAGGCCCAGGGGCCAGATCTGGCCCGTGAAGTGGTTTCATGCGGCCCGCAAAGCCATCCTGGAAACAGTGAGGGAACGGCCCCCACTGCCTTGGCCCTGGCCCAGAGACCCTCCTTCTGCCAGAGACCCTCAGATCTGTCCCACTCCTGCCCAGGCCCCCATAGGCACCCTTGATGCAAACGATGTAGAGCTGGCCATGCCCACCCAGTAGGCCATACGCACTCTAGCCACGCCCACCCAGTAGGCCACGCCCACCCTGGCCATACCCACCCGGCCCCCTGAGGGCAACCGCAATGCTGATGCGGCCCTCAATGAAATTGAGTTTGACACCCCTGCTGTACAGTGTTAATTTAGGAATGCATGTTCTAAGAAGGTAACTTTTTGCAACTTTAAAAAAAAGAGATTTTGATAAAAATGAAAATTGTTTTGATCCTATAGATATAGTTGCCAGGAAATTGAATTGGATTTTGTTGGAAAGCTGAAACAATACATGTTCTTTTCTTGGCTGAATTGTTTTAGTGATGGTTCTGATCTATTATGTGTTTGCTTTATACAAGCAATTATTTTTTTTAAGTGTGCAATATAGTAAATAGAAATTTTTCTTGGAAGAGAATATGTATGAGAAAATGCACCACTGATGGGTTTTCATAAAACTCAAACAAGGAGACTTTATTCTAGACTCTAAGTTATTATTAGCCATATCTCTCTGTTCAATTAGGAGCAATAAAAAAATCAGAAATATATTAGATGTTTAAAATACTCACATTTCATCAGAATTCAATGGAATAAGCTTAGTGACATTATTGAGAGCATCCGGGTCAAAATGAATGGAGGAAATAATAAAAAGCATTGTTATTGGTTTGGGCTAGTAACCACTTAACCACAGAGGAAGCTTGGATGTTATTTTCCAAAACTAAATTGCTAATAGAGTATTTTAAAGTGGCAAAAATAGTATTGATAGGAAACTTTAATTACGCTGTGGGAATTTTGAGAAAGAATGACTGTGTAATGCTAGAATTTTTGACATTTAGCAAAATTAAAGTTAGTCAGATGTACATCTTTAGCCTCAATAAAATATACTTTATAAATCACAGCAATGATAAGTAGAATTTCATGATAGAAGAAACTAATTTGAAAAGGAGTTGTGAAAAAGAAGATACTGAAAGAACAACTGCAAACTATTTCAGTGTGGGGGAAAAAAGGAAAGTCAACAGGAGAAGCCAATGTTGCTGCAGAAAATAAGCAAGTTTTTGTCAAGTTTAATCTTGACATTTAGGGACTGCCTACTGACCTCAAAGAAGCTTAACTTTCCAGAGCTGGATGGATTACATCCTAAAATACTGAATGAAATTGTTAATGATCTGGCACAATATATAGAATCATCAACCATGTACGTAGGTGTATAACGGAAAATGACCATAAAGATCATGCAGTCCATCCCTCTGCAATGTGTAGGAAAGCCAACTAAACTATCAATGATAGGCTGCCATCCAGCTTCTTCTTCTCATCCCCACCCACAAGATATAGAACCCAAAAATTCCATAGGCTTTTGCTTAGATGAGACAACCATTGATGAACATACTTCAGATATGAAGTCCATTAGAGCCTTGGTGGAGCAGTGGGCTAATGCCTCCTTAAGTAACACCAGCTGCCTGCAATTAGTGCAGGTTCGCATCCCACCAGGCTCAAGGTTGACTCAGCCTTCCATCCTTCCACGGTAGGTAAAATGAGGACCCAGATTGTTAGGGGCAATAAGCTGACTTTGTAATAATGCCGCTTGGGGTGTGTGTGTGAAAGCCCTAATAAGCAGGCATATACATAGAATGAAGGCTACTGCTAAGCTTGTAAGCCGCCCTGAGTCTTTGGAGAAGGGCGGGATATAAATGGAATTAAAATAAAAAAATAAATAAAAATAAAAATTATCTTTAAGAAATCCTGGAGAAATGGAGGAATGCCAGAGAACTGGAGCAAGAAAAAAATTCTTATTTTCAAGGGAAAGAAAAAGGAAAACTATGGGAACTGCAGATCTGAAAGTTTTATATCGATGCAGGAAGATTCTAGGCTAGATAATAAAGCAATTGATCTGTAACCACCTTAAAAGGAATGCAGCATTGCTAGAATTCAGCATGGATTTGTCATTAACATGTTTGCCAGACTAACTCTATTTCATTTTTCTGACTAGCAAACTTCCTTAGTAGATTATAGCAGAGCATTTGATCAAATATCCGATGACAGCCTGCTTAGCAAACTAGTTGAGAGTTGGTTGGATGACATGGTTTATATATAAAATGAAGACACAGTTGGCTTGAAATTGGATCTGAAGTAGGCTCATCAATGGTTGCCTCATCTATGTGAAATAAGCTACCAAGTGGGATGCCATGAATTTAGTCATGACCCTGCTGTTCTTCAACATTTCAAGTAACACTTAGGATGAAGAGGCAGAGGAAATACATAATATATTCATAAATGGGCGAGATTAGCTAGAAGACAGAAGACAGACCTTCAAACTGATTGTTATGAATAAGGAAATCAATAGATTGTTTTTTAAAAAAATCATGGGAAGCAATAATTCCACTATATTCTGCCTAGTCAGACCTCACCTTGAACATTATTCAGTTCTGAGTTTTTGACTTTCTCTAATTCATTTTAAGAAAGAAACAAAGACCAGGTGAAGGGAAAAAAAACAACAGTGAGGATCAGGGAATTAGGGTAAAATCTGTAGTTGCTGCTTTGTCCATTGCTAGGATAAGCACTCATTACTTTCTGAGTATCATTCTCCTCACACTCCCAGCCCATTGCAAATGACCCTCATAGTTCTGTTTTTAGATTCAATCCAAGCTTGCTGTTTTCCAGTCTGATCTATCTTAACCTTTTTAGAATCAATAGAGTTTTTCCCCCCTAACTATCACAATGCAGTACATCTTCCCTTAAATTCGTAGAGCAAAAAGATATAGATATTACGGTACATTACTTTGTGTCCCCATGTATGAAATTTTATGTATTTTTCACTCCCTCCCCTAGACTCTCAAGGGAGATACTGTAGGGTTTTTATTTTTACACATTGTATATGCTATTTGAGAGGAATGATTGTGGGACTGGTTAAAGCCTGAAGTAGAAATTGGGAGACTGTGATTTCTTGTGCAGGGCTTTTCAACCTTTTCAACCTAAGAGTTAGATGAAATGGACTGGGGAAAAACATTATTCTTGAAATTCTAGTTATATAGATGTCTTATTTTTGGTCTTTTGATTTTCATTTTGTTCTTGTCTTTTATGTCAGGGAATGTTTAAAAAATGGTCTTTGATCTAACATGGTAGAACCATTGCATCATCTTAGAATCAGTCATCTAATTTGACCATAATACATTGAGCAAACCCTCTTAGCAGAGAATTCTGGAATCAAGATTTGTGCCTGGAGACTATGCAGATACTTGCCCTATAAATTATACAACAGAAGAAAACAAGTTGGATTTTTTTTAACAATAAAATCTCATGTTATATTTACTTGGACAATTTTAAATTGTCACTCTTCTTGTCAGTTCTAGGATATAGTTTTATCACTAGCAATTACTTCCATGCATTTATGGAACTGCACAATATACCTAGAAAAAATTGTTCCTATATTGTACTTAAAAATATGCATTGTATAATTGAATGTGGGTGTCTGGCATTGTTTTGTTTTGTTTTTTTAAAAAGGATGTCATCTATCCCCATTGATCCATGACATTTCTTTCTCTAGAAAACAGGTTACTGTACTTGGTTTCTGAATATCTTTACCCACTCTAGTGGTAATCTGGATTTTTCCAGGCCAGGTTTTAGAGCCTTATTTTCCAAGAAGCCAGTTGATTCAATAGGTGAGAAGACTCCTCCAAGTAAGGGGCGCAGTGGCTCAGTGTCTTAATGATGCTAGAGATGATCTCTGCTCCAGTGGTTCAAGTCCTAGCACTGCATATTCGTGTGAGCTCCTGTCACTCACCTCAGCTTCTGCCCACCTAACAATTTGAAAGCATGTTCTATACAAGTAGATAAATAGATACCACTTTGGTGGGGAGAGAAGTTGGCACCCCATGCAGTCAGTCAGATTCCTGCCAGCTGTGAAACTTTCCAGTTGCCGCATCCATTTGTGAGGTGGCTCTGAGGAGGGAAGGGACCTTGGATGCTGCTGCAGGAAGAGCCACTTGTCTTTCTTTCTGATGCAAAGCCAACTTGCCCTCCTGTGGCAGACTTTGGGAAACAGGTGAGTATATCCTAAAACAGAGCTAGTAAATTATATTTTCTACTTTCCACAAAAAATAGCAGGTCTGCAAGGAAGTGATTAGTAACCATCTAGAATTGCAGGCTGAGAGCAATATGTTAAAATCTAGCTTTCCATGTGTACAGCCAGATAAAGCACATTCGTGAGACCACGAGCATCTGGGAGTTTCTGCAAAGGGTGCAGATGATGACCTTGTTTGAATCCTCTCGCAAACACTGTGACTTATATATTTGCATCACACATTGGGATGCAAATAGGGAGGCCATTTGCATAATGACATCTCTACTTAAGTATTACCAATTTTGCAAGATGATGATTTGCTGCAAACACTGCTGCTGTGTCCCCTTTGACTATAATTTTGCATCCATTTATATAAAAGTCAACGAGATTTACCACTAGTAGATGGGCACAATTCAACTTTCTGAAATGCTACACCTTTCAGCCTTCATTTATAAGTGTTCGTTTGTGGTCAGCTGTTCCTGTAAATCGTTTAGCTGGAACTTCCTGGTTAATATTGTAAGTTTCTGTTACAGATCACTGGTTTGCCCTAATCAATCAGTTACAGTTTAGGAATTTAATACTGTCATGCTTTGAGTGGAGGCTTTTTTTAACAGTTGCTATGGCAACCCAACAGAACAGAAATATAACTGGGTTATTAGACTTGCATGTCCACAGTATTTAGATAGTTCATTGTGTGGTTTCTTTTTATTCAGTTTTGAAGAATAATATCATAGAATGGGAAGTGGCCTTTAATTTAATATGATTCCCACATCTATGTCACTATATTTAACTCTACGTTTCTCTTGGAATTCCCTCTAGAGGTTTTTCAATCATTAATTGGATGAGTTGGTCATGTCACCTGCAGCTCTATTTTCCTTTTGGGCTGCAAACTTCATAAGAGGAAAAATGAGGTTGGTAATAAGGTCCTGAAAGGTATTTTACCTTTCAGGTGACTTGCTGGAAGGTGGCAGGAAGTCACAAGTCCACTTAAAGGGGGCCCCCACTTAAAGCCCATGATCCTCCCTTAACGATGCCAATTGGGATTGCAGGAATTGCCTCACTAACCTCACTAAGAAATTCAGTCATGCAACAACCCATTTTATGGCAGCTTTATTCACTGATTGGAATTCCATTCCCAATTACTGTCATTAAGCAAAGACTGCCTGTAAAAGAAAGAGAAAAACATACTTTGGGAGGGAAAAAGGTAAATTTACTTTGGGAAGGAAAAAAGTAAATTCACAACTCAGATGCTGATTGCTTTATTTTTGGTAGAAGAAGAAGAACAGGTTTTTTTTAATGTACACATATGTATAATGATATGAAAAAGCAAATTTAAATGTCACAATGCCTTTTGTAAGGCAATTTACAATAAAAGGTTTGCAACATACAAAGTCCAAAGATGCACTAAAGAAAATACAGTATGCTTCATCTGTATTCTCTTTTAAACAAAATTCAAAGCTTTCTTCAGATTGGCTTAAAAGCTGATAATATTTTAAAATGAATCGCTCTTTCCATCTGTATAACTTATAGTTAGTTTATTAGAAATAAAGTCATAAACTAATCAATATACAAGAATACAAATGTAGAATTTATTCATCATCACTTCAGCTACATGTTAGTGATAGTGATTGTGCAGAACTTTGGTACTTCCTAAGATTCAGCTGACCTGATAAAAATAAAGGTAGCACAGACAATCCATCATTTTATTTTAAAGAAGTATTCTATAAATGAAATGGATGTCTTTGTAGTAGAGATAACATAAGAATATGTGACCTACCTAAGAGCAACAAAGATGACCAGTAGACTAAAACATATAAGAAAAGGTTGCTGGAGTTGGGTATGTCTAGTTTAATGAAGAGAAGGATGAGGGGTGACATGATAACAGTGTTCCAATATCTCAGGGGTTGCCACAAAGAAGAGGGAGTCAAGCTATTCTCCAAAGCACTTGAAGGCAGGACAAGAAGCAACGGATGGAAACTAACCAAAGAGAAAAGCAATCTAGAACTAAGGAGAAACTTCCTGACAGTTAGAACAATTAATCAATGGAACAACCTGCCTCCAGAAGCTGTGAATGCTCTAACACTGGACTAGAAGACCTCCAAGGTCCCTTTATTCTATTCTATTCTATTCTATTCTATTCTATTCTATTCTATTCTATTTTGTTCTGTTCTGTTCTGTTCTGTTCTGTTCTGTTCTGTTCCGTTCCGTTCCATTCCGTTCTTTTTCATTTCATTCCATTCCTTTCCGTTCCGTTCCATTCCATTCCATTCCATTCCATTCTATTCTATTCTATTCATAATTTCCCATGAGAATGTATACCCAGAAATAGGTGTGTTACACACCATTTGCCTTCCAACAGAGCTGATATAGAGCATTAATACTTTTCACTGTGAAAGCTTTTGGTTTATTTATAGTAGGACATTGTAAAGACAACAAGAATAAAACTTGTCCCGCAATGCTGATATCTAGGATAAATGGGTAATATATTCAAATCATTTTGAAGGTCAGGGTGCCATACTAATTTAAATGCTGATGTGTATGTGTGCAATAAAACACACATATACTCTTTCAAGTCATTTTTTTAAATTATTTCTGGTGATTACCTGGACTAGTCCCTGAATTTTTTTTGACAAGGTTTTAGAAGTGTTTGCCTTTGTCTACTTCCTAAAGTAAGAGGGGAGTGAGTGAATGACTGACCCAAAATCCCCCCAACTGGCTTTGTGGGCAGGATTAGAACTCATGGCATCCTGGTTTCTAGTCCGATACTTTAACCACCACACCAAACTGGCTCTCTAAATGATGACTTAGTATATCAAACCCCAAGGATATTAGAGATGGGGAGTGGGGAGAAGGAGCCTCTGAAGATGCAATGTTCTTCCAAAGAACTTCTCCAAAGGGACGATTGGTCTAATTAATAATAATGAAGGCACCAGGCTCTGGGGAAGAATGTTAAATCAGAAATTATATAGCTGAATCTATGCTTGTGCCTCCTTTGAAATGTAACCTATATCCAGATGCAAAAGTACCTATGCTACACAAGACAGTACAAAGACTGCCCTTAGGAATTCTAACTGAATTACTTCTAATGGACAATTACTTTTTTTATAAACATAGCTAGAGCACATTCAAATTGCCTTAGCCTTCTTTAATTATGGATGGTGTAGAATGAAAATCATTAAGAATGGTGGCCACGTGCACTCTTACTTGCACATTTTCTTGGGAGAAAACAATCCCCAGGTATTTAAAGAGCATGACCTGTTCAATGGTAATTCCATTTACCTGTCACCTATATTTTATTGGTCTCTTTGCAAAGACCATAACCTTTGCCTTTAGTAATTTAATGCCCAAGACTTCTTTTTTCATGAGAGGTGACAAAATTCTGCAAGGCTCTCTCAGACCATTTTGGGTTATATCACCCCATCATCTGCATATTCAAGCACTTCAGACAATCTAGGAGTGAGGTGAATATCTATGTAAAAATATAATAAATAAACAGAGATAATAGGTTTCTTTGCCTGAACCCTCTGTGTTTTGGAATAAAACCTGATAGTTGGCTGTAAAATCAAATCAAATCAATATTTATTGTCAAAGTACAACATGTATACAATGAGATTGGCTGAGCCTCCCTTCATGCACCCGCCCAACACAATTCACAGTGAAGACAAAACAAAGAAAAACCCTAACCCAATGAATCCTACTAACAAACACACAATCTTTGTTGTGATTCAGGGTCAGCCTGTGGGTTCGGCAGTTGGGTCGGATGACTCAGAGGAGGAGGGGGGTGTTGAAGACCTTGCTGATGATAGCCCTCAGGCAGGCCCCTCCCACTTGGTCACCATGGAGACCCAGCTGTGTGATGAAGATGACCCACAGCTGGCCCTGTTCAAGGACGCCTGACGCAGGAGGCAGTCAAGTAGGAGTAAGCAGAGGAAGGCAATGGGGCTTCTCGGAAGGAGGGAGAGAGAAGGCACGCCCTGAACTCTTTATAAAGGACTTGTGTGGGGAGGGCTGGTTTGCTGAAAGCAACTGCTCAGATAGTGTTTCAAAGCTCTGGTATCTTGGTTCATGTCTTGTTTGTTTTTGTAATAAATTTGGCAGACGTATTCCAGCCTCTTGCCGTCTGTAAAGGGGTTGCCTTTTCTGCAAGGCCGGTAGCAGGCTGGTACAGAACAATCTTATTGCACCAAGTGAGCTTATTGCACGGCGCGCCAGCCCCGCAAGTTGTACTGAGGAATTATCATACAACAATGATTAATATTAGCAGATGCTAAATATTGGTAGATATCTCTATATGAAATTCTTTCACAATGCATCCCTGAAGATCAGATCAAAAGCTGATGATCTGAGAGCTACAATGAAGTGTTCACCAACTCTAGATATGTATTTATATTGTTAGGCAATGGAAGATCAGACTCTGCTCAAAAGTTGATTGGTTTGCTGTGAATCTTTCATGCTCATCTTAAGAATATTTTTTGTCCAATCCAGCTAAGCAATTTTCAATATAAATGTGTTATATAGTTTTCTGATAATGCTAAGAAGGCTGATGGGGTGGTAATTGGCTTCTGGATCAGATTTCTTCCCCATTTTTATAGATATGGGTAATAATAGATAACCCCTAATCCTTGAGTCTATGATGACATGTGATCAATGAAGGTAAATAGAGTTGCCTGAATCAGGACTAGCAATCAATATTATCTTTAATTAGTTCTTGAAGTATATGATCTCCCCTTAGGGCTCTTTCTGTTTTTATCTGTACTATAGTATCTGCTTAATTAGCTCCAAGGCAAATCTGGATTCCAATGAAGCAGAAAATCCAGATTTTGCCCTAAAGACAATGATTTAGTTGTTTCCCAATGAATGTGGGAAATACGAATGTCCTATTAAAGCATACTCCTCTGTGAGTGGCCAGCTATAATTCACCTTTGTCAGTGTAATGTTTCTGCTCCAATTTTCAGATCTGTAGAATTTAGAATGTAGTTCAACAGCTAAGGACTAATAATTTCAGCACAGCCAATCTGATCCAGATAAAAAGAGAAAATGTTCTTGGCTCTGTGTGTGTGTGTGTGTGTGTGTGTGTGTGTGTGTGTGAAGAACCATGAAGAAAGTCGGAGTTTTTCTTACTTGGACAGCTCATTGCTTCTGAGCAAGATTTGTCACATTCAAAGTGCTATATTGACTTTGTTCTTGTTATTTTCACACCCGTGAATGCCTTCATAGCTAATTTTCTCTAAAAAGTAGTTTTATCTTCCGAGTATTAGAAATTGTTCTCTATTAACACTAAATAATAGAGTTGGCTGAATTGCTGGAATAGTCATTCATATTTCTGGGCCAACCATTTTCATTATACTTTTTGACCAGATTTTGTTTGAGCTAAGTAACTTTTCATAAAACACAATTTGTGTTCTCCATTTTGTTTTCACTTGCAATGGAAAAGGTTCTTTACCTGGATGTTGCTTAAAGAGGCCTTTATATTGCTATTGCTAAGCACATTGGTTTGTGCTTAAATTGTAAGCCGCCCTGAGTCTTCGGAGAAGGGCGGGATATAAATGGGATTAAAATAAAATAATTAATAAATAAAAATATGGATGTGTGCCATTACCTTAACTATTGAGGCTTTCACAACCAATAGCCTCTACAATCTGACTTTTGACTAGATTTCCATTCCCATTATAATATAGCAGGCAAAAAAAGCAAAGGCAAAAAGATTGCTGTGAATGGGAATAAAGAATCTGAGAAGGATGATCACCAAAGTTCAGTTGCAATTATTAAGATGCATTAAAAAGTATTTTGCCTATCCAGGCACTGGTAGCTAGACATATTTTTTTCTCCTGTTGAGAATTGGGAGTCTATGGGGAAATCTGCACAAAGGATAGGGCAAGACATTCCTCTTAAACAGATGATTCTTGCTATTCTAAAGAGGTTCTGTTTATGGTAAGTGTTTCCATTTTAGACCTAACTATTAAACCTTTCAACAGATGGCATGTGGAATTTTAAAGCTGTTCTCTATCTTCGCAGAGACAATATGGGGCTTTTAACACAACTCTTCTCTCCAGCTCTATAGAAACACTTTTCACTTAAAAATATAACAATAATACAGATAATTGCTCATTGCTGATTCAACCACTCAGGTCTGCAAACTTCCATAAAAGTTGACTTAAAAGAGGAATATCAAGTTATTTTGCAGTCATACTTTAGGTGGCAGGTACACGTTATGAATATTTCAGGACAGATTTATAATAAACTGGCACACCATATAAAATTGCAGTCCAATTTATTAAGTAAGAATAACTTAATGTGCCAATCTAGCTACCAGTCTTGTGCTTTTAACTGTCCTCTCTCTCTCTCTCTCTCTCTCTCTCTCTCTCTCTCTCTCTCTCCCTCCCTCCCTCCCTCCCTCTCTCTCTCTCTCTCTCTCTTACTACAAAGGAGTGCTGTTGGTTTTTTTGTCTACCTTTTTCTTGATGTATTTTAGAATTTTCTTAGAATATCCTTTGAGGTTATTTGGTGTTCTGAACTGGTGGAAGATGTAGACATGGAAATGGTATAATGTGTCTACATCATGGATGTCACAGATTTCCCAAACACAGCAGAGAAAGGATAGATAAGCAAAAGCAACCCATCAGGAGTCTGAGAGATGGCACACATGTAGCATGATCTTTTGATCAATAAGTGTCAAGCACCAGGGAAATAAGAAGATCCAGGCAGTTCAAATGGGTATAAAGATTTATTGCAAGCTTAAACTCTCTACAGGAATCAGAACTACTAACGGTCAAAGCAAAATAACAGAAGAGTCAAGGGAATTCAAGGTGGACTGGACTTAGATCTCTTGTGGGCTCACAGGGACTCATGACTGATGACGTGTTTGACTCCACCCTTGGGCTCAGCCTCGTCATCTCCTACAATAGCCTCCATAATGGATTTGATCAACTCAAGACAAAAGACTCCACCATTTTTAGACATCTTGCACATGAACCAATCTTTTTCTGCCTTGCTTCATCTTTAGTTTCAGCTAGCTACCTAAAGTATAGTAATAAAAGTACAATTAATGATTGAATAGATTGACACTTATAATTAAACTTGGCTTAAGTTTTATATTTTCTATTATCTTACTCTTTAAATGCATCATAAAGCATGTTTTCATACATAATAGGGTTGAATGAAAATAATGCCTCCACCACCATAACTTTAGTTTATATATTGATATTTTGATATATGAAACAGGAAAATGATCCTTGAAATTAACTCTTTTGTTATCTGTCTTTACTTTCCCCACATAATCACCACTTCTGCTAACAATAGATAAAATGGTCAAGAAAAAAGAAAACTCTGTATCTTCCTAGAGGACCTGATATTCATTTTCATCTTTTCATCCTAGTCAAAAAGATGGCCTCAAATATATTCCTCCAGTTTTGGTGGAAAATGTTAATATCACACAGTGCTAAGTCTGGAGTCTAAGGTAAATAGAGTAAGATGGTGAGATCTAACTTTGCAATTATCTCTAGGAGGTGTGAAGCCTAGCATTGTCACATGGCAGCAAAATTCCTTGTTATGTTTCTGCTTAATTACGGTTTTAAAGAAGCTGGAGTTGATAACAATCCCAGCTTCAAGAAATCTATGTGTCCCAAAAAGCTGTAAGTATGAATTGTCCTGTTGATTTTTTTAAAAAGCAAAGCTTTATTCCAAAGGACTAGCACTAGGTTTCTGGGTCCTAATATTGACCCATGTTTCCTCCACTGTTATGATGCTGTGAAAAAAAATCCTAAAAAAATCCTTCATTTTCATAGCTTAACAACAACTGTTGGCAAATTCGAATCCTTGAAGCTGTCAGAATGTGAGAAACTGAACTTATACAGATCTTCTGTTATTCAAAACTTTGGTAATATGGCCCACACATTCCTGTGCAATGCGAAACCTGACAATATTTTTTCCTTTAAGTGATCCAACAATTGTCCTTAATCAATTCATCAATTTTTCTGATGCAAAATTTGTCAGTTGCTGTCCTAGGCTGTCACTTTATTATTGATCATTTAAATCAGTGTTTCCTGGTTTACCTTCTTTACATTTTTGTCCCAGGAATGTATAGTACTCATTCAACACAACATCATAATCATTACCATAAACAACCAGCATTTCAATTGGAGGGACTTCATCAACAATCAAAAATTACAATCATGGCATGTTGCTTAAAGCACATTGACAAGTTTGGAGACTGGTGCATACAGGAATAATTATGATTGAATAACTGTTTAAACAACAAGGGCAAAGTGGGACCACTGGCTCAAGGCTTCTGCATTCCAGGATGTCTGCTAAATGACTACCAGAGATCATTAGCCACATTGCCCAGCCCAAAGAAATAAAAATAAAACCAGAATAACATTGGAAGATTTTTTTCCCCCAAACTCTAATTGACATACAGCTGAACCTATCCATTGCTGGTTTTGAAGGTATGCAACTAATGAGGACTGTAGTTTTAAAGGCTGAGCCTTTTCAAAGGTATGGTTTGATTTGGTTTGACTGCATATGATTATGTTTTGGAGGCTTTTAAAAAAATGGTGTATAGGTTTCTACTGCCGGTAATAGTACTTTTAATGGTGATGCAAGTAGAGTAGTAGAAGAGGAAAAAGAGGAGGAAATGGCTAGGGAAAGGTCTGCCACTGGGGCCAATGCCCTAAAACTAGGAGAATAAAAGGATAATTTTATTTTGGAGTGGAAAAAAAAAGATCCTTCTAAATTTATATTGCTGGGTTTCTGGAAATGTATTTTGAAAAACCAAGACATGCATTCATTGAAGTGTCAGAGTTCAGTGAGAAGACATGAATTCATCACCCCCATTTAATTTTAAAGGTCATGGTATTGTTGTGAAGATATTATAGAAGGGGGAACCATGAATTCTTGTCTGAGATCCACAAAAAAGAAAGAAAGAAAAAAATATGAATGGATTGGTTTTTAAATGGAAATGCTATGTAAAGAGGTCAGCTGAAAGTATTTTCTGAACAATGCAATTAGAAATTATAAAATGCTGGCCTTAGCATGAAAGGCAGGTAGAAATGTAGGAGTTTTACAGGCAATCAAACACCTTGAACTGATAGGTCCCTTTTATAATAACAATGCCTTACTGTATTGTGCTGGGAGCCCCTACAAAGTTGGAATAATTACGTTCTCCTCTGGCACCATCTCCTTGCCACTATCAAGGGCTGGTCTAATTGTCAAAATGGAGCCATAAATATATTTGATGGGTCATCCATGGTTCTATCAGAGGCACATGTCACTTGGAAATTTCCAGATGGAAAGATTACCAGCATTTTCAGGATCCAGTCAAGATGCATTTGTTTCTTTTGTGCATATCAGGAAGATTTCCAGGAAACAACAACACAAAAATGGTTTGAGGATGTAAATGCTTAGGAATGCAAACCGTGTGCTACAGGCATCAAATAAAAATACTATGTGCCTGAAAGCTGGAGGAATTTCTTCTCAGCTATTTGTGGTCCACAATGGAACGAGCTTCTTAATTTGATCCACTCACAACTGGTTAATTCTGGTCAAATACTTTTAATCTTAATATGTGATCTTGACATGTATGTACAACTCAAACTGAGATATTTGGAATAGCAAATGACAAAACCAAGGAAATATTGTTGTTCATTGTTATTGACAGAAGTATTAAGCCTACCTACAGAAATAACTTGTTTGACGCAATATTATTTTACTTGGAAATAGCTTCATCTATTGAGCCCCAAAGACAGCAAAACAAGCTAAGGGAAATACCCGCATCCTTACTAGTTTGCATTTTCTAGCCTAATTGCCAATTGGAATTATGAAGAAGATCATTTCCCTTCCCTTCTCTTTTCTTCACATATGGCAAAGGGTACACAGAAAATAATTGGTTTAGGGAAATTAATTTGTTTTTAAAAAATCAAACTAATTTTAGACATTTCTTATTAACCTCAAAAACTGGTTTTTTTTCCTTGGGTCATCTTATCTTCAGTATGAAATGTCAGAATTTCCCAGAATATAATTACTTGTGTATTTGTGTCTGGCAAAGAATGCCCTCCCTCCCTTGGCCTCTTCATTCATATTATAAATGCAGTTTTTCACTTCATTTCGTATATCAATTGCTTGTCATAAGAGACATGCTTTTTCAATGTGAGTGTGCTGTGAAAAATTCTGCATTTTGGGATGTCACTCATACATGATATGACTACTTTTATGGCACTCTCCTAAACAGGATATCCAATGGGGGAAATTTATATATTTCAGTTCTGGTAATATTTTGCAACTAATAGTAGTTCCTCAACCTTGTTACAATTCTAGTGAAAAGTTCAGGTCATGCAGTTGGGCATGAGATTCAGGAAATAAAGAGGGGAACATAAAAAGCCAAATGTTATTAGGACTTTCTTCATGATTCCTCCTTCAGAGAATGCTTTTCCCTCAAATTCTGAGTTTCAAGAAGCTCTTAGAGATGTTTTGGTAGATGTAAATCTCCCAGCCTGAAGAACCCCCAAAGTGAGTTTCATGGTACTTAAACAGCACAAGGGACATCCCTTATTAGAAATGGCAGAAAACAAATAGAAAAAAAAGGCACAGGCATAAAGCAGAGTGAGGGCCAGAAAAGAGACACCAGAAGAACAGAAGTTTGCCAGAGGGTCACTTGCTCTGTGCCAGTTCTATTCAGATTGTTGAAAGAAAAGTCTTCATCAGATCCAGTCCAAGCCAGGAAAAAAACAAAATGGAGACTGCTTTAGAAAGAAGGTTGTAGTTTATTGAAGAGCAGAACCATAAGACATGTGGCTCTGGGGCAGCTGACCACATGAAACTGGGAGTGGTGGGTTTTCATACCTTCTTGGGCTTTTGTGTTTGGAGTTGTTTCCTGTTTCTATGGCATGAACTTTGACCTGAGCTTTTGAGTATGTCCTTTTGGTATTTAGATGGTTGTGGGTTAATCCTATTATGTCCTAAAGGTCATATCTTTAAAGTTTGGGTGGGGGATGTAGATTTTAGGGATCTTTGTCTTTCTAATCTCATCAGCTCCAAGCTTCCTGGCCCTAGTCTTCCTGAATGAATCACCAAATCTGCATTTCTACAGAGCTGGTTTTTGTTTGGGGCAGGGAGAGGGGGTTGGTTTCTGAGGGCTGGCTTTTCTTATATTTTCTCCCATTATTCCTTTGGGGAAATATAATATTCTGCTTTTTAATATTCCCCAAAATATTTCTTTCTCTGTGGGGAGTGTGTGCTATCCTCCTACAAGACAAAGTTGCTGCATGGAATATGGCATTGTGGACAATGATGGAACTTCAAGATTTGAAAGTGAACTGCTTGGCAAGAATAGAATTCTTTTTGGATGCTTTATAAAAGACTAGTTCTTAGATTGTAGCATATTACATATGGTTCCAAATGCTTCAGAGCAGGCTTCCTGGTTTTGATAAAACAGGACCCGGGGGTTTCAAATGATCTTATAAATAAGTCCAATTAGATCTGCTTGTTGTTAGCTATCTTCCAGCCGGTTTTTGTGCTCACTTGGATCTGGAGGAACAAATGACATCTTCCAACATTGTTAATTTAATATTTTTATTGAAGATTATATTATACAAATAAAATCAATACATTCTGCTTAATTAAAAATAAATATTTAAAGAAAGAAAAATAAAATAAAGATAAAAAGGTGTTGGGGAAAACAAAAAGAAAGAAGAAACTTTGTCCTTTATCTCCAGCAAGCATAATCAATACTTGGAACTTATCAGTAACTCTTGAAGCAAAATGAACCATTTCTTCATCTCATATCTTCAATTCATTCTCTACAAACTAACCTTTAAAGCCTCATCTCTCCATCTTAGACAGCAAAAGTCCATTAAGGATTATGAGAAATAACATAACTACTACCAACTATATCTATTAAACCCAACCTGCATATTTCATTTCATATTTACCGGTATATCTCTCTGTTTAGAAATATCCCTTCCCCTAGTTCCTCTCTACAAATAAGCAAAATCTTTAAAACATTGTCATGTAGTCCTAATTAGCAAAAATCTACTAAACATAAAAAATAGCCCAACTCATTTATGTTAATATTGATCAAATAAACCAATTTTGTAGTTTATGTTCATAATATCTTCCATCTATAATAACATATGTAATAGCAGATAACTTTATGATTTCACCCATTCATCATAAATCTCCCTTAAAGTGGCCATTAACACATTTATTTCCTTCTAATGACCTCTAGGATTGGTCAAAGTCATCTTATCAGCTGTTTCCAACTATAAACACAGACAATTCCAACATGAAAGGAAGGATTCTTTTAATTAACCTCACAGTTTTTCCTTAATGCAGGTCCATTTGAACCCTGAAAACTTTTAAAATCAACACTGTAAAACACCCTTCTGTTACATATTTTTTTAAAAAATGTTGCAAAACTTAAAACTTGTAATTTACCTAAATGATTGAAGAAAAATTCACCTTGTGAGTAAAATAGAAAGTTTCCACTTTTAATAAGCTGGAAAAAAGAAGGAAAAGAAAAGTAAAATTAAAAGGGATTTAAAAAGTGAGATTTGGTCAAACCTAGATTCTCTGACAGGCTACACTAATGGCTCAGAGCTCAGTGGAATCTTGCATTTTCCCCTATTTGCAAGAGACAACAAAAACATTTGTTTTTTTAAAGATAAGATAATCTTTATTGTCATTTTACTGTGGGCACAACGGCACACATCAAAAATGAAATTTAGTTCGCCCGCTCTCAAAGTGAATACATACCTGACACCCCCCCAAAACATACTACATACAACATATGTATAGACCCGCACCCCTACATATACATAACAATAAAATATTAAATACTGTCCAACTTGAATATATAACGGAAGGAGTAAGCCTGAGAGTTCACAAGGTTAATGCTGTATGGAATGAAACTATGGTTAAATCTGGATGTTCTGCTACAGATACCACGAAGCCTCCTCCCAGAGGAAAACAGGTTGTGAAGAGAATGTGTAGTGTCCCAGATAATCTTACAGATCCTGTTCAAACAACACTTCTGTCCTATGTCCTGGAGGGAACTGCCAATGATCTTTTCAGCCATCCTCACCATTCTCTGCACTGCCTTCATGTCTGAAGCAGTGATGCTTCCAAACCAGACTGTGATGCTGTATGACAGGATGCTCTAGATTGTTCCCCTGTGGTCAGAACAGGGGAAGGAAGATGAGCTTTTCTCATGTGACACAGAAACTGCATGCACTGCTGTGCCTGCTTCACCACTCAGATTAAAACAAAACAAAACACTATCCCGAGTATGCATGGGTGATCTCAAGGACTCTCCTTTCCCCAGAAAGATTGTTTGTGGTCTGGATCGTGGATCCAGCTGCCTTTTAGGCTGTAATATCTTTCTTTAACTGTGGGTGTCAATTTGCCATTCCTCACTGGAACCTCTTCCCATCTTTCACCATTCTTACCACACTGAGGAAAGCTCAGAAATCTGCTAGGAAGGACCTTGAAGATCTCAATATTCAGACAGTTTCATCAGGGAGAAAGCTGCTCTTCAGGCAATCTTGTAAATATCAGTTTGAGGCTTTAAGCATAAATTATGCAATTTTATCAAATGTTTCTCTCTGCAAGATAAAGAAGAGAGTATTTAGGCACTTTATAGAAATATTATTCCAGTTTTGCAATTAATTACTTCAGTATAATGATTGCACTGATTAACCTTTCATCTTTACATATTTTTCATCTACTTATTGTCATTGTCAATCAATCTTCTGGAGTTTATACGTAGAAGTCCTTTAGGGGTTATTAATTGCAGAAATAAAATCAGGATCTCAAAATACATTTTTTCTTATCAAAATCGTGAATGAGATACTTAAACTTTTATAATTCAAATGACAAAACTTTAAGTTGCAGTCCTGTAAATACTGACCTAGGCCACTGAAATCAGTAAGGTGTCCTAATCTGAACCGTGGATCCTGACTCTCCTCCACTGCAAATAAGCTGTTGCTTGCTAAGTTTCATCATCTAATATGTAACCTGTTTTCATGCTGCTTCATAACACCAATTACTTTTGTAATTGGTTTTAACTGAAGACTGCCCTCCTGCTTAAAGTTTGTGACAAAAATAGTAAAATAATGTAGTTGTCTTGGCCTATTTCTCTTGTTTCTTTGTTCAAATTCTAGAGTCACCCATTTTGAACAAGTGATTCTGGTTGGCAAAAGTAATATAACAAATAAAAAGAGCTACAATATAGTATAAAATAATATATATATGGCAGTCAAGAAAAGAAATGTCATCATGGATGTCAAAATAGGCATGAAAACTTGTCCTTCACAGACTCGGGCTCTGAGACCTGGGCATAAAGTCAGGTTTTCTAGACCTTACAAAAGGCAGTAGGTTCATCTTCATCTCTGGAGTGATAACCTTGTGAACTCTAAAGCTTCCTCCTTTCATTATGTATTCAGGATGGACAGTGATAAATATTTATATGTTACTTATATGTAAGGGTTTAGGTCTTTACATATGTTGTATATTGTATATTTAAATGTGTGTTATGTATGTCTACACCTTGAGAGCAAGCAACTAAATTTCATTTTTAATGTGTGCCATTGTAGCCAAAGTAAAAAATGACAATAAAGTCTATCTATCTATCTATCTATCTATCTATCTATCTATCTATCTATCTATCTATCTATCTATCTATCTATCTATAACGTTACGACAGAGAAAGCATATCTCCTACTCCCTGCCGGCCAATAGGCTAATGGAACCACATCATGCCCAACTGGCTAGACTGAATTGGACAAATATTTGACATCTGGGAGAAGACAATCTCTCAGATCCAAGCCATGAAAGTCAGATAATCAACATGTTGACGTGCACTGGAAACATACAGGCAAACAATGCAGCACATGCAGCAGTGGGGTTGAATATCTGCCACCAGTTACTACCTGTGGAGCTGCATTTTGAAACAACTGAAGCTTCTGAATTCTTTTTAAGGGCAGCCCATGTAGAGTGCATTGCATTCAATCGAAATGAAAGGTCATGTGGGCATGAGGGACTGTGAGCAGAGCCTCCCAGTCACAGTATGGGTGCAAATGGCACACAACTTGAAAGTGTAGAAAATCCCTCCTGGCCACGGCTGCCACCAGGAGGCTTCATAGGCTCCTGCTAGAATTGCATATCGGGTCTTTCTGGGGCAGTGCCATTCCATCCGTTCTATTCACCAATGGTGAAAGAATCTTGTCATTGGAGAGGCTAAATACCCAGAACCATTCAGTCTTGCTTGAGTTGAATCAAAGCCCATTATGCTCCATCCAGGTACTTACTGTCTCTCAGCACTGGGACAGGACATTGGGTATGCATGCTACATGAGCTGCATTGGTTTCCAGTTCACTTCTGGGTCAAAGTCAAGGTATTCGTTATCACCTTTAAAGTCCTTCATAGCATGGGACAGATTTTCTGAAAAATTCTCTTGCCCCAGTGGGACTAATCCACCCCACTTGTTCTGGTGGATGGCATATGCTATGGACCCCATTGGTCAAGGAAATTTGGCTGGCAGAGTCTAGGAAAAAAGCTTTTCCTCATCTTGCTGCCAGGATGAGATCTGCCCGCGTTCTTCTGGCCTTCTAGAAGGGCTTTAAAACCTGGCTTGGGAACCTGATGGAAAGGCTTCATGGTGGACGAGGCTGCTGGAGTAATAGAGAAGATTCTACCTCTGTACCTTCTGTCCATTTGGTGGTAGTTTTTCATTGGAATCTTGTTAATTTTAATGTTTTTATATTTATTATTCTATTGTATCATAAGCCGAGTTGGTTTGGATAGCAGGATGGGTGGCATTTAAATTTAAATAAATAAATAAATAAAAAAAGACAGAGAAAATATTATTTTGGGATATGTATTCATCAGTTTGTATGTATACACAGAAAGAAAGTGTGTGTGAGAGAGACAGGTACAAGGACATTTAATTATTTTATTCTTTCATTTTACGTAGTGTGGATTTGTTTTAAATACCAGCAAAAAATTCATCAAACCTTTTTTTTTTCAGTTTTGCCATTGAAGCTGTCACTCAGGTCTTAAAATTCAAAATGTTCATTTGGCACTATATTGTTTAATGAGCTGAACTCAACACTTCAGAGCAGAACTCTCTGGAGACAAATGAGGAAAGCAACCATCACTACTTGTCTGATTTTCACAGTTGGCCTCTTTCATGTCTGAGCCAGGCAATTAAATAATGAATTTCTGGGAAATCAATGTTTTAGGAAATCTTCCAGGCAAATTTAGATACATACCTAACTGAAATTCAGATATTTTTCTTCATCAGAAGTTTACTTATTTTATGCAAAACTCAGAAAATTCTATGTGCATTGATACACATGAATATTAGGTTTATGTTCTCTCCTCATCATGCTGAGGTAGTCCCAAATGTTCTTTCATATGTCCAGTTTTTGCTGGATAATTTTTGCAGATTTCATAAGTGTGGAAATTGGTCAGATCAAGATGGATTATAGACTCATGTAGATCCATGGCCTCACCCTCACCATGGAAATATAAAGTCTGTGTACATTAATAATTTATTGCCATGATAATGGATAAGTGATACTATCATTCAGGAATTTGGAAGATCTCTGTGTTAGGTTGTTAGTGACATCCTGTGAGTCAATTCAGCTTGGGGCCTATCAAGAAAATGTTAACAACTGGAGACTTCCAGTCTTGCGCAGTAGTGCAGCAGTCGAGGGGTTTGGGGCTTTCTGCCCTTTGGCTGATTTTCTTCCTGTCAGAGGACCCTAAATGGGCCAGAATACACCCAGAAGAGGTGGCAAAGAAGGAAGTAAGTTCCAGGGACCACATAGAGATGGTGATTGACCCAATCAGTCCAGGAGAAGCCTTCCAGAAATCAACAGGAGAAAGGCTAGTCTAACTTCAGAGTTTAGCCCACAAGCAATCGAAGTCAAAAGTACTACTTTAAGCTGATTGTAAACAGCGTATTTGAATCTGGGTAAGAACATCAATTTTTTCTATCCTTCTTATAAACTTTCCTGAAGAAGAAAAAAATCCCAAGAAGCTAAAAACCTCCAAAAGTGAAGGAGGGGGATCTTTGCCCCACCTGTTTACTAATGGAAGTGACAAATTAAACCTTTTATGGAGGACCAAATCTTAACTGAAATGAAATTAAATGACTATAAAACCTAAATTTGGATAAGTTTGAAATTGCTGAATGGTTAAGATTCTCATTTTAAAGGCAATTGTTTATTTTGAAAATTTGAAAAATAAACTGATGCTGGTGGTGGATGAAGACTATGACAGCTATGGCTTTCATACAGGACTTGGCAAAATCTGGAAAAAACTAATCTGTGCTTGTGACCTTCAAAGCTCTAACAATAGAGAACAGCTGTGACAAAAAAGAAAACAATCTGGGCTGCAGACAGAGACTTATAAACTTCAGGGGAAAAAACCTTTTTGAACTTTCTGGATTACAAGTATTTACTTAACAGTATCTACTGTGACTCCAAAGCTATTTGCAGAGAAAAGAAAACTTTTGCCATCATGGAAAATCAGAGACTTATAGAAAGAACTTATCAAGAAAAAAATAAATACCTTTCAAGAGGAGACATATGATATGGTGCAACTAATTCGAACAACAATGATTTCAAACCACAAAGAAATCCAAAATAACTTTGAATATATAAACCAATTCATCTCCAATTTCACTTTACAACAAAAAAATCCCAGAAAACAACAATAGAGAAGGAACAGATAAAATAGATAACTGAATATAAATTCGAGGATAGAGACTTAAAGTATGATTTAACGCAAGTGGGGAAAAATTACAAGAAACACTGGATTTGGAAGAGACAACTTATACTTTAACACTACAAAACAAATTTGAGGATAAGAAAAAAGACTGGACAAAATGGACTGCAGAGATGTCTGGAAAACCACTAGAACTGAAGAGACAAAAAATGATAAGAGAAAAAGAGAAAAAAAAAAGAAAGAAAAAGATTTTCAACAAACATGAATGGACAAATGCCTCTTACAAATATATTGTACTTGATTTACCTTTTATATCTACAGTAACACAAGAATATGGAAAGATTCTTTGATTAAACAGAACATATTGATTAAGAAAGATACTGGGCAAAAGAAAAAGGCTAAAGTGAAAATTAAGAAAATAGATGATGAGACCTATCAGAGAGAATATTTAGAAAAGAAACACCTGTTTGAATATAGTTAAAGAAATAGAAAGATTTTGGATATGAATTTTATTTTAAGAGGGAAGAGTCCTTCAAGGAACATAATACTCTCTTTTTATTCTCTTTTCTTATTTTATTTCTTGATATGAGTAATATTAAAGAGTTGGAATGGCTTATATAAAGGAAATGTTTTAGATAATTAAATGTGATTGACTTTAAGAAAATTACAATGGATTAAAAATGTTTTGTATAAGAGTTAAAAGACTAGATGATTAGATTTATTAAATGGAATATTTAAAGATTAAATATATTTTTAATTATGGTAAAATAAATATGTATTAGCTTATAGGATATAGGGATTTTAAGGAGCATACGATCCTTTTATATATATTTTTACTCTTAATCTTCTTTTTTTCTTTTTTTGGTCTTATTTATTCCTTAAGAAAGGTAAAAGTACTGGGATGGCTTATATGAGAAAAAATAGACTTAAATATTTAAATGTAATTAACTTTGAGAAAAATCTTAACCAGTAAGACTGTCTTGAACATTGTGGGAAAAACAAATGTAAACAAGAACTGTAAACAGGATCTATGATGAGGCAACCAGAATGACTAGATAGAAAAGAAATATTATATTGATGTGATTATTATCTGTAGAAATATTAGAAAAAAATATACCCAATTGTTATCTACCAGAACAACAAGAATTGTATTAACTTAAGGTTGGTAAAAGAGAACATTATGGAAAAAAAGAGGAAATCAAGTAAAACTATTATGTGGATTATAGATCATAGAAACCAACTGTTAGTGAATGCTTTTTAAATGTAAACCCAGACAACACACTGTTTGCCAAATATTAAGGTGACTATGTTAAAAAAGAAATCAATAAAATATATTACAAAAAAAAGAAGAAAACGTTAACATCTGAACTAACTTGCCATATTTTTCTGTGTATAAGATGCTATTTTTTCCTGCAAACACCCACTTCAAAAATCAGGTGCGTCTTGTACACAGAAAAATAATGGTAACCTCCACAGCCCAGGACAAGCCTGTGTGCATTGCCGTGCTGCCTGGTGCAGGTGACAAGCCCCTGTGGGCTTGCCACTAACAGGAGGGGGGACAGGGCAAGATTTTCAGATGGCTGAACTTGCGGATTTGCCAGCTCAGCTGTTTGGCGCTCCGTCGAACAGCTGATCGGCGCGGAGAGCATCTTATACAAGGGTGTGTCTTATAGACAGAAAAATACAGTATATTTTAATAAAACATATAGCATTACTTAATGGGAAATGATAGGCTTGGGACTGTGCCACTGAGGATATGAAGTCTTTACCTGTACAAACTGTGGCCTGAGTCTACAGCAGATAAAATATGTCAAATGTCCCCTGAATACTAATGAATGTGTCCATGACGGGTGATAAAACAGTCACCATGCACCATATGCTATATTTTCTTCCTCAGTTTACTGCAGCACTGAGTTTGATGTTGACAGCATTTCCTTTCCTACTCTACACAATTCTCCATTTCCTTCCCCATCCTAAGCTATAGGCCATAGTTCCCTCAAGGGATCTTATTATACTTTTAGTCTGCACAGCCAAACAAAGTTAAGAGACAATTCTTGAAGTTTAATATATCATATCTTCATATTGTTCTAAGAGTGCAGCTATTGCTGCAGGAGAGTCATTGACTTAATATTATTACACAGTACAAGCCAGTGGAACCCTGCTCTTTTGTTGAAATGCATTTCCTATGTGAAGGAACTCAGTCCAAGTAATAAATTTCAGCCATTGCTGCGGTGATGAATAGCATCTGTTGTTGTTTTAATAATCTGTTGTTGTTGTCACATTTTATTACTTTAATTAAGTAAGTAATTAATGGGTCCAAGGTGGTACCGATTTTACCTTTGCTTTTCTAACACTATGTCACTTCAGACATGTTAAAACATTATATAGATATAGATATAGATATAGATATAGATATAGATGATATAGATATAGATATATAGATATAGATATAGATATAGATATAGACTTATTTTTATTTATTTTAATTCCATTTATATCCCGCCCTTCTCCGAAGACTTAGGGTGGCTTACAAGCTTATAGATATAGATAGATAGATATAGATATAGATATAGATATATAGATATATAGATATATAGATATATAGATATATAGATATATAGATATATAGATATATAGATATATAGATATATAGATATATAGATATATAGATATATAGATATATAGATATATAGATATATAGATATATAGATATATAGATATAGGTATAGTTTCTCAAGTCTTTTGAAAAATTCTACAAATCTTTGCCCTTCCTGTTTGATAAATAATGAAGTGAGATGCATAAAAGCCATTTTTTTCCTGACAAACTTAACCAACAAGGTTCGATAATATATTACCTAGTCAATGTGCTTGATATTTATGCAAGTAGCATCATGAATTTACTTTGCTGTCCTCCTGGAAGAGAAGATAACATCATAGTTGTGATCTATAAATCTTTCCCTGCTCACTATAATTTGTGCTTCTCTGACTTGAAATATCCAGATCTTTCCTAGTGTTGAGGCCAGCTGGCAGAATATTAGTCAACTAATGTCACTTTTGGCTCGGAGTCATGTGCTTTATCTCGAAATGTGTGGAAAGTGGACACTGTAGCCTAACTTCTACTTATCAGAGCTGACTTGGAAAAAAGAGACATGTACCACAAGAGGACAGAGAAAAATTACATTCAGATGGCACATTTTTATTGCATTCTTGGGCCTGGTGCAGTCAATGATTCTCATTAATTTTACACATTGACCTCCAAAGTCAAACCTTGACAACCTAAATTCTTGGCTGATCAATCTCTAACAAAATTGTTACATTGTTACATTTCCAAGACAATTGTTACATTGTTACATTTCCTAGGCAATTTCCAAGGGAAATACTGAGAAACATTTAACAAACAAGAGACAGTGATATTACTTAGCCTCAGTTTACAATATGTTGTACCCTGTGTCTAAATTCTGAACCAGTCATGTCCTTCAGCTGCCCTCCCATTCTTTTTTAGCTTAAAATTTGAGAGTCATACACACACACACACACACACACACACATACTGCTAAGACAATTCTTTTGCACATTGTAATTCTGAAGAATGTCTTTCTATTATTCCGCAAACATTGTTTCTGGGTTTCCCCCCCCCTTTTAAATGTATTTTCTGATTTATTACATTAATATTTGATTGATGACAGATATGCTAATTTACCATTTTTCTCTCTTAAAGGCTTCATTTGCCCCCACTGACAGGATAGCCAATCAAACTTTATTTTATAAAGCAATGATTTTATTCAGAAGAGGGGAGTATTTAAAATAATGACTAGATTATTACAATTGTAGCTATTCATTGCTAAAACTCCAAAACAAAGGAAAAATGGCAAGTTTGAGGAGAAGAAAATCAGTTTCCTTGTAGATACAGCTGTAAAATACAAAAAGTGCTTTTGCAGAACAAGCATCTCAGCCATACAATCAAACATTTTCCAAAGGACTTTAAAAAAACAAATTGAAACAGGAAAGTTAAGGCACTGAAAGCGCAACATATGGGAATGAGTGAATATTTCATTCAAATGACTTTTTAAAGGATTACAAAATTAATACATTTTTAAGAATAGAGTTTCATTTACCCTACCACAAGTTTTATTTATGGCCTTTTATAATTATCTGTCCTAGTTATCTATGGTGTTTAGATTACTCGTTGTAATTTTATAGGATTCTTTCATATTTTAAAAGCTTTTCCCTGTAATTTTCCCTTAATAATTTTATCTTTAGCTTATTTTATTCTACCAGTTTGCCTTTTTTATTATTCTTCCTTTTTCATTGTAATAATTATGTTATTAATTCTATGCTGATCTACAACTGGAATAAAATTGACTGATAGCAATTTTTGGGTTCAGTCAGATCCCTGACATGCTTATTTAAAAATAAGACTCTTTTTGAAATCAACGGATATTAATCACTAATTAACTTGTGTGGCTCAGCAAGACATACTATTGTACAAATAGGAAGAAAAATAAATAAGTAAATTGAAGAAGTGAGATAGATAAGATTTAAGAACAATTTCTTAGGATACCAAAAGCTGAGCAGAATCAGGAATTGATCAATTATTGTAGTAGCTTAATTTTAAGTTTTATGTTACATTAAAAATATGTCTCATTTTGGTTCCTCGACATTCCAGATAGTATTTGGGGGAGGGAGGGAGGAAGGATTGCAGTGAATTAATTAGTCCATTAGTTACAACTTACCCCCCTCCAATATAATAAAACAAATAATGACTAGTTCATCATACTACATATTTGATTTTAACAGCTGGAACAAAGATGTTTTTTTTTCTCCCATCATTTGCAGGGAATTTTGTCTGAGAGAAACATGAAATATCTGGCTCATTAGCCTCAGCTTTCCTCTGACTTTACACTCTGACAAGTGACATAGCAAAATCTAGGCTGCAATGATTGCAGAAGAAAAATATTCTTCATAGAACGATTGCAAAATTTTAATTTGGCTAACAGAGTTCTCACAATCAAACAGGTTAATTTAACATATGGACCAGACAGTTTTAAAACAGGTTTTGATGGGAAAAATGTCCTAGTTGCCTCCCTTGCAAAGATCAACTAACCAGCGGAACAACCTGCCTCCAGAAGTGGTGAATGCTCCAACACTGGAAGTTTGTCTGAAATGGTACAGGGTTTCCTGCCTGAGCAGCGGTTTGGACTAGATGACCACCAAGGTCACTTCCAACTTCTTCTTCTTCTTCTTCTTCTTCTTCTTCTTCTTCTTCTTCTTCTTCTTCTTCTTCTTCTTCTTTTTCTTCTTCTTCTTCTTCTTCTTCTTCTTCTTCTTCTTCTTCTTCTTCTTCTTCTTCTTCTTCTTCTTCTTCTTCTTCATTATTATTATTATTAGAACTATTAGAAATGCATATTAGCTTTGCCTGAGGTCAGATATTTTTTTGGCCGGGGGGGGGGGGGAGAAGGGCGAGGAGAAAGAAAAAAAGAGAGAGAGGTGACATAAAAGTTCAATTTCTTTTAGCATCCCATTGTTTAAACATTGAGATATTAAGAGTACAATGTAATTAGATTCTTATAAAGTTATAAGGTGCTATACCAACCTTTTTTCAAAGCATGTCTCACTGTATTTAGGTAGATCTTACTCCTATTAAAATGTGCATAGAATTGCAGACATTACTAGTATGGCAACTAAAATGTAAAACAAAAGCAATTCTAAACCAAAATATACGCATGATAAATGAAGGTAACCATCTTAAATTAGCATACTAAAAAGCAGAGACATCACCCTGCCAACAAAAGTGCATATAGTCAAGGCCATGATTTTTCCAGTTGCAATGTTGAAACTCAAATACTTTGGCCACCTAATGAGAAGGAAGGACTCACTGGAGAAGAGCCTAATGCTGGGAAAGATTGAGGGCAATAGAAGAAGGGGACGACAGAGAATGAGGTGGCTGGATGGAGTCACTGAAGCAGTAGGCGTGAGCTTAAATGGACTCCAGAAGATGGTAGAAGACAGGAAGGCCTGGAGGAGTGTTGTCCATGGGGTTGCGATGGGTTGGACACAACTTCACAACTAAGAACAACAACAACAATCTTAATTTAACAGGATGGTGGGGAAAAGTTGTTGGAAGATTTACCTCAAATAACTCTGGTCCAATTTTTTTTACTAAGATGAAAATGTTAAGTTAGAGCCACTCTATACATAATCTAGAAGCAAAGTATCCAATTCTGTTGGGCTTTATTCCACAAGCTATTTTCTTCACTCAGTTAAAGGATGTTAATGTTAACACAGAAAAACACTAAAACAGAGTCTAAAAATACAAATCAAAATAAGGTCTTGTCTATCTCTTAACCTGCACACTAAGAAATAACAATAATTTTATAGAGTAGTTATTTTTAAAAGATATGTCTTCCAGCAAGGTATAAGATTTAAAATGTATAATTTAAAAATATTAAGATGACATACTTACTATTCAACTTTCTAAACAGCAGGTTAGGAAACCGAAAAAACAAATGACATTAGTTATCAAATATTAGTCACCTTAAAAACTACATGGCATTACTTACCAATGATGTAGGTATAGCGCACTGAATTTGGGGAGCTAATGATCTCTTATCACCTCTATGGAGTCTATGGTAGAAGCAGAAGCAGTGTCACAAGAAAACCCGATTTATGAACGTGGCTGAAGGGGCACTAATATTTGCATTATATTGTCAGTCACTTATTTTCCTTCTTATAATATCAAAATATGATTTGTGGACATTTCTCTTCTGCCTTAACTACCAGATGACTCATTCTTCTCTGAAGTCTGATTGGTTGGAGTAGCAGGCAAGCAAGCTCCTATGTTTCCTCCAAATGGATTGCTATCTCATGTAAGATTTAATGGACAATGCCAATAAAGCCATTGCTTTAAATCTAATGGTTTGTACCACATTTATGCAGCAATCAAATGCCACTCTCACTGCTGTATCCCCACTGAAGTAGGAAAGATAGTAGAAGTCACCTGACCAACTATTTCCCATGAAATATACTTCCCCTTTGGTTATTCTACAAGGAAGAGCAAGTGGTTAGATGTGCAGTAGTTACCAAAAAGGAAGTTGTTTTTAATTCCTAGAGGTAGAGAAGGATAGCCAGGCAGAAAAGCAAAAGAGGGATCAGCCTAAAATCATTAGGTAAAGGTAAAGGTTCCCCCGCACATGCGTGCTAGTCATTTCTGACTCTAGAGGCTGGTGTTCATCTCCGTTTCAAAGCCGAAGAGCCAGCGCTTGTCCAAGGACATCTCCGTGGTCATGTGGCCGGCATGACTAGACGCCAGAGGCGCACGGAACGCTGTTACCTTCCCACTGTAGTGGTCCCTAGTTTTATACTTGCATTTTTATGTGCTTTCGAACTGCTAGGTTGGCAGAAGCTGGGACGAGTAACAGACGCTCACTCTGTTACGCGGCACTCGGGATTCGACCCGCCAAACCGCCAACCTTCTGATCGACAAGCTCAGCGTCCTAACCCACTGAGCCACCACGTCCTAAAATCATTACATAGCCACAAATGGAAGTAAGTCCAACCTGCCTTGATTGCTGTTGGCCCTTATCTAACAGTCACAGTTGCTGACTGTTAGTTGAGAGTATTCATGTGCATAGGCATGGGCTTTTAGCAATAAATCAGTTAAATTGAACCTTCACACGTGGACCTGGTCTTTCACACCTGAAAGTAGGAATGAACTAAAGTTTCTGCAATTTGCTTGTTTCCTTGTGGACATTTCATTACCCAGCTCAGTAACATCATTGGTGCTAGAAAGAAGTGAAGTTTGCTCTCTGTTTATATACAAGTGGCTCACCCTGTCAGTGTTGGTGGAAGTGTTGTTGTCTTCTTGGTAGTTCCTTGATTAGACTACTGAAGAAGGAAACAACACACCCACCAAGTGAGAGGAAAAGCCACTTGTATATAAACAGAGAGCAAACCCTACTCCTTACAAGCACTGATGATGTTACTTAGTCGGTTAATGAAATTTGTGAAAGAAAACAACCAATCTCAGAGAGCGCCATGGACTACATAGTTCACCCTTGAGCTACAAATGTTCTCTTCGATTAATCCAAAAGGAATTTTGCAAGATCTAGCCCTTGTCATCTTACTGAGGAACACTGCTGATTCATAGAGCATTGTTACATTACAACTTGTGGGCATCAGGCTCATGAACAGGCATCGGACAAATCTCAGGGCAGATAAACAATGCAATTCTTTTCTGGAGCAACCATTTCTTTTTTGAACAAAGGGGGGAAAGGGGGGGAATCTATTAATCAGGAAATATTTTTTTTAAAAAAAATTCATGCAAACTTCGCAAAAAAAAATCAATTTCTTACACTTTGCAAAATTTTACATTCCCTCAGGCTTGACTATCTGATGTCAAAGTATGTGTAATTCTCCACCACCACCTTTCTTTCACTGACAAGATATTTTTAGTGAATATTTGGAATCGCTCATTTCCCCCCCCCCCAACTACAGTATCTTAGACAGAAAGAGTGCTGACAGTTATTTTAAATATTTCTGAGCCAGAAAAAATAAATGCCTAGCGATCATTTCAATGTTCTTTTCACTCCTACAAATAATTATTTGACATAAGTGGAGCTGCGTCCATTTTACTGTAAGTGAAGGAGTTTGGGATTGAAGGAGGAAAAAAAATCTTCCAAATGTCACTAACTTACAGAAGAAAGTTAGAAAATAGATCACAAGTTGCATGAAATTCTGACAGATGTAGTTAGAGTTAAACGTACAATTTAATTCTGCTGTCTGTTCCTTCAGTAGGAAGGCACATCAGTCCAGCAAAAGTTTATTCCTGACTAAATTCCATTGACAGTCAAGACCTGGGAATGGTGTCCAAATCCTAGGAATGGTTATTGAAAGGTTCCTATGGCTCCAGTTACAACTCTGTATGGGAGAGCAAGGCTAGTCATGACTGATTTTCTTCAAACCAAGACAATGCCTCCATTACTGTTGCATTTACCGCTCCTGTGAAATTTTGGTCTGCTCTTTGAACAATTTTAACTTTAAGGGTGAGCAATTCATGGATGAATGTGGTCCCAATATCCTTTCTTTGCAGAAGACTAGATGATGATGTGAGTGCAATTTTCTATTTATTAAAAAAAGAACAATATTAGTATCACTTTTGAAATTCATCACCACAGATGTGGACATTTTATTTCCAAATTTCTTCAGGAGATCAATGTCTCAAAGATTTCTCTATAGTGTTGAGAATAGTAAAGCTGAGAGAAAATGAAAATACAGGGTTTGCGAGTGATTTAATTTAAATATAGGAATTGCACACCACAATCTGGAAAAAAACTGATATGCTTATGAAAATGTGCAATTTTTTCAGCTGCATTTCAAGAACATAAATTGGAGGTGTTTAGGATGTGCTTCACAGCTTGCAGGCTATATGTTATCCCTATCTCATCTAGCATAATGTATGAATTCCAACTCCAAAAATATCCCAGCCAGCATGCACACATTTCTTAAAGATGCCAAGTTAGCTGAGAAATTCTGGGACTTGAATTGTCCAGAAAATAGTTTTGTATTTCCCCCCAGATATATTGGCTAAATCAAGAGGTAGGATCAATATAAAACATATTATTCATTTAATAAAATTCTGCTTACATTCAACTGGCTCTTTTAAGAATGAAGAGAGATTGTAAACTAAGCAATGATCATCCAACATACATATACTTTCAAGCTCTTTCAAAGTGAAGTAGTGTATAAGTTATATAAATAAATACAACTCATCCACTTGTTGGACAAACTCTTCAGTTGTGTTGTATAGAAAAGGACCAATGAGCACATAATATGGTGTGATCTATGATGGAATTGTCTTGCTTTGTCTGACCTTGCCTTTCCCAAAACCAGTCATAGAAAGCAAGATACAAGCATCCTAGAACAGGAGTGTCAAACTCAATTTCATTGAGGGCCACATCAGCATTGTGATTGCCCTCGGCAGACCGGGTGGGTATGGCCAGGGTGGGCGCAGCCTACTGGGTGGGCGCAGCTGGAGTGCGTATGGTCTACTGGGTGGGCATGGCCAGCTCTACATCATTGGCATCAAGGGTGCCTATGTGGGCCTGGGCAGGAGTGGGACAGATCTGAGGGTCTCTGGCAGAAGGAGGGTCTCTGGACCAGGGCCAAGGCAGTGGGGGCCATTCCCTCACTGTTTCCAGGATGGCTTCGCGGGCCACATGAAACCACTTCGCGGGCCGGATCTGGCCCCCGGGCCTTGTGTTTGACATCTCTGTCCTAGAAGATACAATTTTAATTGGCAAAATGGCACAGGAGGAAAAGGTTCAACCTTTCTTACCAAGGGATGGTTCTGCCAGAAAATTAAGAAATAACATCTAGGAGAGCTGCAGTTGAAGGTCTTTTAAAAAAAAATCAGGAAAGAGATGTAACTATTGATTTTCCTGCATAATGTGTAATTTGGACCTTAGAGTATGCAACTGCTCTCTATTGCAAAATGAAGACAAGCAAGTTATAATTCTTATTAGTGGTGCGCACAGAAAACATTACATATGTCTCCATTTCTCTGATAAATAATTGCTTGGATGCAGCACTGCAGACTGATATCTCATTCTCTAGGTTAGTCTGGACTACAGTTTTGCCAGAAGTAGATGGAATTAGCAGGTACATTGGTGGGCACTGAGAATTAACTCTAGAAGCATAGCTGAAAAGAGATTTATAAAAGGAGAGTTTTGGATGATCTGTTTTTTGTTTACCCATTATATTGTGGATATTTTTTAAAAAAAAAAATCTTATGGGAGGTGGCAGCATCTAGCTGACTGGCTGAGCTCAGAAAAGTTACACAAAATCAGGTCTGCTTGGTTCTAGGATGGGAGGTTGCCAGGAAATCCCAGGACTTTAGTCTAGATCGGTGTTTCTGAACCCTGGGCAGTTTAAATTGAGTGGACTTCAAGTCTCAGAATTCCTTAGCTAGCTGGGCATCTTTAAGGTATGTGAGCCTGCTGGCTGGGGTATTTGTGGAGTTGGAGTTATCCATCTTAAATTGCTAAGGTTGAGAAACACTGGTCTAGACTGAGCATTTAACAATAACACAAACATGAGAGCACATTTAAAAAAAAGGCGAAGGCCACGTCAATATTGTTGCCCTGTCCATGTAGAAAACAGCACAACTTGAAGACGTGTTTAACTTTGCATATTTGCTCCTGTGTTTCAGAAGGAGAGATGTATTAGTTATGGAGTTGCCTGTTTCTTCTGGAACAGGGTAAAAAAACATGTAACGGTAGAGTTCATCTTTAGTCTTTATTATAGATAGTTACCAACAATGGTTGACTTGGACGATTAAGTGTCCAATTTAACTGCCCTTTCCAGAAAGTTTTGTTTTCTCCCACTCTTTCTTCCTGTAGCATTTTTCTTTTAGAAGGGAAGATAGAACTGGCATTTTAACAGCCATTCAGTTATAGCTATCCTAGTATTATCTCCCTTGGTATATAAATAGGAGAGAAATAAGGCTACTGACCAGGGAATCAAATGTTTATGTCACAGTTTCGATTTAAGACAGGTAAAGCAATAGTAGTCTCCATTGCAGTAAAAAATAATAATTGAGGAGACATATCACAAGCGAAATAGACGGCAAGACAACAGAATTAAGTGTTTGATAATAAATGTCTTACTTCTGGTCACACAGCTTTGGCACCATATATGCACCTAACCCCTCAAAGAATATAGTTAGTCAGAGTGCAACATTTTTACAGTTTCCTGATACATCCTACAAATAAGATTTGTTCCCCAGAATTTCAAACTGGATAAAAATGGACAATTTGGAGAGGACCTTTTTAGGAAGTCAAGTCACTTTTCTAGTTCAATTCTTTCAATATTTATTGGAAAGTAATTCCAACCAATCTCAGTTGGGCTTATTCCAAATTTAACATTTGCAGAACTGCTGTCTTAGAATTCCTCCGATATTTGACCTAAGAAAAAAGGAATAATTCTCAGTTCAGCATTATCAGAGCACTTGCTTTGCATGCAAAATGTCTCAGTTTCATTCTTTGATGGATACAAGAGAAGGCTGGGAAAAGCTCCTTGCTGAAACTTTAGAGAGCATCTACCATATAGACTAGGTAACATGGAATTAATACGGTCTAATTACTATGGACTGTTACTTAATGACACCTAAAATACTGATCTATTGTAGGTGCCTACCAGTAAATCCAGACTAATTAAAATGCTATTGATTGGACTGGGCCTAATCCAACCATGACTAAGTCTGGATTCAATGCAATGGGAATGTAAGGATCTACCTCAGCTAAGCCACCCAAGAAAGCAGAACTCTTGAAAAAGGCATTGTCTCAAAAGGAACTTTTATTAGGGGCTAGTGACAGCAGGGATTCAAGGTGAGGTCTGGGGAAAAACCCGCAAAAGCAATATAATAAAAGCAGCATTCCATACTTTTCTCCTCAGTGTTTGTTTGAAATCCAGCCAATCCACAGGTGTCATAGTGTTTCGGTAACTGAGTTCTTTGGTGCATTCATTCAAGATCTCTCTTTCTTTCATTTCCTTCTGGCTACAAGCGCAAACCATCTCTTAGATAAGGGTGACACATTCCATCCCCTGGAGGAAGGGCATCATAGCAGGACAGTGCAAAGCAATCCCAAAAGCTCCCCCTCCCAACAGAATGGCAGGTTTACAAATTCATATGCAAAGGGGAAGAATACATTTCTTTTAAAAAAATATATTAGTTTTTATAGGGTTGAGGAAGGGGGTAAAAGGGTGGGAATTAGGGTTAGGGTACAGGGGAGGTTGGTGGTGAGGGTGGGGTTTTCCCCAATAACATTCAATATTTGGCAAACAGCATATTGTCTGGGTAAATATATATAAATAAAAGTAATAAAGCTAATGATTGATAACAATAATAGGTATAATAAATTATCATAAACAATACTAAGTTTTCAATGTATAGTATTTTTCTTACTTGAATAAATTCAAAATTACATATCACATTCCTTTCTCTCTAATTTCATTTATCTATTTATAACCAAATATTTGAATATATTTCTTTAGGGACCTAATATGGCTTGTAAAACACGGACTTAAACTTCTTGAATATCATTGTGGGTTGTAATTCAACAAGTCTCTCTCTCTCTCTCTCTCTCTCTCTCTCACCCTCCCTCTTAATCTCTCTCTCTCTTTTACATACAGACTCACAATTTCCTTTTATTTCCTCATCCTTGAAAATGCCGTTAGAATGTGTTCAAGGGACCCCACTATTTCTCCTTTCATAATAATAATAATAAAAAATCATTATTTTAAAGTAAAACTTATGCTCCCAGTGCATGATAATATTCCTGTGTCCCATTTCAGACTAAAAAGTAACTTCGAATCATGACAGAAAACAACTGGTGACAAAATATATGATGCAAATTCATCAGTCTAAAAGCACTGCAGAAAGATTTGAAGCTACTCATCGCCATGAAAATCTAAAAAGCTGAAGATAATCAGCAATCGCTATTTTCCTCAGAAAATAAAATATATGTTTTTATTTTATTTGCCTTTTTACTGTTAATGTGTGATCCAGAGTTTTCCAAGCTTAGTTGGCAACGCAAGTGAAATCTCATAAAAAATATGGACTTTGTAAACATACCGTATACTTCATTCTTTATGTGTAAGGGGGCATAAAGGGAATTACACAAACTGGAATACATCTAATTATTATTCATGCTGTAAAATGCTGTAATCAAACTGTGGACAGAATCATTTCTGTAGAATTTTATTTAATTGTCAGAGGCACAATTGGTTATTGAAAGTCAAGGCAATTGTACATTTCCTAGATGTACTCTGAGAAAAGAAAGGTTGAAATTTTTTTTCTGACTCCAAAGAAATTCTTTCTGAATGAATTCTTCTCACAACTTCATTCTTGTCTCTCTCCATGACCCTGCCAATAGTTTTCAGTATTTTGATGTTGCCCTGCCAGATCTGATGGCACAATAATCTCGTAATCAGTATGAGTCAGGCTCTATTTGTTAACAAGTGTCTTGGGACCACCTCTTGTGAGTTTTCACATGTGAAGAACATCTACCTAAGTATTCTTTTGTGCTTTGCATTTGGTCAAACACAGATATGGGAATATCCCCTCAGATACGGTAACACTATAGGGAATTAAACATTCACCAAACCTGTCTGTGCTTGAATTTGTGCTCTTTGTTGATTTAAGTAAGTGCTGATCTCTCTCTCAACTCAATTCACCTCACAGGGTTGATGTTGCAGGGAAAATAGGAGGAGGAAAGTGTTTTGGATATGTTCACTGCCTTGAGTTATTTGTAAAAATAATAAAGGTGGGACACAAATAAATAAAATAAAAAACTCTTAAGAAGTCAAAAATGGAATTGCATGGGCTTATTCATAGATACATGTAAAAGTGACATGGACAAGATGCTAGCCGAATCATTGGGGTATATGTATCATCAAAAGCAAATTTCGTTTGAACTAATGCCTCACTCCAAGAGCCCTTCAGGTCTGGTCCATAAGTACTACAGTGCCCTCCCAATCTAAGCAGAACAGTGATAGAGTTTGACCGTTAAAAAAGTCTCTCAGGAGCTCTTTTACACAAAATAAGGGCAGTTACACTGAGGTGGCAAATGGATGAAAAACATCAAAACCAAACCATGGTTTGAATGCATTTCCCTTCACTATAAAGCCCTGCATCAAATGTAGTCCATGCACTTCAAAGGACCATCATAAATTTTCAGGTAGCGTTGCAGATAACATGTGGGACCGGTTGAAGATCTACTGTAGCAGCATACTGTATATCCTTCTTCTTCAATGCCCAATTCCAGGACTGATCCCGTGTTATGTATCTGTGAAATGGAGACTGAACTTATCAACTCTCTACAGTGACATGGGACTTTTTTTTTTAAAGTACGTTCTACCACCATAGCAGTAGCAGAAATATAAGAGGAAAATAAAGATGTTTAAAAGGAAAACAAACAATTCAGTTTGGTTTTAAGCAACTTGGTGTCATGCTTTAACAGGGGTATAAATGCTAGAATACTACAAGTAGCAATTGATATTGATTAGTTGGAATTTTATTTATATGAAAATTACTTGTTTACAAGAGTGCCGTTGTTGTGGTGACTAAAGCTGATCTAGGCCAACATGAGGAGAGTAGGACTGTTTGTCATTTTTAGCATAATCAGTTGTCACTAACTGTACTGTTTGATGCTTAAGTAACATATTAAAATGAATTGTTCACATAATAAATCTTCATTTATTTGCAAGAAACACTTATGTTAATTAAATTTCCTCAAATAAAAATCTTATGAGCATACTTTAGTATTTTAATTAATTAACTAATTTATTGGTTGACAACATCAACAGCTAATTGACCAAACACCTATAATTGATCAATTGCTTTAATGGGAATTAATGTTTGCCTCTGGCTAACCATAAACATCAACTGTGACCAGTAAAAAATCACTACTCTTAGCTGCAGAATGAGCACTTGAATACCTCATCTTCCATGAAGAATTCTGTTAGTGGAGGTTGGATTTTTATTTAACAGAATTATTCAATGATTTATTAAGCAAAAAAAAAAAACTTTTTGCAAAAGTGGCTAGGTCAATAAAGGTAGGCCTTTTTTTAAAAAAAAGTGCACTGCACACCTGTAAAAAGAGGTGGGACTTTATTACCTGATTATGCCTACCAGTTTGGTATTAATCATGATCTCCATGGGCAGCCCTGATACTTTGGGGCTGGGAGAACAGTAGGAATTATGCAAAGAGAAGAAGCTGGAAAATGTGGGCTCACTCTTTTATTTTTATCATTTTTTAATTTTATTTATATTATTTTTATTTTATTTTATTTATTTTAATCCCATTTATATCCCGCCCTTCTCCGAAGACTCAGGGCGGCTTACAATCTAAGCACAAATCAAATGTGCTTAGCAATAGCCTTCATTCTATGTATATGCCTGCTTATTAGGGCTTTCGCCCCCCCCAAGCGGCATTATTACAAAGTCAGCTTATTGCCCCCAAGAATCTGGGTCCTCATTTTACCTACCTCAGAAGGATGGAAGGCTGAGTCAACCTTGAGCCTGGTGGGATGCGAACCTGCAATAATTGCAGGCAGCTGGTGTTACTTAAGGAGGTATCAGCCCACTGCTCCACCAAGGCTCTATATTATATTATTTACCATGATAATCATGTAATATTTTATCTATTATATAATTCACAGGATGCCTTTCCCTTTATTCCATCATGCAAGCAGCTTACAACAATCAAATGAAAATATAACTCACTCGCTTTAATGATTGATTTTAATTGTATGGATTGTGTTCTGTTTTAATATGGTACTTTTCAAACAGTATAATTAAATCAACCTTGGGTGATGAAATACACAGGAAGGCATCATATAAATTATTAAATAGAGAAACAACGAGAAGCTTGACAAAAAGCGATGGCTATGATTAGTTTTATCATGGTCACTGATGAGAATTGTAAACAAAGCACATTAAAAATAAAAAAGTAAATAAAATAAAAACAAAACAAGATGGTGGTGGATTTGTCAGTGGATAATAAAAGTCTGCTTAATTTTTCAGGCAGAATAACAAAATTTCACTACTGATTCAAGAAAACTGAATCATCCTGATCTGATAACAACTTCTGTACTTTAAGACCATTAGGATTTCCCAAATGATTTACTAGGTGAGAAGTCATAAGATAGGTCTCTGAGTCTTTAAAAGAGAATACAGTACCACAGGACATGAGCTATAGTTTCAACTACACAAGGGCACAGCCTCAGCTCATAATGGACTTGTTTGTTTCAGCCCTCCAAAACTGCTGTGGGGAAGAGTATTAAAACACGCTAAAGTTAGTGTTTTGTTTGACTAGTGTCAATTAGTCACACACAAAGGATCTTATCATTCAAATTACTATTTATTAGCAAGATTTATTCTCCCAACTCAAAAAGGAAATTAATTGCAACACATGAATTATGATGGGGCCCTTGGAGCTTTCTGAGGTTGGTGGTTTTCTTGCAGACATCTGATAATGTTACCTAGTTTGATAATGAAACGTCTGTAAGAGAACCATCAAACTTAGAGAGCAGAGTTCAACTGTCAGCTACAAATATTCTCTTCTATCAGTACATATGAGTTATCAATAAATGAAAAAGGGGCAGAGCTTTGAACAACTGATCACACCTATTTTAATATTATTGACTCTCTTAAAGAGTCCCTTACTTAGGTGCCACCAACTACACTACAGAGATCTGAATGAAAATAAGATCCTTAATATAGATTGAAGCAGGTAACGGATATCCTATGTTCCACAGTTTTACCAGTGTGAAATCTATAGCTTAATAATTCCAAAAAGCCTCCAAAAATGTCTGAAATTGATAGTAGAAAAGGGGAAGGAGGGAAAAATCAACCTGAAGCCTCCAAACATAACAAATTCCAGACAAGCATGCCCGGACCTCAATATTCCTCAAGGTGAAGAAATGACGTAAAAAATTATGACCTCCCCTTATATTTTATTTGTTTTCCCCCACACTAAAATATTGCTGCAGCCTGAGGCATTAGTGAGAGCAAACCTCCATTATCGCTCCAGAGAGTTGGCACTTTGCTCATTAGGCTTCTAAGGTTCTGACAGAATGACCTTGTTTAGTGGAAAGACACAGATGGAGTCTGTCAGTAAATCTTGTTAATGTAACAAGTATTTCCATCTGTAGATGAGCATTGCACCTGATACAAGCATTTCTTTCCCAAGTAAACATCTTCTCTTTCTTCCTAGATAGATTCCCTCCCAGGCTTGGCAGCCTAAGCACTTCGTGTCACCAGGTGCTTTGCTATTTATTTGTTGTTGCAAAATACATCTTGCTCTCTGTGTGTCGGCCATTTAGTCTCTTAAAAGAAAGCTGGTGGCTGGCTTTAAGAGGATAGAAACTGGCTTTTTTTTTTAAAAAAAAAAAAAAAGAACTGCTCTCAGTCACCACAGCAATTTTCTTTCACTTTATTCTTGTCTCATGGACCCTGCCTTCGCCCAGGTTCGCCTGGTGCGCCAGTTGCGGCCCTATCTAGACCGGGATGCCTTACGTACGGTCACTCATGCGCTCGTGACCTCTCGTCTTGATTACTGCAACGCTCTCTACATGGGGCTACCCTTGAAGACCACTCGGAGGCTCCAACTGGTACAGAATGCAGCCGCAAGAGTTGTACTGGGAGTTTCCCGATACTCCCATGTCACACCTTTGCTCCGCGAGCTGCATTGGCTGCCAGTTGTCTTCCGGGTGAGGTTCAAGGTGTTGGTAATGACCTACAAAGCCCTTCATGGCATGGGTCCAGAATACCTTGGGGAGCACCTGCAGCCGGCGTCAACTTCCCTCCGCCCAGTACGCTCCCACAGAGAGGGCCTCCTCAGGGTGCCACCGGTCAAAGAATGCCGACTGGTGGCCCCCAGGGGGAGGGCGTTCTCTGTGGGTGCACCGGATTTATGGAACCATCTTCCGGTTGAGCTCCGGATGGCGCCTGATCTCCGCTCCTTCCGGCGCGATCTTAAAACCCATCTTTTTAAACAAGCTGGCCTGGCATGATGGGATGGGGTTGGATTTTTATAAACGACTATAATTTTAAATTTGTATTAATTTTATGGGCATTGTTTAATTATGTTTTAATAATTTTAATTTTTGTATCTAGTTTTTATGTATTGCCCTGTTCACCACCCTGAGTCCCCTGGGAGAAGGGCGGTATATAAATTAATTAAATAAATAAATAAATAAATAATAAAATATGATTGTCCTATGAAGAGTCCTTGGTGCTCTCTGAGCTTGATGGTTTTCTTGCAGATGGTTCATTACCCAAACTAGGTAACATTATCATGCTAGTGACTAGTGACTAATGAAATGTCTGCAAGGAAACCAACCAAGGACCCCTCATTTCAACTCTGAGCTATAAATATTTTCCTTTAATGATGGTCTTGTTTTCATTCTTGTCTACATTTCCATTTTTTTCTTAAGGTTTTTTTTTTTTTGCAAGGGTCTCATGATTATGATCATGATAGGGTTATCTCAACTCCCTCTAGCATTGGCCAGTCTTTTGTGCAGGAAAATCTGATTAATAGTATGTCTAAATAAAAGTAATAAGCAAAGGAGCAAAATCTGCATGAGGCCACTGAGTGAATTCATCCACCACCATGGGACATCCTAAGTATGCTGAAGTATCTCAGTTGTGGCTAATGATGGTCTGGATGGGGACAACAGACTTCAGCTGAACCCCAGCAAGGCTAAGTGGGTTTGGGTTTGGGGAACCTCATGGTTCTAGGACTATGCTATCATTGGTGCTGGATGGGGTTGAAATGGGGGTCCTCTTGGACACTGTCAACTGACTCCTGCCAAAGAGCAGGTGGCAGTTGTGGCTAGAATAGCCTCTGAACCACTTCCTGTGCCTGCTCCAAGACTGCTTATCATCACTCACACCCTAGTCACCTACTACTGAAGTGCACAGTCTATGGGGCTGCCCTTGAAAAGTATCCAGAAGCTTCAGACAGTGCAGAATGCAGTGGCATTGTCAGTTAAGTGTCCTTCTAGAACAACACATGTTACCACCGATGCTCCACAAGCTGCGTTGATTGCCAGTTTGTTTCTAGGTCCAATTCAAGGTGCTATTTTTAAAACCCTTCATGAAAGGGAATCAGGTTATCTGAGGGACCATAGTTCCCTGATTAGATCTACCCATTTCATCAGATCTGGTAGAGAAGGCATGCTGCGGGGACTTATTCTTGGTGGGTCTGAGGAAGCAGGCCTTCTTTTCCATGGTATCTGCTTTATGGAACATGATCTCCCTGTGAAGTAGGGTTAATTGCATTTCAGTTAATGTTTTGGAAGTCCCTCTAGATTTTGGCTATGTCATAGCCTCTTTTGGTTGGAATAATCTCAATAAAAGCACAGAAATAAGGATGGTTTAGGGTTCAAGTAAAGCTTTTGTAAGGAGATGTTTGATACAGCACAATACAGAATTTAAAAAGAGAAGGCACGATAAAATTCCAAAGAGTTTGGATGAGACTAAGAACAGGAAGAATTTTTAATAATCTTTAAGGATAACAACCATTACTCACCAAAGAAAGCTTTTACAGAGACAATTATGTTAACAGCGATAGATAAAAATAAAGAGGAACTATGCAATATAAAGAAATTTTGAATTTGTTAGTGAATCAAGGGGATGCTTGGCATACAAGTTGGAAAAGGAAAAGAAAACACAGTGGTATTAAAATTACAAGAAGGGAATAATGCAATAACTGATAATGCAAATGTTTTATCAGTGTGATACTATTTTATGCAAAGGTCAAAAAAATTTCCCCAGGAAAAAGTAGATAAATTCTTGCACAACAGGATGTACTGAAAATAATAGACATTCAAAGACAAAATTTGAATGGATCTATATCAATAAGATTAAGATCTGCATATGTGGGACTGATTGGGGTAGATTGTAAGGGCGACTCCGAAATATAATGTTATCATATTTTATCTATATCTTAAATTTGTATTTTATTACTATTTCAACTTAAATTGTATTTTAATTCCATTTTAAATTGTATTTTATCAAATTCCATTTTGGATTGCTTTTATCAAGTTTTGGTGACGGTTTGTTGCTGGAACTTTGTACTTTGATATGGCCCAAGGGCTAATCAATAAAGTTGTTGTTCTGTATAACAATAAGAGAGCCGTGGAAGCCATGAAAAAGACTAAAACAGGAAAGGCACCTGGTTTGGATGGGTGATCATTTCGGGTTAAATGTTTAAATGTTCTGAAGATGAACTTTTACAGCCAATACAACAAACAATGAATATTATTCAGCGATTATCAGTGGTTTAACATGAAAGCTTGTCACCATTGAGGAGAATTTCCATGATGAAAATGAATAGTTTGCCAAGAACAGTGAGTTTTGTTTTTCATACAATGCCTATTTTGGCTATGGATGTACTGTGTAAACAAATTTAATTTAGATACATTTAAATGTATATGACAAGGAAAAACCACAAGTTAAATAAAGAAGTATTACAGGTTGCAAAGGAAAGAGGAGAATTGGCTTTACAACATTTAAGAAATATTTTGCGACTTGTTGGATATTGCTGTGAAACAAGAGACTTCTACAGTTAGAAAGTCACAACTTTGCATGGGATGAATATTTATAGTGTGATAAAGTTAAAATTAATGTGAACTTTAAAATCATTTTATTAGGTGTGTCATATTGAAAATATGGAATAGATATTTCGTATCTGTTTGCAGATTGTGCCTGCAAACATTGTTATAGATGTCAGCTCAAGAAGCATAGCATAAAAGAGAACTGGCAAACAAATATAAATGGTTGACATACTGAGACTTGTTGGAAAACTATTAAAAGGAATTTAAAATATAATCTAAAGGGGAATTAATATCTGCAGGATATAGTTCTCAGTGATTTCCCCATTTACAGCTATCTGAAAGATTTAGAATGGATAGAAAAACTTATGCTATGGAACAAAGATTGAAATACAGTGTACCAATGATGAACATGTAATTGTTAAAATATAGACACTTTTGTGGAAATTTGAAACAGGTTAAAAATGTATAATAAAATAGGCTAAGAATTTTTCTTAATAAAGTACGGATGGATCAACGGGAAAATGTGGTTCAAAGGGTTGAAATTGATATTGTGTTATGATCTCACGGAGATTTTTTTATAAAACTTGTGATTCGTGGTATTGATAATTAGACTGAATAGATTACAGAAAGAAGAATAATGTGATATAACTTTAGAGACAGAAATGAAAATACACGTGTACTTATAACTGCTGTGAAGAATATTGGAAGCCGCTTCCATATATCTTTTTTCTTTTCTCTTTTTCTTCAGTTTTTTTCTCTTCTTACATTTTGTGCTTTTTCTTTTGATTTTTCTTTTCCCCTTTTCTTCTTCATTTTATACAGTATTAGTTTGCATTAGTTTTGGTCCTCTTGTTTAAAGGTTTCAATGTAAATTATATATTGTGTGGAAGTAGAATGCAAGGTTGCCTCTGCATCACAACTGACACAATTTCTGGTATGTCTTCCGGTCCTGGCAAAGCTCTGTGCAACAAATGAACAATGCCCCAGGCAGCAGCAAAGAAATGGAGCCTGAAATTCAAGTTGCCCATGTGTCATAAAAAAAATATCTCCTCAAGATATTTTGGGTTGCCATTTATATTACTGTCCTACCGTATTTCTCTCCTCACTTCTCTCTCTCTGTCACACATACAAACAAATATACACTACTAAGAAATAAAGCTATGTTAAACTCCTGGACCTCTTGAACCCACTTGAACCCATTTGTTCCATTTTTGTTACTTCTGTAGAGCTTCATCTGCCTGGAGACCTTTGAAACTGTCTTGAAGACAAGGTAGCTCTTACAATTCCAATCTCCATCCTTTATGCTAAATGTCAAGGGACTGAGTTATTTGAGAGACTGCCCCTCCACATTAGGTCCCTTCCCATTAGGTCTTGTTAATATTCTGTTTGGGCCCAGAAAAACAGCCTTTTTTGCCATGGGGCCACCCCCGTGGAACATCATCTCCCAAATGTTAGATTATTCCAAATCCTGAGAAATAGGTGAC